>NC_067399.1:616163741-616509991 GCF_016432865.1 Antechinus flavipes | reverse complement strand
AAAATTCCAATTATGGATACCCGATACCCAAGTAGAAGAAAAATGCAGAAAGACTGAAAGATTGAGGTTAGAGGAAAGATGGTGAAAGCTAAACTGAACTCTTCAAACAGCAATTATTAACAAGTCCTAAAAAACTGCAACACAGCTCTTATATTGTAGGGAAGTAATGTTCTTTAATGTGATTCTAAAAAGACGACACTTGGAAGCTGACAAAGGGTTAACAGAAGAAACAAAGGAATGTAATACAAAATAAAATGCCAATAGCAAATATTAAGTATTTTTGGTCATTTTAAGAGATAACATTTGGATATCTTCCATGTTTTCACACAATTTAAAGGTAATAACTTACTTGAGATTGAAAATAAAATTGGTCCCAGACCTTGTAATTTAAAAACTTACCAAAAAAAAAAAAAATCCGAAACCATTTCCAATAAATCTGTAATATGAAGGCTAATTTACACAAAAACACAATAAAAAACATTTAACTCAATAATCACAGTGAAACATATTAACTACACACAAATAAGTGCTTTCATGTACTTAAGAATTTTTCTCCTTTCTGTACCCTTCACCCCCAAATATTTTCTACACTGAATGTGATTGGCAGTTGATTGGAAAGCTTTTGTTTAGTTTTCATCTTCTTAAAGGCAATGTTCCCAACATTTGGAGGCCAAGGCAGAAAAAAAAAAATGGAACTGGATTGGTGCCAATCACCGCCCTACCCCCTTAATACATTTATACATTTTAAAATATCAACCAAATATATTTTTACTTTAAAATATGAAAGCAGGGGAAAAAAAGATGGAATTGGAATAAAGTAATCATAACAGTCTATAAAGTAGCATAGGAAATCTTTTTCAAAGAAAGCTATAGAATCCCCATATTTGATTCATTTAATACTTCCTTGAAGGAAATATTAATTTTAAATATTAAATTACCCTTCCCTAATAATTCCAAAATGAGTTTTTGACACCTGGCTGGAATCCTTTCATATTCCAGTTCTCACCAAACAGTTACTTGTATTTCTACCCTATAACCACCAAAAGGGTCATTTAATTAGTGAAAGGGGGACTAAGAGAAAAATTATGTAAAGGGAAAACCAGAGTGGCCTATGAGAGGAAAATCAAAAGTTTAAAAAAAAGTTTCATAAAAACTGAGAGGAAAAAATCATCAAAGATTATTGCAAGAACAAGAAAACCAAAGGTACTGAAGCAGAGTGAATGAAACAGTGATTGTTCCACAAAATGCCATAAAGGTCAGTCCCTTTGGACCTAACAGTCTAGTCTAATTATTGCTGCCTTTTTCTCTCTCTTTAACTCAATGAAATGTTAAGGGAGTTTGGGGGAGGCGAAATGCTTTTTACAATTATCAAACTAGCTAGATCAGAATGTTTCCTACCTGGAACTCTGCTTTCTCCAGAAATTCCTTAAGGCAAGAATTATTAATTTAAATATTCTTTTCCTTTCTACACAAATACTTCCCTTCCAACACTGTACATCTATCTTGGCAGTGAAATGAAATGGCAACTTAGAATCCAAACACAGAGGCTCAGATAAATAACGGGCATGGGGATAGGAATCCTGATTTGAAACAAACAAAAAAACAAAAACTGGAGAATCTTGCTATCTATAGTCCTACAAGCATCCTTAAGGCTCAAGAAGCAAAAATAATGCCTAGATTTAGCCTTTTCTGCAAATTGATATGGAAAAAATGGATTCATGCCAAGCAGACAGGAAACCCAAGAGAGTTCAACGGACTCCTTTGAACAGACACATCTCATTTAAGTCAAGTTAGCAGCAAGCCTAGGCCAGAGGATTAGGCTACCCCATGAGAGCTGCACTGCCAAGAAAAAATGGAATCCATTGGCATTATTTCAGTTGTTTCTAAGTTCTGCTGGTCCCAAAAGATCCTTGGATCATTAATAAAAGGCTGTGAATCGCCACATGTGAGATTTCTCTGTTACAGAGAAAGAAAAGACTGCCATATTTCCTAAAATATACTAGGCTTGGTATCAGATGCCTCAGAGCCAGTATTCTCTTGCTGAATACCACACTCCTTTCTTTATCTAATGGAGTGAAAGCTGGTGACAGCTCAAGAATACCCTTCCTCTAATACCAAACCCTCCCTGATAAAGGGGCAGAAGCACGCCCCGAGGGCATTAGGCAGGTGCAGCTGAGGTCCTCTGTTAGATCAGAGGGTCTCAGCTGCATCACTTCACAGATCAGGTTATGGCTTCTCTTGGATAGCTGGTCTTGAGAAGGAAGGGCAAGAACACAATACTAAAAGCCCCGCAGATTATTGAAGCAGCCTCAGGATGGGTCCAGGACCTCCTGAGTTCTGTCCTCTGCTTCTCAAGATGCTTCGGTCCCGGAGCAGACATCACGGTTCCACCTGTACCCCGATTATGGGTACCACCTCTTCTATCCACAGCAGGTCCAAGGGGGCGGAGGCTCCGGCTTGGCGACGGTGAATTCGGCGTAACCGCAGAACATACAGAATGATAGCCAGCAGCACCACCAGGATGCAGGCAAAAAAAAGGTAGTGGTTGTACACAAAGGAGAGACGCAGCCAGCTACCGTGGACCTGCCGGACGCCCTCCTGTCGTAGATCCCTGTGGGGAAACAACAGGAAGTTGGGAACAATAACGTTTACTTCCTAAGGCAAAAGCTTATTCTGGGCTAGAGACCCTCCCACCCCATGGGATCCCCGGACACAGGCAGAGGCCAGAACTGCGAGGCTGCTGAGACCCAATGGCCACAGGACCCCTTGAGGGTTGCTGACACTCTTTCTGGCCATCCAGGCTCATTCTAACCAGCCTCTGGGCCTGATCTTTAACAACCCCTTTTGGCCTAAGGCCGAGCAGAGTTGGACAGATGACCCCAAGCTCGGGAAGCACAGCACAACTTAAACCTCAGTAAAGGTGTCCAACTCTACCTGAGGGGGAGGAAACGTGTCTTATACAAAATGGCTCCTAAGGTCCACTGCACCTCCCGGTCATACACCAACTGGGCTGTTTGCAGGTTTGGGTAATCATATGGGAAGTGGAATCCTTCATGGAGGACTTGGTACATCCACGCTGACTTAAAACACTGATATCTGCAAAGAAAACAGACCTATTTTTCATATCCTCCATCTGAACCCAATACCAGAGAAAGGTGCCTTCCCCTCACCCTCTTAACTTTCCTAACTCTGAGCGGAACCCCCTATTTATGGCTTTCCCATTGCACACTTCCCGGGGACTACCACCACCACCAAGGGTTTCATCTTTGTTTTTCTCTCACCACTACAGAATTCCTTAGGATGAGTTCAGGGCTCCCCGAGTCTCCTAGCACATACTCGCTATAATACCCATTCACATCTCTGAGACAACCAAACCCCACCTCCCATCATTAACCCTCCTCTCCTGCACACAGAGACACTGGAAGAGATTTCTTACTTAAGTCGGTGTTGGTCTGCATGTGATGAGAAGAGGCCATTCTTGAATCTCTGAGTTAGCACTGGCCAGGCCATGCTGCAGTAGTCCTGGGGTGAAAACACAAAGAGGATGTATAATAACTGGGAGGGAAAAATTCCAAAAGGAGGATTAAGTTTATCCCATTTGTATTTATTTACTCTACTGATTAAAAAAAAAAAAAGTTGCAGCACAATGAAGCGGAAAAAGTGCAGGATTAGAATTAGGAGGGCTGGACTGGAAGGCCAGACCTGCCTCTTCCTTGCAAGGGCTCAGGCCAAGTAGGCCGACTTCTCAGTTTCACCTCAAAGACTTGATAGGAAAGAAAAAGCTTTGTAAATCTGTACAATGTCAAGTGAATGCATCACATATACTGCATCTATTAAGACCAGAAACAAATAGCTAGGGGGGAATAGAAGGAAAGGGAAAAGGAAGGGAATAAACATTTATATAGCACCCACTATGTGCCAGGCACTATGCTAACAAGTATTATCTCATTTGATCCTCACAACAACCCTATAAAATAGGAACTGTTATTATCTCCCTTTTACAGTTGAGTAAACTGAAGCAGGCAAAGGTTGGGTAACTTGCCCAGAATCACACAGCTAGTAAATGTCTGAGAGGCAGATTTGAAATAAAGTCTTCTTGACTCTGGGCACTCTATCCACTACATCATGAGCTGCCTTCAAAAAAAGGTTTTATACACATACAAAGTACAAAGCTATCTTCCCCATGTTTCTAAGGAGGGAAAAGAGGTAAACTCTCCTACAATTATTGCTTTATTAGCCAGATCTTTTTGCACTTTAGTTTTTCCTTTAAGAATGTAGAACTGATGCCATTTGATGCACAATTTTTTATCGATATTGTTTCCTCATCTGTAAAGCCTGTAAGCATAATGTCTCAGCTTATTTCTCCTGAGTTGTGAATTTTAATTGTCATTATTTCTAAAATGAAAGCAATTCTACATTAAAGATACAGGAGGCATATTCCTCATTCTCAATTTTTTTTCTTCTATCACAAAAGATAAGAGGCATACAAATAACTAATAAATTTGGAGATGTTAAATATTTAAGAGATATATAAAGAAAATACAAGGAGAGTTTTGAGATAGAAGAGACTATGTCCAGTGGAAAGACGGAAAGTAGTCTGGGAAGACTTACTGGAGATAAATTTCTCCAAGTAGAAACTGGGGGTTCAGGGATAGGAGGTAATAGCCAGGAGTCTCCATAAACAGGATACACAAAAGGTGCAAATAAACTTCAACATGTACCTGAGCAGCCTTGGCAAAGGTTGGGCCATGATAGCGACCACCGATGCGCAATACATCTTCCGTGCAGTAAAAGAACTCTGAGAAGCCGTAGAACTCGCTGTTGCTGAAGTCGATTGGGGACTGGTAGACACCGTTCAGAGAGGCCTGGGTGGCATTGGCCCGGGAGAGCAGCGGCTGCAGCATTTCCCCACACGCGAGCCAATCCCCTCTGCCTCGGATGTGCAGGACCCCACTGCTCCTCTCCACCACGTCCTCCAGGCCTACAGGTAGGCAAGGATCCAGGAAGGGAGTTTCTGGGGTCAGACCCGTCTGTTGGCCCGACAACCTGTCATAGTAACAGGAGGCACAATATTACCAGTTCTGTGTTTCTGCCCTACTCCAAGAAACACAATGGAGTTAACAGACATTTCTTGACTTTTTCTGTGAAGCAGACTGTAGTAGTGACAATAGCAGTTCACATTTATGTGGTGCTTTATGGTACATTTGATTTTCACAATCTTATAAGACAAAGAAACTAAGGCTCCTCTTTGTAGTGGCCAGAAACTGGAAACCGAATGGATGGCCATCAATTGGAGAATGACTGAATAAATTGTGGTATGTGAATATTATGGAATAGTATTGTTCTGTAAGAAATGACCAGCAGGATGATTTCAGAAAGGCCTGGAGAGACTTACATCAACTGATGCTGAGTGAAACGAGCAGGACCAGGAGATCATTATATACCTCAACAACAATACTATATGATGATCAATTCTGATGGACGTGGCCCTCTTCAACAATGAGATGAACCAAATCAGTTCCAACAGAGCAGTAATGAACTGAACCAGTTACATCCAGGGAAAGAACTCTGGGAGATGACTATGAACCACTACATAGAATTCCCAATCCCTCTATTTTTGTCCACTTGCATTTTTGATTTCCTTCACAGGTTAATTGTACACTATTTCAAAGTCCTATTCTTTTTGTACAGCAAAATAACTGTATGGATATGTATACATATATTGTATTTAACTTATACTTTAACATATTTAACATGGATTGATCAACCTGCCATCTGGGGGAGGAGGAAGGAGGGGAAAAGTTGGAACAAAAGGTTTTGCAACTGTCAATGCTGAAAAATTACCTATGCATATATCTTGTAAATAAAAAGCTATAATTAAAAAAAAAGAAATTAAGGCTCTGTGACTCTTCCAAGGTCACACAGCTAATAAGCCTCCACCCATCTTGTGAATGGGTCTGCTCAATGTACTTTCTATTCTGCCAAACTGCCACTTGTAAATATATTTACTATATTTTAAAAACAAATGACTAAACAAAGCTCAATTCATAATAAGCACTTCCTTAAGAGTCCTAAAATCCTTCCTATAGAAACCCTGATTCAAGCAGAGAAATACTGAGAAATGCCTGTTCCCTCTATGGACAAAGATGGTCATTAAAACAGATGCAGCAAGTTAAATGACAAAGGGTTCATTGGACTTTATTAAAGACCTGTTAAGTACAAGATATTGGGTCAGTACTAGCAGTATTACATCTTTGGACCACCCAGGACCTAGTTCAAAGCACAAACTCCAATACAATATTACCTATTTTTGGTAAAGGTTTCATTCAGCACCATATCTTCATAGCGTTGCCGAGCAAAGTTGCCCCCAAAACCCAGAAAGGTGGTAACATAGACCCTGTAGACATGCTCTGTATGCTGTACATCACAGCCCAAATTGAATTCAGTTAGCAGAACTTTGGCAGCTTCTTCCTGTTATTCAGTGAGAAAGGAAACAGCTAAGTTAGAACACTGATTAATTTCTAGGCAAGGTCAACATGGGCCAAAATGCCTGACTTCAAGACTATGAATATACTTTAAACTCAGGGGTCTTTTTCATTCAAACCTTCTTATTTACACTCTTAAGTCCTAGAGACCACCCACCATAAGACTATAATAAGCCCTCTTTAAAGTCTCTTTTAGGGGAATTCCTTTGTGATCCCAAGCCAAGAAAAGGAACTAGAGTTGGATTAAGCTCTGTTTTATGGCACCAGAACCAAAGTTCAGTAACGTGCAGCCTATGTTCCATAACACAGCTGCATAAAACTCCAAGTCACACGTCCTTTGAAGGACCCTTTAGTCCTCTGTTGTCATCTTGTTTTCTATCTCTGAGTATCTCTGAAAAGACTCATACTCTTGCTTATGGAACACAGGCTTCTCCCCATCTCATTTTCTAGAATCTCACACCATCTGGAACTATTTGCATTTCTTGTTGACGTGTCCAATGTTTCCCCTCAAAACAAAATCTAATAAATCAAAGGAGATTTAAGGACCTGATATTATTAAGAACAGCATTTATACAAAGCTTTAAGGTTTACAAAGCACTTTACAAATATTATCTTATTTGGTCCTCACAGTATCTTTGGAGTAAGGAGTTAATGTTATCTCCATTTTATAGATAAGGAAATTGAGGTGAACAGATTAAGAAACTTGTCCGTAGTCACATAGCTTGTTAGGACTTTGAAGCAGATCTGAACCCAGGTCTTTTTAAGCATAAGTTCAGCACTTCATCCACTGTTCTACCTAGCTACCTCCATCTGTATAAACTACCCAAACACTGGAACACCCAGAAATTTGAAGTTCCCCCCATGGGGGACACATACCTGTTCTGGAGGAAGGAAAGTAGGAGAGGTGGGAACCTCATAGGCAATTTGGAGAGAAGCTCCTCCCATATCTAGTATCCCTACTGTTCTCCTACGTCCAGCCACCGATTCCTGGGGACCCAGGGCTTCTGTATCTGAAAGAAAAAATTTAAGAAATCATTAGAAGAGGAAAAAAAGCAATCAACATAAAAATGTAATCAATGTAAAAATAAAACAAGAACCAGGAAGCAGACTCCAGATATAAGTATAGAATATGCTCAGAGTGGACCAGACAGATGCCAATGGAGATTTAATAATCATCAATAGAGTTTCAGTCCCCCCAACTAGAGATCATCAGTTAACCTCTCCCTGGCCCACTTCTCATAGGCCCACACAAAAAAAAATTAAAAGGTTCAGAACTTCTGATGAAGAGGAAGTCATCAAAAGAAAATAAAACCAACCATCGCAAAGCACAAGACAACACTTACCATCTTCATGGTCAAATCTTCCTAACACAAAGTTGATTCCAATCCATGCATAAACACCTGAATGAGAAACAAAAATCTTTCACTTGAATCTCTCCACCTTACACCTGATATCCATCCCCCTGAAATCTCCACCAAAACATTCTCTACTGACAACCTGCCATAAGCTACATTTTCCTTCAAGAAAACATTCTCTCTATATACAATCAGATGTCAATAATTTACAGATTTCATGGGAAAGGATGAGAAACCCTGACACTATACAAATGGCAATTATGTAATATAAACTCCAGGAAAATTTACTCCTTTTTTCTAATAGAAAAGCAATTCAATGGAAACTTTGGTGTATAAATTTAACATCAAAAGTTACATTTTTATTTTCACTAATCTTTAACTTTTCCTTTAATTTAAAAGTCTGAGCTGGGGTTCATAGGGTTTTGCCAGCCTAACAAAGGACCTATGACAAAAAAAAATTAAAAGGTTCAGAATTTCTGATGAAGGGGAAGTCATCAAAAGAAAATAAAACCAACCATCGCAAAGCAAGTACAGAATCAGAGTAAAACACAGTAAATAAGTCTTTTCTGTGTTCTGTGTTCTTTTCTCCTAGTTTGATCTAATTATCCACTTTGTCATTTGATCTGGAAATCAATTATTGTTTCTGAAACCACAAGCTGATTCCAAATTTATCATTAGCTAGAATAATCCTCTTTATATACAAAATACCCTCAAGCACATGGGTTTTAAACACCAGATTAAAATAAACCATATTTCTGCCCTACAATAACAATAACTGAAATAAAATGTCAATAAAAATTCATATTAGTATGGACAGCATGATATATAACAGAATTAAGAAAAATTATGCACATAAAGAATGACAAAAATTATTTATGAAATGGTCTTGAATGCAAATCAGATACTGTGAAATATTTGACAATACAGCCATTTAAATGAAAAATCAAGTATACATTCAGCTCTAGTACCTTCTTGTTTTCCAGAGATTACTTCTGCTTGAGAGTGTGAAAAGAGGAAGTCAAACTCCAAGGGCAAATCTTTCACTAGGTCAGCCAGAATTGCTAACTGCTTGCTACAGGAAAGACAAGATCCAAAAATTGAACATTAATTAACTTTCCTTGTGCCTCAATGACCTAATCCTCTTATTTCAATTTAACCTTTATGTTCTCAATGTTTACTTTCTTTATCTATCTCTTAACTCCTGAAAAAATGTACCTCTAAGGTTAACAGTCTTTCAACATGGCTTCTACCAATCTTGTCCTAACAGGAGATGTAGTAAAGGATTAAGTACAAGCTTGGAAAATGAGACCCTGGCTCTGTGCCACCCAGAGTCTAAGTCTGAATAAGCTGCAGGAAAATGATGGCTCAATTCTCTGACCTATAAAATAATTATACCTGTTCCTAACTACTTCCAAAGAAAGCAGTGAAATCAATATATGGTAGTATTAAATTCATTTCCAGTGCCTCATACAATAAACAAAGTACCATGTCACCAAGTCAGAACTACTACTTAATTTCATAATTATATCATCTCCTATATATAACCTAAGAAAATCAATCTTTTCTTTCTTAGATAAAAATATCAGCCAATGAGATCCTTTGCATTTTAATATGTAAATCTAAAGGTCACTATAACTCTGGTTTCAATATTTTTTCTTCTAAAATTTTAAGCATGCATGGATTATTGGATTCATAAATATTTTCAGATAAATACAACAGTAACACTGGCATATAAAACAAAAAACAATAGGAAATGCAGAAGTACTTTGTTAAAGTTAAATGGTCTAACATACGGAAGGTTGAAAAAAACTTGAACACATGAGGTCAATACCATCAAATTCAGAAATTTAGGATAAGGGCAGGGAAAAAGAAAGGAGTAAATGGTAAAAAGAGTATATGAAGGGGGCAGAAGTAAAAAAAAATTATAAATTGTATTTTTGGTAAAGGATTAACACTATATATATGTATATATATGTCTCCATAACCTTAACATTATTTAATGGTTCATACATTATTATAATCAGCTCTTATTTCAAAGTTTACAATGCATCTTGTTATATAAGTTTTGTTGTGAAGACAAATATATTTACAAATAATCATTAGGCTCATAAGGGAGTAGCTATCAAAATATCATGACTTCTTAAACATTTTGTTAACTGTTAAAAAAGAAAAACAGAGCAAGGAAAATGTGACTAATAACAAAACAAAATGGCTAGAAATATACAATCAGCTCGGATACAATCATTAACCTGAGTTTCAATTAAGAAAGACCCGTAAAACTGGAACCTATCTTAGAAGCAACTGGATACAGTAGGCGTTCCCAGGGCCAAGCCCGCCTCTGACAAGTCCTGGCTGTTTAACATTCGTGAGTCCTCCGCACTAATTCTCCCAAGACTTAACTCACAGCAAATCTGCCAAGCTGCATTAATTCAGGGAATTTCCTCATCCTGAAGCTCCTTACACTAATGAATTCACAAGTCCAGTCCCTGTTCTTAACAACATCAAATGCAATGTTCCTTATATTTCAGTGTTAAATATTATCCAAGTAAGAAAGATAGCGTGAGAGCATCGGGCTAAATAGCTATTCTTTACTGGATTAAACCGCCAGGGGGCGCCATAGTGCAGGGTATGAGCCAGCAGTCGGGAAGACTCAGGTTCTTTGGTTCAAATCCTGCCTCAGACATTTCCTGGCTGTGTGACCCTAGACAAATCACTTAACCCTATCTGCCTCAGTTTCCTCGCGTGTAAAATGAGCTGGAGAAGAAAATGACAATCCTCTCCACTACCTTAGCTAAGAAAACCCCAAATGGGGTCACAAAAAAACAATTGAACTGAACTGGCTCATGCAGATAATTTGGGAAACAAAGCCATAAAATTGTGCCATCTAATAGCTAGAAAAGGCCTCAGAAGTCTGAATCACACAGCTCTCGGGGAATTCAGATGACCTTGCCCAATGCTTTTATCTCACAGACAAGAGGGTCCGTTAGCTATGGCAGGATAGCATCAGAAAGCTGCAGAGTAAAAATTCATATCCACATCTTAGAATCCCAAATCTGGTCTTTTCCCACTACCCCATGTCCATCACAGTCTATCCTGTGTACACATCATCTGTCCCTACTGGATAAGCTGTGGGAGGTTGGTGACCAGGTCTTATCTATCTCCATATCTCCACTAATAGATAGCAGAGTGACATGGCCTCCAAATGAACAAACTTCCTTTTAAGTTACTACAAAGGTGCAAATCTTCTACAAGGAAGCTGGTGAATATTAATGGGGAGGTTACAATCAAGGCAAAAAAAGGACTTTTTTTTTTAATAAGTCCCTTGTTAATTAATATCTATATTCAATGTTTCCACTTTGATGCAAAAAAATTATCATTCAAAATATGTGAATTTAATATAACATTATTGTTTTATACAAAATGAATGATAAACTCAAAGAAACATGGAAGAATATATATGAACTTCTTCAGAGCTACATAAGCAGAATCCAGAGAATAAATAAAATGACTGCAACTACATAAGTGAAAAGTCACTAAAAACACCAAAAATGATCCAATGAACATATAATGGGGAAAAAAAAAACACCTCAGAAAAGTGTGAGGACTAAAAAGGTAGAATGTTGCATACACTATCAGATGAAGTCACTGAACTGTCTTTCTTTGTTATATTAGGGAGAAAAGGAATTGTCTCAGAAATTACTGTGATATAAGAACACAAAGTATTAGGAAGATTTATTTGTGAGAAATGAAATTTCTGGCTCATAAAAGGTAATGAGGTGGAGCAGGAATGAGATTTCAGCAGGACAGGCTGAACAGCAGCAGATGACGTGGCCCTCCTCCTCACCTTTTGTCCTAGTCACCTAAGACGTGGCGGTGGCTGTGCCATCGGCCAAAGTCTCCAGATTCAGCACAGCCCCCCTGGCACGCTCTCTGCCCTCACTAATCTTCTCTATCAACATCCTTCCTTCCCAGGCAACAGAATCTTGGGCTGTTGAGAGATGAGTCATGGGTTCTCACTCATACTCTTGTCAGGACTGTCGGTCTTTAGAGGCTACAATGACTTTCTTTTAGGATTGCTGGAGCCAACACTGTTACTGTATAATGAACATCGAGAAAATTCATCATCACACCTTACTTTCCCTCAAAAGTAATTTTAAAATCTTTTAAGATCTCAAGAACACCTCAGAGACAGCTTCAAGAGATGTTTCTATTTCCTACTTAACCAAGAAAATGACGATCAATAATAAGCTACCTTACTCCAGTTCCAGAACTCAAAAACTCCTCTATTATCTTCACTTGCTATAGACACAAAGGGAACAAGTGTACTTTTGGTCAAAGTCAAACCCTCTACTTGTACTTTCAATCCCATCTCACTAATCTGCTCTGGAAGTGGTCCTTTCAAGACAAGACAAAATGGTGGTGCTTGTCCAATCTGCCCCCAACCTCTCCAAATTCCTCTAAATAATGACTCTAAACAAATTTTAGAGTATTAGAATACCCTCCAAAAAAAGTAGAACATTTTCCAGCCAAGGACAACTTAGTCAGCAGCAAAAGTCTGAGGCGTTAGGGTGGGAGTCTCGGGTGCAGGCTGGTCAACACAGCCCTGGCCCCTAAGACAGTAAAAAGGACTCTATTACTTTAGGATATTAGATCTTACAGCTAAAGTGGGCAGGGACAGAGTAGGTTCAGAGTAGAAAAGAGGGCTTTTGGTCAGATCTCTAAAAGTGTCTTTGAAAACAGCTGCACAAAATCCCAAAGCTTGTGGCAGGGCCCCCTTCACTCCAGAAACAGTCCTACTTTAATAAAGAGTTAAAAACCAAGTTAACAGGCTAAGAAAATGAATGAGCAGACAACAAAAAAATTTCTAACTATTGGAAGTGGCCCCTTCAAACTCTCTCCTCTTCAACTTTCCCCTTCCTCATTTGCCCATTTATCTATAATGTCTTCAAAAACAAAAACCTTGCCTTGACTCTGCTTGTTCAGGTGCCCCTTCCCTTTCACTGCTAATTCTTAGAAAGGACCATCTTCACTTAAATGTTTCCACTTTGAGACCACCCAGTTACTTCTGATTCTCTTGAAATATGGCTTTTAATCCTATTGTTAATGAAACTTATCTTCAAGACTATCAATAATCTCATACTAGCTAATTCTGATGAGCTTCATTCTAATTGTCCTTTGGGGACTTTTTTGATTTCTGTGATAATTAACACACATACACATTCTCTCTCTGTCTCTGTCTCTGTCTTCCTTTTTCCTTCTTCCCCCCACCCCCTCTGAATCTCTTTCTGACCTGTTTGTCTCCTAACGGTTTTCCTATCTGTTTCACCATTTCTTTTCCATGCAGTCATTAGAGTGTAATGGAAAAAGGGCTACCTTCAGGTTCATATCCTAGTTTTGCTATTTACTATTTTAGTGACCACAGGCAAGTCAATGAAACTTCTCAGCAACCCATTTATTTACCTTTACCAAATGAGAACTAGCAGATATCTACAGCCCCTTCACACTGTATCTGTGACCATCCTATCTATATCTAGATTGCCATTCATGCCCCAGGGGATGATGTGAGAGGAGGTAGAGATAGAACCAACAATGGATACCAATAAGGAAAGTGAATCTCAGAGAGATTAGGCAGGATTAGAAGGAAGGTTTGAACCTCCATCCTCTCTTCTACTTTCAGCAATGATTTTCTGGCACTCCAATTAAAAGATTCTCTCTAAATTTGGTTAGGTAATTATTTAATTTAAACCATGTCAGGAATAGTCAGGAATGACTTTATGACTTACTCAGGTGAACAAACAGAATTTACAATCAAAACTGATCTTACATTTTCCACAGTCGGGACTCATTCCAACAGTCAACATATATAGAACAGATTTAAGAACTCATATAGGCAGATTATGCATCTTAGATCATCAGGTTCTTCATTAAACTCCTGAATCCTGAACTTTTTTTTTTTTTGGCTAAAGCAATTTGGGTTAAGTGACTTGTCCAGGGTCACACAGCTAGGAAGTGTTATGTGCCTGAGACCAGATTTAAACTCAGGTTCTCCTGACTTCAGGGCTAGTGCTCTATCCATTGCACTACCTAGCTGCCCCAAACCCCCGAACTCTTGACAAAAATTAGTAATGATAATAATTGGTAACATTTAAATGGTTCTTTAAAAGTTCATAAATTATTTAAATCTTATTTGCCCTTCACCTAAAAAGGTCAAATATATCTCTGATTCTCTTTTCTTCATCCCACTACAGCCAATCAATAGCTTTAAGTTTCTTTTGATTTACTCTCAGGTAACATCAATCTCACTTCCCTCAGATCTATTCATTCTGCCCCCACCTTCATATAAAATCTTGGTCATCTCTTATCTGGCTACAAGAAAAGAGGCCTAGTGGTCTCCTAGTCTATCAACAGTCTCCCCCCATTCAAATCCATCCTTTACAGCACTTTGTCAAATTCAAATAGAAACAGATCTCTGAGGGGACATGTTGACTTAAAAAGTCACAAAGTTAACATCATGTTATACTATATTTTTACTTATTTTGCGAAACATTCCCCAATTATATTTGAGTTTTGTAATGTTCTGGTTGGTTTTCTGGAGGTCTTGGAGCAGCCTTCATCTCAACAGAGTAATCACCACAAGAATAGCCAGGGATAAAGTCCAAATTCTTTATTGTCTCCTTGCCTAGGGCCAGGCTAGCTTGGTCTCAGTGGAGGAAATGCAGGAGGACAGGCCAGCCACCCTGGTGGTGTGAGATAAAGTGAATCTGTCTCTGAATCTGAGGGCTTGTGCTCCAGCCTCCAGCCACCACAAAGGTTAGAAATGGAACGAATGTGTCTCTCTGGCTGAGTTTGTCCCAGCTTATATGGAGTATACTGAGTATAAACCAATCATTATATCACTATGACACCATTATTTGTTGTAAGATAGATTAAATCAATCATACTGAACTAGAGAACCATTAATCACCATGCTAAACTAGATAAACATTGTCTCATCAATTCCACTGACTTAGCACCTTGTAAGAATCCTTATTTCAAGAACAAAGTTCTAGTGTATAACATCTCTAGCTTTTTTAGCGCATAGGTGGTCATACCCTCCCTGACTTCTCAGGGAGGTGAGAACCCCCAAATGAGGTGATCACACCCTCTCTGACTTCTCAAAAAGGGGGATGAAAACGCCCAAAAGTTGGTGATCACGCCCTCCCTGACATCTCAGGAAGGGAGATGAAAACACCAAAGGAAATGGGGAATCAAACCAGATTAGCGGGTTTCTGAAAGGTCTCATTTGAAACAAGTATACATAACTCCATCAACATGGAAGGTATTATAAATAAACAACATGAATTAACATGAGGAATTATACATGTCCATGAGTCCTAGAAATAGTCCAAAACCAATCTATCCATTATTTTATGTGTTAGGGAATCTAATGATTCCTGCAGATTTTGAAGTCCTGTATCAGTCTTATTTATGTCTCAGGGAATCCAATGATTCCTGCTGGTTTTGAAGTTCTGCAAAAGTCTTATCAACACTTTTTCATCTCAGGGAATCTAATGATTCCCGTGGGTTTTGAATTTCTGTAACAGTCTCATTATCAGCCATGTTCTTTCAGTGTCAGATGTTTCTTAGGTCTTCTCCTTTGTTTTGAGGTTTTTCTCTTTTTCCTTCTCAGGGGCTTGTTGGCACCCATCTGATTCCTTCTCCATCTGTAAAGATATAAGCAAACCTTTTCCCCCAAGCAATTAACCTATAGTCCCTTCCATTCACCATTTTGAGGATCTCTCCTTATCACCTGGCAATTACATTGGAGCTGTTTATATCGGATATTGCCCTTCTGTTTGGTTAAAAAGCCTGTATTCTCCCCAATTGTAATCCCTTTCTCCCATCTGATTACTTTTTGGCTGATTGATCATGTAATTCCTTTCTCCCATCAGATTACTTTTGGTTTGATTGATCATATCAGAGTCCTGAAATTCTAAAGACTCTCTGGGTGTAAACTTGGCTGCCATCTTGCCCCACCTGTTTTTTAGTTTGAGGTCTTGGAGCTGGGCCCTACCTCTTGTTTCCCTGGGTCAATCTACATTCTGAGGCCCAATAGAAGCCTCGATTGCATTTTGAACATGAGTTTTAGGTTTTGTTCTCCCACTCTGTCCTCTTACTCTATCTCTATGCCTACACTGAGTTTTCAGATGCCCTATATTACCACACTGAAAGCACTGGCAAGTCTCTCTGGAAGTCCCTTGTCAAGAGGGACCTTGTCTTCCCATGTTCTATATCATAGCCTGGATATAATAAGCACTTGTGCCCACTGTGGCACAGAGTCTTATGATCTCCTCTGAAGGAGCATCCTTGTGTAGTCCCAGAATAATTCTTCTACAAACTTTATTAGCATTTTCTCTAGCAAGTTGTTTGATCATTATTCCTATTGCTGAATTTTCTCCAATAGTTCTTATGGCAATTGTCTGCAGACTCCCGCAAAATCAGCAAAAGGTTCATTTGGACCCTGCTCTATTTTTGTGAAGGCTACTCCTTCATCTTGTTTTCCTGGGAGGGAGTCCTATGCTTTGATAGCAGCAGCAATTTATTCATATGCTATCAAAGAGTAATCAATCTGTGCTAAAGCATCTGCATAATAACCTATACCTGCTAGTTGGTCAGAGGTGACAGGTATATTAACTCCAATTTGCCTATTTCATTGGGCTTGTATTCTACAGAGTTCACTATACTTTGAAAGCTACAAGTTTTGTCCAAGTTCTAAACATGTCCTCGCTACAGATTTCCAATTACTAGGAGTTAAAATTTCATAAGCCAAATTCTCTAATACCATCTTAAGACGATGTAGTCCCATAAATAATGCAACCCTTTTTCAAATCTTTTGATTTTTTTTCCAGATCAAAAGGAATATATCTTCTCCTTTGTTGACCTGAAGAGTCAAACTCTTGAATAACAAGGTATGCATTTATTTTTAAATCAGATATACCCTATCTTTCTTTTTTAGCTTTAGTGCCTTCTATAATTGTGTCATAGGCTGCTTTATAGGTGGTGCTATTGTGTCATTGCCCCTCCTCCTTCTCCTTCTCTCTCCACCCATGAAGGATTAATTGAAAGGGATAGGTCAGAGGATGGGGAATGCCCTAATGGCTCTTGCTAAGAAGCACCACACTCCTTAATTTTATCAGAATTGTACTTAACTCTATTCTTGTCTAATTCTTTTGATTTTCCCCTTGTTTGTCAGTATCTTCCCCCTCCTACACTTACTTCTTCTTCTTTATTCTATAACTTATGTAATTTCCTAAAGCCAATTGTATTAAGTTATATGTATAGAATGTTTTTTAGGAATTGAATTAGGACCATTATCATTGTAATATTCTATTAGTTGCTCATCTACTAATTTCCACTCGTCTGGTTCGAATTCTTTTTCCTTAGAGAACCAAGGAGATGTGTATTTTAATATTTCAAAGAGTTCAATGATCTGCTTCCAAGTTACAATCAAACCGTAGTTTTTTATTAGTTTAACCATGCTCTCTACACATTTTCCTTAAGGTGGAAAAGGCTCCTTTCTAAACATTTGTCCCATTTCAGCTGAAATACTAGTTTAGCCCTTAACAAAGTTTCCTTCTTGTCTATTTTTTGTACTTACCCTAATTTCTAGGTCACGGAAACTTTTCCACTGAACTCAGGATGGTATCAGTCTGGACTTAAATCCTTAGTCCCACATTTGAACGCCACAATGTAATGTTCTGGTTGGTTTTCTGGAGGTCTTGGAGCAGCCTTCATTTCAACAGAGTAATCACCACAAGAATAGCCAGGGATAAAGTCCAAATTCTTTATTGTCTCCTTGCCTGGGGCCCAGGCTAGCTTGGTATCAGTAGAGGAAATGCAGGAGGATAGGCCAGCCATCATAATGGTGTGAGATGGAGTGAATTTGTCTCTGAGTCCGAGGGCTTGTGCTTCAGCCTCCAGCCACCACAAAGGTGGGAATTGGAACGAATGTGTCTCTCTGGCTGAGTTTGTCCCAGCTTATATGGAGTATAATGAGTATAAACCAATCATCATATCACTATGACACCATTATTTGTTGTAAGATAGATTAAATCAATCATACTGAACTAGAGAACCATTAATCACCATGCTAAAGTAGATAACCATTGTCTCATCAATTCCACTGATTTAGCATCTTATAAGAATCCTTGTTTCAAGTACAGAGTTCTAGCCCATAACAGAGTTTGGTTTCAGCAGATTAAAAACTTGGGAGTTTAGAAGGTCCTTGCTGCCAGTCAATCTGATACTACTGTTTTACAGAGTTGCTAAAATTTTCTTCCTAATGTTAGGGTCTGACTATAGCACTTCTCTAACTACTGCCACTAAAGGTGCAATAAAATACAATTTCCTTCTCCACAACACTATAACTACCCTTCCAGCTTTACTTCTCACTGCTATCCTATAATATTAGCTTTATATAGCATTTACTATGTGTTGGAATAGATGGGAGAGCTGTTGGAATACACAAGAGCCATCTGACCCTGGCTGCTGGAGATCCAACCCAGAATGGATCTCCTCTTGTGAGATGATACAAGGAGACTGAGAGGCAGTTGCTGTTCTCTGACCTCTCTCCTCTTCCCTCTGCCTCCAATTTATCTCATTTCCAGTCTGAAACACCTGTGTCAGCAAAGGCTGCCTTGCAACTCCTTCAGATGCTATGATCCACAGCTGTGGATGCTCTCGGAGAACTGACCTGTCCCTTAACAACTATGTACCAGAAACTGTGCTGAGCACTTTGCAAGTGTCCTTACTATACCTGGGAGCAAAGTGCTATTATTATCCCCATTTTACAGATAGGGAAACTGAGGCAGACAACTTAAATGGTTTGGGAGACAGGTCAAATAGCTACAAGTCCATGTGAACTCATGCCATCTGTCTCCAGACCCAGCACTCTACGTACTTCACTACTGCACTTCCAAAGAACAAGACTAACATTTCTGTGATCTCATCCTACATCCCCCATATCCTCATTCCCTTCTCATCCTTCTCTCCTGAAATTCTTTTCTTCCTACCTTCTAGACCTCACTCAGGTGTCATGTCCTCTAGGAGAGCCTTTCCAGACTCTCTATTCCTATACCACATCCACAGTTGGAAGTGATCTCCTTATATTTTTCTAGAGCATTTTGGATTTCTCCTTTATCAACCAGAATCATGTGTATATGTTGTCCTAATCTGCCTCTTGATGAAAAAGCCTCTCATTTTTTTCATTTTTGTACCTGCAGCAGCCAACACAGTTCCTTAAAGCTGGTAGAGGTTTTAAGATATATTTATTGCACTGAACTGATTTTTTTTTTTGTCAAAAAGAGCTTAATAAGGGAGAAATATCAAGAATGTAAAAATAAAAGGCCTTAATAAACTTTTTTAAAAAGATGTTGAAAAAAAGGAGACAGGTGTGGCTTTTTTTTCCTTTTGGTGCGATTTTTCTTGCATAACCTGACAAATTTGGAAACTGTTTAAAAGGATGATATGTTTAACCTATATCAGATTGCTGCTGTCTTGGGGAAGAGGGAGAAAAATTTGGAACATTAAAATCTTACAAAAATTTAAGTTGGATACTATCTTTCTGTGTATTTGGTAAAATAAAATACTATTGGAGGAAAGGAGAGAAAATATCCTGAGGGTACCTTGAAAACCTCCAGAATAAAACAAAAAACATCTGTTTATTTGGTTTATTTGGTAAAGACCCTTTTTTGTAGGAAACAGCTTCTAGGAGCTTCCTTAATGGAACAAAAATGGAGAGGAAAATGAGAGAGACAATGGTTGAGAAAAGCCCAGGGGTAGAGAGGGGTGGGTCCAATCGCGGCATGCAGACGTTTGCTCTTTAAAGGAGGCCAGGCCGAGTCTCAAGATCCACCAGCAGGGGGAGCAATATTTTCATAGCAGACCAGCCCCCTTCAACGTTTTACATAAAATGGCCAAGTTCTTCCTAAATTCCTCACCGGCCCAAAGACCTCCATTCCCCCGTCCCCATCCCACCCGCCCCTGCTCTTCTCTTACTCTTTTAGGGGCCGACAGTCCAAGCCATGCCGGCGCTCGGGAAACTCCAAAACAGCCCTCCTTCCTCCTCCCCGCCAATCCCGGAGCACTTCTCCTCAGTCACCCTTAGTTGCCGGGGTCCCTCAGGTTTGGGTTTCTCCTCTTTTCCCTCTGTCTCCTTCCCTCGGAGAGCTCAACAGCCCCCAGAGATTTAATTACCACATCTCTGCTGAAGATTCTCCAATCTCTCCGCGGATTTACAATCTCTCAACTCTAAGTGCCCTTCAATATCTCGAGCGGACGCCCAGCAGACGCCTTAAACTCAGCTTGTCCAAATGAACTCATTCCCTTCTCCTCCTACACCCTCCCGGCCTCCTAACTTTAGTAAAGGACTACACCATAGTCCCAGGCTCTCGGGCCTCCCCCGGGGAGTCCACCCCCCCCAAAAAAAAAAAAAATCAGGCCCACACCCACGCTGCTGCCACACTTCCCGCTTTCATCTCTGCCCCATCTCTGGAGCACAAAGCCTTCTTTCGGCCGCTGTCCCCAGCCAGGTGCTGGCCTTCCTCACCCCCGTGCTTGATTACTACAGTAGCCTTCCGCTGAAGCCTGCCTCAAATCTCTTCCCGCTCCAATCCATCCCCATTCAGCCATTAAAGTGGTTTTCCTAAAAAGCAGAACACGTGGCCCTATAGCTACTCTATGGACTTCAATGACTCCCTTTGACCTCCAAATTGCATACCGAATGCTCTGTTGGGCACTCAAAGCCCTTCATAATTTAGCTTCCTCCTATCTTTCCAGGCTTACAGGTTCTTTCTCAACGCGTACTCTTCGGCCTTCTGGCTGATTCCTGAAGACACGTCATTTTCCCGGCTCTAAGAGTCTGCTCTGGTTGTTCACCATACCTAGAATGTCCTCTCTCCTCATTCTGCCTACTGCTTTCCCTGGCTTCCTTTAAATCCCAACTAAATCCTATCTCACTCAAGAAGGTTTTCCCAACCCTTTTTAATTCTAGTGTCCTCTCTCTGGTAATTATTCCATATTTATCTTGGATATAGTTTGGTTTTATTTGCAATTTGTATTTATTTGCAATTGTCTTCCCTATTAGATAGCCAGCTCCTAATGCAGGGGACTGACTTTTTGTATTCCCAGTGAATAAAAATTAGTGCCTGGCACACAATAGGCACTTATTCAATTTTATTAAGTGACTGATTGGACTAAGACGACAGGTCTTCTCAGGGAGTATTTTCATCACAAAAGCAGAGCAGAGAATGCAAAGGAAACTGCAGTAGATGAGATAAGAGAGGTTGGGTTTAAGCAAAAGGCCTTGCAGGTGCTCCAGGCTTTCTCTAGTCAATCAAGATCAATTCCCTCCACAGCTAGGCTAAAGGACTCCAAAACATTGAATCTACATTTTAGTTTAAATTCTTCCTACTCTCACCTCTCAGGAAGAAGTCTCATGCCAGCTGTGCAAAGGATATAGAGTGGAGTCTCTTTGTGTTTCTTCACAGGCACATGAGCAGCAGCAAAACTCAGCAAAGGGCGAAGGTAATCACTGGCATGTTCTGGAGTTTCTGCCATTGCAGAAATCCCTAAACAAAAATGAAAATAATTTGTCACACATCAGCATAACAGCCGAGTCCCAAAAGACTTACAATTCCAAGAATCCTTCAAACTTCCCTATCTATGAAGGGCATCACCAGCCCCTAAGAAGCCTCCTTTTAACTTGGGATCATTTTCCACTCTTCCCTTTCTCCCACCCTCTACCTTCTATCAACTGGCAAGTCTCATCCATTCTTCCTTGGTAGCACTTCCTCTGTCTCTTTCTTTCCACTTTTCTTTGCCCTGCTGTTTAGGTCCTTATCACATTACACCTAGGCTACTTCCAACAGCCTTTTAACTGGTCTCCCCTCACTTGATCTCCACACAGCTTCCAACACATTATCTCTTAGGCACCACATCTGAAGCATTCAGTGGTTCCTTATGGCCTTGGAAGAAAAAGCAAACTCTTCATCCTAGAATTTAAGGCCTTCACAAATCGCTCCTGCCATGGGTAAAATGGATCAATTTCATTATTTTAAATTTAAAATTCTTATATAGATAAAACTAATGTAGTCAAGATTGAAGTAGAAAATTGGAGGAAAAAAACTTTCATAGACAATCTCTGCTAGGAGATAGTTGTGATGGAATACCGCTGTGATATAAGAAATGAGCTGGTTGATTGTTAAAAAAAACTTCCACAGAAAGAAATGACAAATAGAAATACGCATGATATGGTCTTCCATATATGTACATCTGCATATGTGTATGTTTATGGTTGTATGTGGATTTGTGTTTAAGGCTTCTGAAGGGAGGGTTGGACAGAGAAACAAAAATAAAATAAGATAAAAAGTACATAGCAAAAAAATAAAAGAAAACCTAGAAGGAAGCACAGCTGGAAAGCTTTGAAAATAATGTACAGGATTTATTACATAGATTTTGTAAAATGGAAAGTTATTGTATGGCAACACTTTTTTCTTTTCTCATTTTGTATTTAAGTTTAAATGAATAAAAAATTAAAAATAATAACCAAAACCTATGTGCTAGTTCTTATCTCATGATGATTCCTTTCATACAATCTTATATATCAACCAAGCTAGACTACCAGTTGTTCTCCAAATTCACTTTTACATGTCCCAATGTGCATCTGCACAAACCAAGCATTTGCCTGGAATATTCTTTTTTCCTCAAAATCTAATCCTTCAAAGATCAGCTCATGTACAGCCCAGTTGTTAATTCTCCCTCTCTTCAGAATAACTTCTATTTAGTTATCTACATACATATTCTATTAGAATGTAAACTTCTTGAGGATGGGGATACATATTGCCAAGATCTAGTGTGTAAGGCTTTGTCAGCAGTAAGTGCTTTAAAAAGCTTGCTGAAGGGGCAGCTATGTGGATAGTGGATAGACCACTAGCCCTGAAGTCAGGAGGACTTAAATTTGATCTCAGACATTTAATACTTCCCAGCTGGGAGACCCTGGCAGGTCATTTAACCCCAATTGCCTCAGAAAAAAAAAATTAAGTTTGCTGAATTGATTTAAAACATAATTTTATGAGGATGAAGAACAAGAGACCTACTTTCTCTCCCCTCCCCCATAAAGCACTTATGAGGAGAAAAGACAGATTCCTTCTTTCTTTTCCCCTATCCAGTCCTAATTAATGTGGATATTTATCACCATAATAAAAAAATAGTCAAATTAGTACCTGGTTTTATTTTTTTAACCACTGGTTGGCTGTTGCGATCTCTCATCTGTTTGATATCCAACAAATCATGTGGATTCCCATTATGACGTGGCCAGAAATAAACAAAAATTCTGGAGCCACTGCTCCCACAGTCAACCACAAGGCCATAATTCAGCGTTAGGTCTTCAGTATTTGTAGCTTCCAGTTCTCCTACTCGAGCTAAATATCTGCGAAAAGGGAGAGAAGGAGCTAGAGTTAAGCAGCCATGGAAAGCAGGAGCCAAATCCCCATATATTTAGAAAGCACAACAAATGAGGGTTCTTGGAGTAGATTTCAATATTGATAACTATACTGATGGATGTGAACATAAAATGCTTTACTGTCTACTCCTTTTGAAACATTTTTACCAAGGGAATTCCCACTACCTTTAAAACAATTGTTCACTGACCTCTATGAATGGATATAAAGTAAAGTGAGAAGAACTTATTTATTCAACAACAGCATTATAAAGAAAAGCAATTTTGAAAGACTTGATTTCATGATTCAGTGCAATGACAAGTCACAATTGCAGAAGACCAAAGATGAAGATCCCTCCTGACAGAGGGATAAAAGACTTAAAATGCAGAATGAGACCTAGCTTTCTGGACATGGCCAATTTGTTCCACACAACTATGCATATTTGTTTCAATGTTTTGTTTTTCTTACTTTTTTGAAAAAATATTCAGGGGGAAGGCAAAAGAGAAAAATAAGTACTTGTTAATAAAAATATGCAATCAACTTTTTAAAAAGGAGAATAGCTCAATTTGTACCCTATTTTGGTGAAATACCAAAGCTATTGCAGAAATCTTTTTCACCCTACACCACAGAGTACATAGCAGCCCCTAGTTAACATCATGTTTAGGTGGGGATCTTCTGACACTCTTAAGTGGAAATGTTTCCAGAGATGTGTATAAGGTATAACCTGAGAAATATGAAATAGAGCTAGAAGGTGAACTCATGTGATTTGGCAGGAGTAAGAAAACAAGGCTTTCCATTGTTTTGAACCATTTTGAACTAGTAAGGCTGAGAGTTCAAGCAAAACCAGAAAACTGACAGCTCCTGTAAATGACATCATCATTACTCTGAGGTAATACCATGACTGAAACTGTTGCTTCATTTAATATTTCAGTTTTCTCAGAATCCAAGTCAAAAAACTATAACTATTGCAAATTCTTTTACAAAGATTTCATTATCACAACCTGAAAGTTCTCACCATGTGGCTCATATGTTGACAGAATTGGCTCAGTTGAAAGATAAGGCGTTTTTCACATTAAAGTATCTGCCTTCTCTCTACTAATTATAGATGGCTGTCTCTGGAAAAACCTAGCACTTAATAATAGTCAAATCTAGAAGACAAATAATTTATTAATCCATTTGCAAACCTTTGCATAGACATAAAAAGTGACAACAAAATATAATCAGGAAGATTTCCTTAACTTTTCATTGTTATTAAGCTATAAAACAGTATTATGGGTAGGTAGTATGTAGGATGAAATTACTGTTTCAATTCTACCATGGCCTTTTTTTCTGGCCTTAAACAAGTTGTTAGGTATCACTGCACAATGAGTCCAACACCTGCCTTTTTCCTACTTGGAGAGTGGAGTTTCCCATAAGTGCAGTTTCTGAAAAGAAATATAAGTAAACAAAATGAAGCCTACACTCTTCTTCCCAATACAAAGTACAGACTTTATATCAAAAGACTCACATCCCAGAATTGTTTACTGTCACCTTCAATGAATGTTGAAATATCATCATAATTGAAGAATTTAATTCCCAAATATCTACACCTTCCTCACTTCCCTATTTCTGCTATCCTTCTAAGTCAAATTTGCAACCTTAAAATCATACTTGCATCCTCTTCCCTCTGCTTTTTTTATGTAACTTTAATCATCAATGAATATAAGCGTTCCAATATATAAAGAACACAATAGGGATAGTTTAAGAATCTGTGACCTTCTGTTACTGTAGCCCAGAAATAGATACAAAGTTCCAATTCATTGGATAATGTTGCTGTGGGCCAGGATACTGATGGAAGTGGGAAGGCAGGAGTTAATCCTAATAATCCCACCATGCCAGCTGGTACAACTGGAAGCAAGTGGTACAGGTGTGGTTTACTCCAATCTCAGGCAGATCCCAGGCAGACCCTTCTGGTGTCCAGCAGTGGGCTCTGTGAGCCAGAAGAGCACAAAAGCCCTTCTCAAGAACTTTGGCAGACAGTTCCTAAGATCCTGGGGGACCTCCTTGCTGGTGGCTTTTATTGGCTTTTATCTTCCTAAATTTAAACTGCATTTACTCCAGGACGGCAGCATATGTTTCTAGTAAAAGGATTGTTTACTTGAACCCCAGGGTCTGAGTAATTCAGTATAAGATGTGGGACCAAACAAACTGTGGTACAAGAATGAAATATTTTTTAAAAATCATAAACTCCAGACATCTGTAACTCTTCCCATGCCCTTATGTCCCACATGTAATCAAATGCCAAAGGTTTGTCAATTCTGCTTTACAATATCTTTTTGTGGCAGTTTCACTGTATCATACAAAACTATTTGCTCTTAAAGACCTTCATAAATCGGCTTATGTACTTCTTCAAACATATTACACATTTTTTCCCCAACACACTCTATGTTCTGGCTAACCTGGCTCATTTGATGCTCCTTGTACAAAATCCAGAGTCCATCTCCACCTCTGGGTCTCTCTCTGCACAGAGTTCCCCTGTTTGTGGAATGCATTCCCTCTTCCCCTCTACTCCCAGGATCCCTAGGTCCCTTCAGATCTCAGTTCGAGGGTCACATCAAGTTTTTCCTATCTCCCACTTCTTAGTCCCTGAATTCCTGAAATTGCTTTTATCAATCTTATATATACTTTAAATCTACTTTTATTAGAACATGTTGTTCCCCTTGATAGAAAAATCAAGATCCTTGAGAGCAGACTTTCATTTTTTGTCTTTCTATGCCAAAGAGCTCTCATGATACCTGGTACACAGAAATAAATGTGTGATGATTGACTTTTCCACAAATAGCAAATTCTATGTGGATTTGCTCTAGATCACACAATCCTATGATGGCAAATGCTGTGACACTAAAACATACTCTTATTACCTACTTCTCCTACCTCCTTGGTTTTCAGCTTCTTTCTGTGGATTTTCTTTTCCCATTAGATTATAAACTCCTTGAGGGCAGGGGCTGTTTTTTCATCTCTTTTTGTATCCCTAGGGTTTAACACAATGCCTGGTACTGTGCTAATAATAACTGACCTAGACTTCAGAATAATCTAGTCTGTGCTTTTTTTGTTTTGTTTCAGATAATTCAAATTTCAGACAGTAGAGTTTATAGTCCCCATGAGGAAAGGATACTCCTCCATTTCCCATTACTATTACTTAAATATATATATGAAATATAAATCCTGAAATCAAAATGGCCAAGTAGAAACAGAAATGAAGGGATCTTTCCTATTCTCCAAAAAACACATTTTTAAAGAATATACATTCATGTTCTAAGTAATTTAGATTATGTTAAATTAAAACGAGGAAAAAATGACAGAGGAAATTATTTCATAGTATCCACTCATCTGAAATAGGACTCATGGGAATGAAGCAGCTGGCAAAAATCTGTTGATGCTGAAAAATCCAGTGTTCTTCACAGACCTCAGGATTCCATTTCATCAGATTTTCCAATTCACCTTTGAGGCCAAGTTTCATAAATTCTGTATTCACTTCATAGCCATTAAGGGATCACCCAATAAAAAGAAAAAGAAGCTTCTGCTTCCCCCCTCCCCCAATCAAAGAGCCAATCAAAACTCCCATTTTAAGTCTTCCCTTATTAGATAATAATCCTCAGGAGTCATTACTTCCCCAAATTTCTCTGAATTCTTTCTTTGGACTGTCCCCTGAATTGGGAGCCTATCCCCTTCTCAACTTTATTACTATTCTGCCTCTTCTATAACCATACTCTCTTTTCTCTCTTATGTGTTATAATGAAGGCAACAACCACGCTCATCACCTCCTTTCCCTCCCTACCTTCTTACACCCGCTCTAGTGCAACAACTTCTGAGGAATTGTTCACCTTTTTGGGAATATGGACCCTTTCCTCACGGTCCAGGGAAAGTCTATGGACCCCTTCTAAGAATGTTTTTTAAATGTATTAGATGAGAATACAAAGGATTAAATATATTGAAACACTATTTTCAAGCATTTGAAAAAACAAATTCATGGACCCAGATTAAGGATGCACTACATCCTCTCTCTTTCCCCCTCTTCAATCTACCCTATGGATATATACCAATTAAAACCATTTCTTTAAACATTAGACTCCACAGATACTTTTAGTAATCTTCTCCTTGGACCTTAGGATTTAGAAATGGAAGAAACCTTAGAGGTAATTTAATCCAAGCCCTTTTTAAGTTCCACACACATCTTTAAAAACTCCAATGGCATTTGAAGGCTTGCCTTTTAACTTTTTTTTCCGCTCCACAACACCTGCCTTCTTTTGCTGGTTTATAATTTAAAATGCTACTTTGGGTCTTTTCCAGTACTTACCTGCCTCCAATATTAGGTTACAATAAACTCCAAGAGGACCATCCACACCTTAAATGAAATTAACTTTCATTTTCTCCCAATTCTTACTTAGTAGGGCATTCTGTTCACAATAGTTACCCTACAGACAGATGTTCATAATTGACAGATTTGACCATAGGATGCACTGACAAGGGTCCTGATCTGGTAATAGCTTCTATTAAGTCTACCCAAATCTCTCTGTCTCATTCATACAAAGTTTCCTTAACTTGTTTTATTAGCTTCAGGTTATTTCTGGTAGATCCTAGTTAAATAACTGAACATACTCATTTGATGGAATCTTATCATTTTTTCCTATTCTTCTAACTGTACTTGGCCAAAAATATCTGAACTATAGCTAGAAAGCAAGGAAATAAAACAAACTCTTTCACTGACACTTTCCACTCCATCACAAGACTGAACAGATGTTACTAGCATCCACAGAATACAAAAAAATCATGATTGTAGTAATAGCATCTTTGATAGCTGAATCTCTACAATATAGCTGGGCTTCTTTATATTTACCTAATTGGAAGTCTCACTCTGCCTACACTTTTTTCAATGGCTTCTCAGGCACAAAATAGATTTTGTCACTGATAATTTTGTGAGGCAGACATCAGTGCTTCTTATCAGCATTAAATACTTTTGCTGATACTGCATTAAGCCAATTTCCAAAGTGAAATGAGATTCCAGAAGGAAAAATGTACCAAAGCTTTAGGATCCCTCAAGCCCTCAAGTAGCTTGGACTTTCTTTAAAAGACATTGATCGCTGCCATTTGAAAAGCACAATTTTTCTCTATTAAGCTGAGTCAGTGAAAAGGTGCCCACTCATATATATCAGCATACACAGAATTGGAAAACAATGGCTTTTTAGTACCATTATCCTGAAAACATAACAGGATTAAACTGAACCATTACCCAGTATACAAAATCAACACCAATTATACCCCCCTTTGGGGGCTCAAACAGAAATCAATGATAGTATAAAACTCCAATTAAAGTGGCAACTTATCAACACTTGGCAACCACCTCTTCCTGTTTGCCTTTTGGTGGATCTGAACTGTCACCTTCAATGGAGCTCAGCTTCTCTGTATCTAGAGCTAATCACATTGTGGCTTAAAGTATGGTACACATTTATTATATAATTTTAACAAAATTAACAATCTCCCTGGGATTCAGTTTCTTCATCTGTCTAATGGAGAAAGCAACTAAATAAAAACTGGCATTGATGTTGTGCTTTAAAGTTTGCAAAACATTTCACAAAGATAGCCTCACTTGAGTCCCAGAAAAACCCTATAATGTAGAGAGTAGATATTATCACTTCCAACTTAGAGATGAGGAAACAGAAGCTATGGGACTTGTCCATGACTACAAAGTTAAGAAATGTCAGAAGATTTGAACCCAGATCTTTCTGAATCCACTATGGCAAACCGATTTTTATGTGTATCTATCTCAAAGACCTTGGGTTGTAGATCAAGTGAAATAGTATACATAAAATTGAACTCTTATGTGTACCATCTATCTCAAGAGAGCTGCAGCACAGATCAAATGAAATAATTTACAGGATGTGCTTTATATATGGAAATTAATAAAAATAAAGCTTCGGAAAGAATTCAGGACTTGGGAGTCAGAACACTTGGCTTTAAGTTCAGGTGATGCTGTTTGGTCATGTGACTATAGGCCAATCAGTTTCTCTCAAAGGGCCTTAATTAGATTGTTGGGATACCAGGAGCCATCTGCAATTGCTGCTGGAGGTCCAACTCAGACCTGTAAAATGGATCTCTTTATGTGAGAAGATGTTGATGATGATACAAAGAGACTGAGAGGCAGTTGCATTGTCTGACCTCTCTCCTCCTCCCTCTGCCTCCAATTTATTTCATTCTCAATCCACAAGGAACATCTGTGTAAGTAAAGGCTGCTTTGCAACTCCAAGTGTTATGATTCAGAGCTATGGAGGCTCTCAGAGAACTGACCTGCCTCTTCACCCAGTTATGGTCTTTAACAATTTTCTGTTTTTTGTTTTATGGAAACATGGTTATTTCCCCCCCTCCCCCCCTCCAAAGCATGGTCAGCAAATTTGTACATTAGCTGTTATCTGAGTCCGCACACTGGAGAATACAAACAGCACTATCACTTCTGGATGGTTGTAGGATAAGACACTATAGCAGGTGCTGACTCTTGTGAGATGTCATGGAGGTAAACTTTCAAATGGAAAAAAGGATTGTAGTCAGAACAAGCATTCTTCATAAGTCTCTCATCAGTCTCCTGACTCGGTCTTTGATGTGTTGGTCCATTTAATTACCCCGACTAAAAACCTCTTACCGGGGCTCTTCTCCCTCTTCCCTGTGGGTTACCAAAGGAACTCTGGGGGATCTTACCCACAAACAGCTCTTGGACGCTGCTGCTTCTTATGCCCCACGTTCAGGCGCCATATGTTATGATACAGGAGCCACCTGCTAGTGGCTTCTAGAGATCTAACTCAGACCTGTAGAATGGATCTTTTCATGTGAGAGGATTATGATGATACAAGGAGACTGAGAGGCAGTTTTATTCTCTGACCTCTCCAATGAGAGGTTATTGCATTGTCTGACCTCTCTCCTCTTCCCTCTTGCCTCCAATTTATTTCATTCTCATTATTTCCCAATCTCAATTCCCATTCCTAATCTGCAAAGCATAAGCAAAGAGTACTTTGCAACTCTTTCAAGTGTTATGATCCACAGCTGTGGAGGGTCTTGGAGAATTGACCTGCCCCCTCACCCTGGCATGGTCCTTAACATTAGATGATCTCTATGAATCCTTTTAACTCTCATTTTCAGTGGTTCTGTATGACTTAGAACTTTAATATATATCTAGAAAAGTACCTTTGAAGAATAGAGGTTACCTTGAACAAGATTTAGTTTATCATCTGAGAAAATTGTCTTTATTGCCAATAAAAGAAATTCTATATTAGAAATCTAGAATTAGAGAAAATTTACATAGTCTAAATTAGAGTGCTACCAGAAGGAATGTGAAAGGAGAAGGTGGCTATGAAATACCAAAGAAGCAGAATCATAAGAACCTCTCAACTAGGGAAATGGGGTAGAATTTTTTTCTGCCAACCAGAAGTTCCCTATAGCTTAAGAGTTCCAGGGTTTTCAACTCCATTTAATTAAAATTTACTAATAATAGCTCATACTGACATACTAAATGTTAATATGCTAAGTACCTAATAAAAATAAAGCATTTAAAAAATCTTAAGTTTGAAAGCAAAACAAAGACAAATAAATCACCAGAACCTGTTCTCAAGGACCTTACACTATAGACAGTAGGGAGTAGGGAGATAAATGATTGATATACAAATAACTATAGTACAAAATAGAATATATTAAGTTCATAACAGAACAAAGTCTATGAAAGATTCAAAGAAATAAGAATAACTAGGGAAATCAAAGAAGGCTTCATGAAAGAGAATAGAATTTTGAGTGATGGAGATAAAAGGGAAAGAGAAATACAGGAACACTTCAAAAGTGGGGATCAAGAATAGGTGTAAAAAGATAGTGCATGTTCATGGTACAATGAATGGTTTGATTTGGTTTCAAATAAAAGAATGATAGACTACATGGCTACAACAGTAGGCTACTCCTCTGGAAAACTAACTCAGATACCAAACCAAGGAACTGAGACTTTATTGACTAGGGAAGATGAAAGCCACTGAAGCACTGGAATATATCTTAGTGGGACAACATCTAGGCAAAGTTGGAAAAAAACTGAAAGTAGGAAGATTACTTTAGAGACTACTACAACAGTCTAGATTAGAGTGCTACCAGCTGGAATACAAAAGGAGAGAGCAACTATGGGACATCAAAGAAATAGACTCAAAAGAATCTCTTGACTCATTGGATGTAAAAGGTAAGGGAAAAGGCATCAAAAAGCACCCTCAAGTTTTAAGCATGACTAGCTGGTATAATGGTAGTGCCAAAGAATCTCTCATTTTAATCTTGAAATTCAACCCTATTTCCTAGTCAAAGGAACCCTTCTTTTCCTGATTCATTCTAAAGAAGGGAATCCATGTTATTAACATCTACCCACACTACCTACTTAGTCAAGCATTAACATTTTGCAAAAGACACTCTTCATTCTCCTTTCTCAACTACTCTTCTTCCCCTAATCTCAAGTCTCTGATCTTCAGCTCAACAATGAGTCTTGTAAGATCCTTGAGGGCAGGACTGTCATGCTTGCTTGTATTTGTATATCTAGGACTTAGCACAGTGTCTGTCACATTACAGAAAGACTTCTCTATTAAGCTAAAGGAAGCAGGAGGAATCGTTACACTAGCAGCCTTAGAATAAAACAAAGCAGTGCTTCAAATTATACAGAAATTTTCCTTCTCTAGGGAAAAAAGTAAGGCTATTGGGAAGGGAGCAATATTAAAAATGTTCCTTCTTAACAATAAAAAAGAAAAAATATGCTGTGGGCAACTTAAATGGAGATGAGCATCTATCTCTAGGCTTAGGATGGACATCAAACAAGCAGCACTGGTCAGCCACCAAGATTTTCCAGCTTTGTAAGGCTTGTCAGCACTTTCCCTCTGTTGCACAGTCTTAGAAAATTGTCACCTTCATACCACAGGGAAGCACCAGAGCAGGATTTTTGTGAAAGAGTTGCTCATCATTATTATTATTCTTTGTTTTTATTGTCAATTAGAGAAATTCTAGATAGTCTAGATTGGAAATTCTACCCTGTGCCCTAGTTGAGAGGTTCTTATGATTCTGCTTTTTGGTGTCTAATAGCCACCTTCTCCTTTCACATTCTGGTAGTACTCTAGACTATATAGAATTTCTCTAATTCTAGATTTCTGATTTCTAACTCTAATTTCTCTACTATAGAATTTATACTGTTGGCAATAACGACAAAATTTTGTGAGGGTATCTTTTGTCTTTACATAAGTTAAAAGCACTTTCTTATAACAGCAAATATATTTGATATATAAGACAAACTATCCCCATTTTACAGAAGTGATTTGCTCCTAGTTAGTTAGTACACCATCAGTAGGACTCTCGTGCTTAAGTCTAGGGTTCTTTTTAGTACTTTACACTGCCTCACCAAACTATCAGAAAGGTGAAGGTGACAAATAAGCAACCATTAGATAAAATGAGGCATCACCACATGTTTGAGACAATGTGTGTCTCAAACTTGAATTCTCAGCAGGCTAAAGTTTAATGAGGCAAGAAATCTCATTAGCCTGTGTACAACAGTAGAAAGAGGCAGAAAACAGGGTTTAAAGCTTCTTTGCCACAAATTAGATGTGTGATTTGGCCAGAACATTTTACTGTTCCCTATCTGTTGCCTCCTCTATAGAGCAAAGAATTTGGATAAGACAATTTCTAAGATTACTTTCAGTTCTAAAATTCTATAATTGTAAAGTATCCAATAAGAAGGTTGCCATAATCTTCCTAACTTAGAAAAGTTAAATAAAATTATTCAATTCAATGGGAGTCAGAGATAAATGGTTTAAAAAACTACTAAAGTGATTCTTAAGTTCTGAATATAAGCTTTCCATGATAGTGTGAATAATATATTACATACATATACATTATAATAAAATAAACATGTTAAGACGTATCAAATTGAATGATCATTGTCATAAAGTAAAGCTCCTTCCCTCAAAAATTCATTATTTCAAGAACATGAAGATAAATTCATACAGGCTTCAGAAAGAAAAAATTAAGTATAGTATTTCGGATATGTTCAGAGAAGTTCCAGAGAGTAGCCTCTACAGATTTTAGGGTTAGTTTTAGGGTAATAGGAAAAACCTTTGGTGGTAGTTGATTATATAAGAAAAGATAATGTTTCAGAATGAATCATAAAAGGTTACAGTTTAAAAATTTTGCAATGGAGTAATGCCAAACCTTCATTTTACTGATAATAAAGAAATTGAGATTAAAGAGTTTAAGTAACTTGCTCAAAGTAAAAAATCAAGTTAGAAGTGAGAAAAGTAAGGACTAAAATCCAAATATCCTGACTTCTGTCTTAGTGTCCCTCAGAAGTTGCATGTAATAAAAAACTAAAACTAAATATTATATAAGTATAATTAACATATTTGGCCCTGAAGAAGAGGTAAGAAAATTCTTTATCCTCTTTTCTTTGTAAAAGTTGGAGACTATAGATATGGAATACTGCATATACCATCAGACATGGCTTGCTGAATTGCATTTTGTCTCTTTTTAAAAATCAGTGTTACAAAGAATGGTTCACTGGTTAGGGGAAAGAAATTTAATTTAAAAATGAAAATATTATAAAAAAAACAAAAGATACTATCAATAAAAAATAAGGTTAAAATATAACTTCTTTTATCTTGGGAATTAAAAAGGCATTTGTACAAAATTCAAATAATTTAACAAAGAAATATAAAGTCCAGTTATCTAAATGAAATAGCCTCAAAAGTATTCCTTGCCAGGAAAGAAAAAGGATTTTTGAAAATGACTAGAACATCTAAACATGCCAAAGAATACTTTTAACTGCATTGCTAGCAACATCAGAAACTATAAAATATATTAAAATTTTATATAACATTTCAAGGTTGTAAAGTATTTAACATTGATTCTTGCAACAATCCATTATTATTTCCATTTTGCAAGTCAGACTGACATGCTCAGCATCATACCACTAGAAAACTATTTAAGGCAGGCCTCAAACTCAGACCTTGCTGATTTCAAATCCAGGATTCTATCCACTCAATATACTATCTTCAAGGTCATATGTAATAAAATAATAGCAAAAAATAAAAGAATGAACTCTTTATTAAAAATTTAAAAAGTTAATTGTGGTCTTTCCTTATCTTTTTCCAAGGGGAGTAGGGAAGGGAGAGAGAATAGTATAAATAATTTTGAACCTTAATCCCTAACCTAAGAAAATTAGTTTTAACGTTTGTATGAAAAATTGCATTAAATTTTACTTAAAAAAAAAAAAAAGGAATCCCTAGAAAAGGTCAAGGGGCATAAGTTAAATGGCTTATTAAGTTATTTGCTCTTAAAGTATTAATCTTAGTGACAAAGCTTACATTGATATGCTGATGATGACTCACCTTTCATACTGTCTATCTTGAGGTGAGGTAGAGCCCCAGTGTCGAAAGTCCATTAAAACCATAAGTAGAAGGAGACAGGAGATGAGGAAAAGTCCCAGAAAGGCTACCCGCTGACGTGCAAATGGACTCACTGTAGGCACAGTAAAATACCAGGAAGCCGGGCAGAAATAGGAAAAACTAATCCTGAAATAAAGTAAACCATTACTAAAGTTTAAAAAAATTCTTATGATTCATTGATGTCAATGGAAAATACTAACTCACACTCCAGTATGATCAAAGTCCTTGCTACAGATCAACAAGCTGACATTTAATAGGATTTAAACAATATTTTTAGGAAGACAATGTCAAATAGCATCTTGGACTGGCTATCTTGGACCCATGGCAAGTCATTTAACTACCTGAGGACCCTGAGCAAGTCACTTAACTATCTGAGGACCCTGGCAACTTTCTATAACAAAAATCAGCAAGAATAGCTGCCTATCTGTATTTAGTAATAGGAGTTTCTTTATCAGGCATTATACTTCACTAATTACTTTACATGATCTGGAATCTCCTGGCATATAACACAACATTCTGGTATAACTGAGTAACAAATATGATAATTGACTTACAGAGCCTGTCAACCCGCCTGCTTACTCCCTGAACTTTCAACCTAAGCAATAGGCACAGAGATTTGTCCAATTAGTGGATTTCTCACACTGCACAGTTTAAACAGCACTTATTCCATGCTGTATGATGAGAACACAAAGATAAAATGTGGTCCCTGCCATCAAAGAAAGAAGTTCATATTTAATAGGAAAGATTAAACCGGTAACATTAAAAAGATGCTCTAAGGTTCTCAGAAAGCTCCAGAGGGAAAGATCTTTTGGCTTGGGGAAGTCTGGGAGGAAGTTATAACTGAACAGTCTTACAAAGGGGTGGGTATGAGGGGATGGGGGAAGGAAGGCAGCACCTTGCCACAGGCCTGGGGTAAGCAAAGACCAGAAGGTAGGCATACACTAGCAGTTCAAGCTTAGCAGCAGCGCAACTAGGTGGGAAGAGTCCACTAATAGAGCTAAAAGCTGAGGCGGACCCTGAAAGGGACTTTGAATGCAGGTTAAGGAGTGTGTAGCCTGCAACTGGGGGGACACACTCATATACACATATAGTCTGGGACCCACACACCCATAGATACAATCATACAATACTCATACAATCACACACTGTCTCACATCCAGACACAATCACACACACTGTCTTACACCCACAGACACAACTATACAACCATACAATACTCACACAATCACACCCACCCACACGCGACCCACATATAGACTCTCTCTCACACTCCCTCCCCCCAGTCACACACAATAGCCCACCCTGACACAAAGCCGAACCGCCAGATACAACCATACAACACACACTCACACACACTTTCACATCCACAGACAGTCACACACACGACCTACACCTAGACTCTCGGTAAAACTCGATCAGACATACACAGACTCTGTCACAAAGACCCTTCCTTCACACATCTACCTGGCCATGAGCTCCCTCGGAGTGGAGCGGGGGGCTCAGCCCCTGTCACCTCCTTTTCTTTTTCCCTAGACAAGGAGGCTTCCTCGTCCCGGGCATCTCCGCCTGTGCCAGCCTGATAAGAAGACAGATGGGGAAGGGCCCTGGGCCGCAGAACCCCGGCGGCGCGGCCCGGCTTCGGCAGCTCCTGCTTCCACTCCTTGGGGAAGCTGTCACCGAGCCCACCGACGACCCTTCCCCGCTGCCTGCTTCTTCAGTCGGTGCCGAGGCTCGCCTTTCCGCAGGCCGCCACACGCCACTGGTCGTCTCCGCACCGAGGCCCAAATGCCGACTCAAAGGATCCGAGATAGCAACAATCCCAATCTAGCTGCTTGTGTCGAATTCCCGGCCGGAAGAAGGGCCGGGACCGGCCGCGGCGCCACGTCCCCAAGGAAACGGTCAGGAACCAATGAGAGGCGGCCTCGCCCTCCAAAAGGCCGGCTCTCGCTAGACAGAACGCTGAGTAAACAGTCCGGAGCCAATCCACGGGAGATATTGTTTTCTACAGCCCGCCCAGAGGAACAACTCGGCCAATCACGGAGAGCGTAACGGAAGAAACTGAGAGTGGGAGGAGCCAGGGGACAGGTCTCCGGGATTAAAGACCTGCTTCCATTCTTCCATTCTTCCTTTTCCCCTGCCCTGATTTGCAGGGTCATTCCTGGAGCGCCCCCGCCCCCAGCTCCCTCTCACTCCCTTCCTTTTCACGATTCCAGAGCACCCTTCTCAGGAGCCGGGATGTGCAGGGGCCGTTCTGCAGGTGCAGTTCTTCCATCGAGCTTCTTCAGCTGGGAAACCGCGGGCCAGGCCCGTTTGCTCTGCCGGCTCCATAAAGAGGATGCACAATCTAACAACGTCTTGAAAATGATTTAAGTAAAGCCACGTGTTCTTAACTCGGGTAACCTGATAATTTAGGTTTTCAATAGCCTTCCTAACCATCCACAAGTTAAAACAGATAACATTCACTAGAATGGTGATCAAGAATACCCTCCTTTAACCCAAATGGCTATCAAGGTGCATACCCTTTGATCCAGCAGTGTCTCTACTGGGCCTGTATCTCAAAAAGATAAAAAGGAAAAGAACTCATATATGCAAAAATGTTTGTGGCAGCCCTTTTTGTAGTGGCAAGGAATTGCAAACTGAGTGGATGCCCATCAGTTGGGGAATGGCTAAATAAGTTGTGGTATATGAATATTATGGAGTATTATTGAACAATATATTCTTCTATAAGAACATCATATTGTTCTATAAGAGCAGTAGAATGATTTCAGAAAAGCCTGGAGAGATTACATGAAATGATGCTAAGTGAAGGGAGCAGAATTAGGAGAACATTGTACTTGGCAACAAGATTATTTGATGATCAAATGATGGAAGTGTCTCTTTTCAATAATAAGGTGATGCAGGCCAGTTTCAATGGTCTTATGATGGAGAGAGCCAAATATCAAAATAGTATTTTCACTTTTTGGTTTTTTTCTCATTTTTTTCTTTTCAATCAGATTTTTCTTGCATAACATGATGAATATGGAAAGGTGTTTAGAAGAAATGAAGATGTTTAACCTATAGCGGACTGTTTCTGTTCATGGGGGAAAGGAGAGAGAAAAATTTGTAACAAGAGGTTGTTGAAATGTTGAAAATGTTTAAATGTTGAATATTGAAAACTATCTTTGCATGTATTTGAAAAAATAAAATACTATTAAAATTTTTAAAAATACCTTTTTAATTTAATCTTTTTAACAATAATTGTTTAACAAATGCATCACTTATCTGTCAAATCTCCAAACTTCTTTTGTAGTTTTAAAAATCAAAGATAATCTATTTCTTTGTTCATTTGTTAAGGACCATATGAACTACCAGTATATCCCTAAAATTTTTATTAAAGGGTTACAGGTTTGTGTTCCAATCAGCAGAAGCAAAAAATAGGTTAAAATCATGTTCTTTCATCTATTGTGCTAATGAACAGAAACTCTATAAACCAGATTTGGTCTTTTTTTCACCCTATATTGTATAAAACATGCTGTAACACATTACGAAACTCTAGATTTTGAAACTGATTTTTAACTACCTTTTATTGAAGACACAACTACATATGTAGTTGTAATTTTGTTTCTATTTTCCCTATTCCTAGGCAAAGTCATCACCATTTTAACAATAAGCAGTGTTCATTTCCTCCCTTCATCTTCACCTAGGGGGTTAAGGGGTTAGAAGCAATTAGACAAAGCAAAACTAAAAAAAACCATAAAGTACAGTGGGAAGTACTACTAACAAACAGGGAACTTTTAAAGGACCTCTAAGGTAACTTATCCATCCTCATAGCTCTAAATGTGCTTCATGACAGAGCAAATGAGGAAAGAATCAGAGTTTAGGAATTTAATCAAGGAGGAGAATAAGAAAAGATTAGGAACACAAAGTTAGTAAATTTCGTAAAATAAGGTTAGGAATACAAAGAAAAAGAGAGAAGAAGCAAAAAGAAAATTGAGTAAATTAAAGGGAATAAAGTAAATTTAGTGACAAGGAAAAGAAGAAAGTGGAGGTAGAAGAACAGATGGTAGTTACACTAAGCTATACACAGAGCATGGTTCATAACCACTGGACCTGTTCAAATCTGCTACTTCTTCAGCATCTGGAGTCTGCAAAAAACCAAAGACATGTGAAAGAATCTGTCATAAGAGAGAATTTCTTGGCATATGTGTGTATACACACATACACACAACATGTATATATACATACATACATCTTTCTAAACAATGTAATAAAGAAATCCTCGAATAGGACAAATGACCTAAATTAAGAGCAACTATCTGACTCATTAGCAGAAAGGTGTTGCATACTCTGGCCCATTCTAAAATAACTTTTGATTTTAACCACTAGAATCTCTTCACTGTTCCCCCAAACACACCAACTTCATTTCACTTCTAAAGAATGGCCCCAGCCCACTCTTTGTGCAAGTCCTGATGTGTTGTATAGGAAATGACGATTTTGGTGGGTGGAGGCAGGGGAGTGGAAAAGGAAGGGGAAGGAGAGACTGTTTGCATTGCCATTGCTACGGCTTTCTCAGCTCAGATCTCCCTCTGTTAGCTGGCTTCCTGTCACAGCTGCATCATCGCAATCTTTCTTGCCCATATTGCTATCACAATCCTTATTCATCTCTTCACTTCAATAAAGATTGAAGATTTTTCCCTTAACCTGAATTCCTGACTCCGGCTGATTTTAAATACGCGGTCCTTACATTTGGCGCCTAAGCGTGGGAACCAAGGACCCTACTTTCACTGAAGAAGTCTCCAGTGACCAGGAACTTAGGTGAGTATAACACAAACAGGGAACTTATTTTCTTAAAGACTAAACTAGTAACTTTTTGGCTGAAATGGGACAGATCCTAGGTAAAGATTCTCCATCCCCCACCCCAACCCTACCCCCCCACCCCCAGCCCCACCCAGGAGTGGTGCTATAGAAAGCCTGCTTAAGCTGATAGAAGATCAAGGGCTACTTATAACTTGGGAACAGGCAGCTAGACTTCTGGGTACATTAAAACGCACCTCCTCTTGGTTCTTAGAGGAAGAGCAAATCTCTCTAGATAACTGGCACTGGTTGGTCAACAGCTCTCCGCATATTACAATGAAAACGGTCCTCATTCAATTTCCATGGAGGCATTCTATTTATACAATATGATACAGTTGGCCTTAAGATACTATATAAGTTCTAGGAGAAAAGGAAAAAACTCTAGGAATAGCCAAATAGGGAAGCCTGAGATAAAGGAGGAAGACAAAGAACAGATTAATGGCCATATCCCCACAGGGCATGGAGACTTAAGCGAGGCTCAAGGGCAGGGTGAATCTGAGGCAGCTTCAGCCCCTCTGGGAGCTGGTAATTGACTCTCCTCCATCAACTCCATCCTCCAGGATGGAGGGAGGAGGGGTAGTGGGGGGGGGGGGGGCCGTGACAGCACCAGCACCTCCCCCCCTGCATCCAGCTGCTCCTTTGAGTAGATTGCAAAAAGGACTAATTAAGGCCAAAGAGGAAGGGAGAAATGTATTGGAATTTCAACACCACATTTTTCCCGTTATTCAACAGTTTAATTCTTCAGGTCAAGAAAGTAGAAGATACTCTCCTTTTGATATAGATATCCTCAAAGACCTGAAAAAAGCTTGCACTCTTTATGGGGCTACATCAGCTTATGTTAAGATGTTATTACAGAATTTGGCTTTTGAAATCTTGACCCCTAATGACTGGAAATCTATAGCAAAGATATGCCTAGAATCTATGGCTTTCTGAATATAGTGAGCTCTGTAGGCTACAAGCCCACAAAATAGTCAAAGTGGAGTTCATGCTGCAATCACCTGTGACCTACTAACAGGTGTAGGTCCTTATGCAGATGTCGCAGTACAGATTAATTATTCCATAGCAGCATATGAGCAAATTGCTGCTAATGCTATCAAAGCGTGGGCTTCTCTCCACAATAAAGATGAAAAGGGTGGGGACTTCACAAAAATAACACAAGGGCCAAATGAACCCTTTGCTGACTTTGTGGGATGTTTGCAGACAGCTATCACAAGAACAAATGGAGAAAATCCAATAACAGACATTTTGATAAGGCAACTTGCTAAGGAAAATGCTAATGAGGTTTGCAGAAGAATTATACTAGGACTGCACAAAGATGCTCCTTTAGAGGAGCTCATAAGACGCTGTGCCACAGTAAGCACAGATGCCTTTTATAGCCAGGCTATGATGCAGACTTTCCAAAATCCAAACATGGGAAGACAGAGTCCCTCTTGGCAAGGGACTTCCAGAGAGACTCATAGATGCTTTCAGTGTGGAAAAGTAGGGCATCTGAAAGCTCAATGTTGGTATAGAGATAGAATGGGAAAACAAGGTGGGAGAACAAGACCCAATACCTCATGTTCAAAATGCAACAGAGGCTTCCATTGGGCCTCAGAATGTAGACAGATTCAGGGAAACGGGATGAGGGGCCCAGCCCCAAGGCCCAAGGCAAAAAACACTTGGGGCATGATGGCAGCCAATGGTGCACCCAGAGAGTGCCTAGAAGTCCAGTACCCAGACATGACCAATCAGCCAGAAAGCGATATGATGGGAGAAGGGGATTACACAGTCAACCAGCCAGGAAGCAACATGATGGCAGAAAGGAATTACAATTGGGGAGAATAGAGCTGTATGTAGCTGGGACAACTGAGATATCCCCTGGAAATGTGAAATCTGTTCCTCTCCAGCCTATGGATCTCTTACCTCCAAGCACAGTAGGCTTGACCATTTCACCTCCTTTTTGTACGTACAAACCAGTGTCCATCCACACACTGATGTGGGAAACTGGGGAATATGTAGATAATATCCCAGTCACTAATACAGGTAGACAATGTGTGACTTATCACCCAGGAGAATTAGTAGCATCAGGTTTACTCATACAGAATCCTAATAAGCAACCTGCTGATAGTCACCCAGATTCTGACTCCAGACCACAAAATCCAGAAATATACTGGACAGCAGCTGTAACAGCTGACTGACCTATGCTCACTATCTATATAAATGGCCTACCATTGGAAGGATTGGTAGACACAGGTGCAGATCGTACAGTTATTAGAGGTGCCAATTGGCCCAGTCACTGGCCAAAGATTAAAGCAGACACCTATATGTCTGGAGTAGGAGGATCAATAGCAGCTGAAGTTAGTGCTGCCCCTATAAGATGGACTTCTGAAGGCAAAACAGGAGTTTTTACTCCTTTTATAGTTGAAAAAATCCCCATCAATCTGTGGGGAAGAGACATTTTACAACAATTAGAGTTAAAAATGAGTACTTCGGTTTTTTAAGCAGGGCTGCTGTTGAAGGCCTGCCAACACTTTCACCTGTTCCTATCCAATGGAAAACTGATACACCAGTGTGGATAGAACAGTGGCCCTTAGGTAGCGATAAAATTCAGGCCTTATTAGATATAGTACAGGAGCAGCTTGAACAAGGGCATTTCCAACCTTCTCCAAGTCCTTGGAATTCCCCAGTGTTCGTTGTAAAAAAGAAATTGGGAAAATGAAGGATACTCACTGATTTAAGAAAAGTGAATGAACAGATGGAAACTATGGGAACTCTTCAGCCTGGACTTCCATCTCCTACTCAATTGCCTAGAGAGTGGCCTCTTTGGGTCATCGATATTAAGGATTGTTTTTATTCTATCCTTCTGGATAAGGAGGATATGAAAAGATTTGCCTTTTCAGTGCCCAGTGTTAACTTAGCTGAGCCTTATAAAAGATATGAATGGACAGTTTTGCCACAGGGAATGAAAAACAGCTCCACTATGTGTCAAATGTATGTTTGCTGCTCTTGCTCCAGTAAGAAAAGCATTTCCAAAAGTTATACTATTACATTATATGGATGATATATTGGGATGTGCACCTGAGGAACAAATGCTAGAAGCATGTCTACAAAAGACCATAGAAACACTAAGATACTACAAATTATACATAGCTGAAGAGAAAATTCAAAGACATGCTCCTTTTCAATATTTAGGATACAAAGTATACCCTAAGGTGCTTACAGTACAAAAACTGTCCTTAAGAACAGAGAAGCTAAACACCTTAAATGATTTTCAGAAATTGATAGGAGATACCCAATGGATGCGACCAGTATTAGGCTTGACTACCTATCAGTTACAACCATTATATGATATTTTAAGGGGAGACAGTGCTTTAAATTCACCACACCAGCTTACAAAAGAAGCTCAAGACGCTTTGAGAAAAGTTGAACTGGCTTTATCCAATGTGGTTGAAAGAGTCACTCAAAAACCCTTGGAAATATCAGTTTTTGCCACACAAGAGGCACCCACAGCAGTCCTTCATCAAGGAGACAGTGTGATAGAGTGGGTGAACCTCCTGGCACAACCTCCCGGCACAACCAGAACAAAGACTTACTCCTTACCCAGTCTGTGTTGTGAGACCATCCCAGAGTGGCAAATTTTATTAGTCATGGCTCCAAATTTTGCACATGGGTCTCCATTAAAGATAACTAGACTTTTACATAATTGGCGATGGATTCTTGAAGAAAAAGTTTCTAAAGTTCCTCTTAAAGGATCAACTATCTTTACAGATGCATCCAAACACAATATTTGTGCTGTATACTCTCATGTCTTAACTATAAAGAGAATCGTCAGAACTCCTTTTCAGTCCACTCAGCAGAACGAATTATATGCAATCATGTTAGCTCTCACTTATTACCCAGGAGACATAAATATAATATCTGATTCAGCCTATTCAGTAGGTGTGGTACAAAGAATTTCCACAGCCCAAATAAAATTTGCAGCTTCTAATATATATCAGCTCTTTAAGGAGCTTGTCTGTCATCGCAGAGAGACAGAGCAGACCCTTGAAACGAAGAAGAAGACCCAAGAAACATCGGGTGGTTCACCATTGAAAGAGTTATGGCATTTGACTCATGGACATAGAAAATCTTTGGACTTCAAAACCCTCAGAAATCATTGGATTCTCTGAGACATTAGATTGTTGTAGGACTTTAAAATCCCTCAGGAATCATTGGATTCTTTGAGACATAAGACTTGAAACCCTCAGGAATCATTGGATTTTCTGAGAAATGATAAGACTGTTATAGGACTTCAAAATCTGCTGGAATCATTGAATTCCCTAAGACATAAAAAGACTTTTGCTGGACTTCAAAAACTTGGGGGGATCATTGGATTCCCTGATATGTGAAGCAATGGACAATAGATTGGTTTTGGACTATCTCTTGGCTGCTGAAGAAGGTATATGTGTGACTGCTGTTTACATATTCTCCTTCTAGGACTTCTGGCAATCTTTTACAACACAATGTTGATTTATATTGTTTGTTATACCGTTACTAGGGTGTATAATTCATGTTTGTTACACCACATCAAGCCTGCACTGACTGTGGGGAGAGTCATCACTAATAGCCTCTGCGTTGTTGCTATGTGCTTGTGTAATACTTCCCATGCTGATGGGTTTGTGCATAATAAGACCCTTCAGCCCAGAAACCTGCTAGCAACCCCCACTTCCCTTTGGTGCTTTTCATCTCCCTTCCTGAGATGTCAGGGAGGGCGTGATTATCTCCTTTTTAGTGCTTTCACCTCCCTTCCTGAGAAGTCAGGGAGGGTATGATCACTTCCCCTTGGGGACTCTGACTTCCCTGAGGAGTCAGGGATGGCATGACCACCTGTGTTCTAAAACAAAAGAAAGCGGGAGATGTCATGGGCTGAGGCTTGAGTTGATGCACTGAGGTCCCAAGCACATGAGGCTAAATAGTAATTGGACCATACTCTATTAATATATAAGCCTGGAGAAAGAATAGCCCCCGCCCACTCTTTGTGCAAGTCCTGATGTGTTGTATAGAAAATGACGATTTTGGTGGGTGGAGGCAGGGGAGTGGAAAAGGAAGGGGAAGGAGAGACTGTTTGCATTGCCATTGCTACGGCTTTCTCAGCTCAGATCTCCCTCTGTTAGCTGGCTTCCTGTTGCAGCTGCCCATACTGCTATCGCAATCTTTCTTGCCCATATTGCTATCGCAATCCTTATTCATCTCTTCACTTCAATAAAGATTGAAGATTTTTCCCTTAACCTGAATTCCTGACTCCGGCTGATTTTAAATACGTGGTCATTACATGAGACTATAAGGTCTTTGAGAGTAAAGACTGTCTTTTGCCTCTCTCTGTATCCCCAATTCTTAGTACAACACTTGTCACATAGTAGGCATTTAATGTTTATTGAATAACATTCAAGGCCCAACATATCACTTTTACATTATATTCCCTTACTATTCCAACTTATATTGCTTCTGTCTTCCATCTTCTATAATACTACTTGCTCATATGCCATCTTGTATTATTTCATGTGTATTATTTCAAAAAAATACTTGTTAAATATTATAAAAAAGTGGTCATCAAAATCATTTGGTACTGGCTAAGAAATAGAGCAGTGGATTATGACAATGTTTGATAAACCCAAAGATTCCAATTTCTGGGATTAAGAACTATTTGACAAAATTTGTGGGGAAAATTGGAAAACAGTGTGCTAGAAACTAGGCATCAACCAACAACTACAAATCAAGGTAGAAATGGGTTCATGATTTAGACATAAGTGGTGATACTATAAGCAAATTAGGAGAACAGGGGTTTAGTGTACCTCTCAGATCTGCAGAGAAGGAAAGAATTTATGACTAAACAACTAGAGAATATTATGAAATACAAAGTGGATAATTTTAATTATGTAAATTTTTTTTAAATTGTACAAACAAAATCAATGCAGGCAAGATTAGAAGAGAAGTAGACAACTGGGGGGAAAATTTTACATCCAATGTTTCTGAAAAAGGCCTCATTTCTAAAATATATAGACTCCATTTACAAGAAGACAAGCCATTCCCTTTTAGGTATTTTCACCTTTTTTGTTGTTACTGTTGGTGGTACTTTTTTTTCTTTTTTTCCTTTTTGACCTGATTTTTCTTGAGCAATATGATGGATATGAAAACATCTTAAGAGGAATTGCAATGTTTGGCCTATATTGGCATTATTAAGTATACTGTCATGAGAATATACATGAAACAGGCAGGAAAACCTGGTGATCTTTGGGGTAAAAAATAAGGTATTTTATTATCTGCCAAAATGTTAACAGCCGATCCAGTTAGCAGACATGATAGTCCTATGGTATTCTGCCTATCAACAGAATATATCTAGAATACTATATTCAATTCCTGGGATTGTCCTTTAGGACAATGACAAAACCAAGAGGTTCCATATGAGTGAAATCAGAATAGTAAAGGGCATCATATTTATCAAAAATGAAAATATATTGAAGGACCTAGGTATGCTTAACCAAAGTTAAGACTGTTGAAAAGGAGAATATGGAGAGAAGGGGTTCTGACTAATAGCTATTTTCAAGTACTTTAAATGTTAATTTGACAAGGAATTAAATTTACTATTGGACCCCAGAAGACAGAAGTAGGAGCATTGGATACAAATTATAAAGAAGCCACTTTAGGCATCATTCAATCAGCAAATACTTAAGTATCTACTATATATCAGGCTATGTTTCAGATATATGGTATATAGGCTTGATCTTATAAAAACTATAACAAAAATGAGATAGCTGCTTCTGGATAATAAGTTCTTCCTTACAGGAAGGCTTCAAGCAAAGGCTAGATTAGTATTATTGGTTGTGGAGTAACATAGATCCTTTTGTTGATAAGACCACATGGCCAATGAAGTCTTTCCCAGCTCTGAAGCTCTATAAAGGTTATTCCTGTGCACATGTGCACACACACATGTATAAATTAAGTATTTACATATATCCATATACATACATATATGTTTAATCAACTGTGTAATTGTAGAATGAGGAAGAGTTGGTTTAACAGTGGATCATGTGGGAAGATCTGGCAGTTTTAGTTAACCACAATCTCATTATGTGAAGTAACAGAGTGATAAAACTGCCCCTAAAGTTAATGAAATATTAGCTTCAATGTAAGTTGTGGCATCTCATTTCCTTTCCTTTATGGAAGAATGTCTTGCAACTGTAGCCTGCACTTAATGTATCTACTAAATACCTGCTTAAAAAGCAAGACCCTGTGCTAGGAGCAGGGGATAGAAAGACAAGAATGATCAGATGTGAGAAATTTGCGAGAGAAAGCACTAACAAATTCTCATGAGATCAGCAAAGCCTGGAAAGGAGGTAACACTGAAGATGACTAATGACTGCTCAACTAGGCTATTCGTCCAGTAGAGATTCTGAAGGATAACTGGGAGACAGTTATGTGTCTCAGGCAAGGAGAACAGATGAGCCATAAAAGATAAAAGATGAAGATGAAATGTAGGGCTTGGAGAACATCATTCCTCACCACCCACTCCCCAAGACCTTGGATTCCAGTATCATCTTGTTGAAATGGCTTTGGTCCATGTATGGCTACAGTCCCTGCTACTGGGGAGGCTGAGGCCAGTAGATTAGCTCAAGTTCAACAATTCTGAGCTACAGAGGGTCAGAGTCTATGTGAAGTCCACACAAAATATTTTACCAGTGTGGTTAAATACCAGGGAGAAAAGGACCATCAGGCTGCTTGAGGGGCACAATAGCCCAGGCCAGGAAAGAACCACAGGTTAAAGCTTCCATACTGCTCAGGACTGGGATTAAACTGTGAAGAGCTGCTGGGTGAGATAAAGACACATACTCTCAAAATACATATTAAAAAAATTTTAGAGATTAATTTTTTCAAAGATCACCAAGGACTTCCTCATAACCACATCTAATGAATCTCTACTTCCAAATCTTTGGCTGACAGAGTACAGAGGCATGGATCAGAACAGAGTAAGGGAAAGAACAATGCACATTAAAAATAGTTGGGTTTATAAAATGAGTCCCAGGCCAAAAAGAATCACAAGGTACATTTTCAATGCCATTGTTGAACTTATGGTATCTGAAAATTGCCCTTGAAAAATTCCTGAGCTGAGGGATAGAAATTTAAGATATTTAACTGTGAAGGCAGAAAACTTTCAGTTTTACTGAACACACACATTCCATACATTTTATTAAAAACTCAATTTTTGTGATCATTTATTTTGACAACAGTTTAGGTATATCCACAATTACTAGACAAACTTTGTTGAAATACATTTAGGATTTAAAACACCCTAATTTCACACATATGGGACGAGAAAGATCTGACTTGGCAGCATCTTTGGAAATTTAACTCCCAGAACATATTTATGGAGAACATATTGTAGCTATTTTTCAGATGTTTGAAAAGTTTTTCACTTAAGAGAGAAAAGAGATGTATTGCTTCTGAAGGCAGAGCTAGGAACAAAATCTATTAATTATCAGGAAAGCAGATTTTAGCTCTCCAAAAGAAAAATTTGACAATTAGGAGTATTCCCAAAATGTCTAAGTGGTGATCTTTACACATTACTAGTTCAGTCCAAACAGAGGCTGGATAATCATGGCATGGATATTTCAAGTAGGATTCATCATTGCATAGGTGGTAAATGAGATTATTTTCAAAATCTATTTTTCTTTCATTTTACTGAGTTTGCAAAAGGCAATCTCTATTATATTTCCTTAATTTATGTAATGCTGCCACCTGCTACACACACAGGCTTTTATTCTATAGGGAAGCCCACTCTCTTTGGGGGAGATTAACATTGTAATAGCATGATCATTAAGAAATGAGGTAAATTTTCTAATGAGTTGTGGAAATCTTCTTACTTCAGTTATCATTTCTTATCTTGGGGTGGTAAGTTGATCTATTTCCATGCTAGCCAAGCTCCAACCACACAAGTGCTCTCATACTTGTCTAGATTTTTGAAATTTGAGATGGTGACAGGGAACAAATAAATTTTAGTCCTACTCCTAGTCCCAACTGCTAAAAAATATATAGGAGAAGATAAGCAGGAGTAGAAAATACTATATTAGTTCAGATAGATATGCTTTTGCCACCATCAGCAAGGAGGGATGACTGTTCAGGTCCCATAGGAAAAGCCATTGCTTATAAGGTTATGGTTGTTTTGTGAAGAGAAGAATTTATCAAATGGTTTTAGATTGGTTCTGGTTACTATAGTAGGTGGTCCATTATATTAGCTGTATACTATCATGTACTGTGTTAGATACTAGAGACATAAAAACAAAAGTGCAACATTTCTTGGCAAGAAACTTACATTCTATTAGGGGAGACATATACATATATAATTATATAGAAATTTAATTACAAGGTAATTTTGGGGAGAAAGCACCAGCCAAAAGACCAGGAAAAGTCTTCACACAGAAAACAGTGTATGAAATGAGTTTGGAGGAAACAAAGAATTTTCAAAGGGGATGGGTAGGAGGCAGTACATTCCAAGCACGGGACATAGCTGGTACAAGGCCATAGGGAGTCAAGATGTAATGAACAGAAGTGGTGCTTATTGTTTTTTTAATAGAATGGAGTCAATAGGGAGGCAAGAGTAGTGAAAAGAGAACTGGATGTGGAATGTACAGACAAAACCTCAGCTCTGCTGCTTATGACATTTGTCACCTTAGGTAAGTAAGCTAAAGTTTTTCTGGGCTACTCTTTCTCCATCTGTGTGATAATAATGTTGGACTCAGTCATGTCAAAGTTCTCTTCTAACGAAATTCTATGATCCAAGCATCCTGACATTAAAAAGACCCAACATTCAGAGGCAGTGTAGCAAACAGAAATCAAGCTAGTCTCAAAGCTAGGTGACTCTGAGTTCAAATACTGGCTGACACATGCTGGCTGTATGAAGTCAAGCTCTAGGCAGCTAAGAATATGTGGTACTAGTTTGCATTGGCGAAGAAAGAACTGAAAAAGATGCCAATTTGCATTGGCACAAAGTTCCTGACCAGGTGTTTTCAGACTAATGAAATCATGGGTCCCATAGCTATCACTGAAGCATGTTTTTTTGTTTGTTTGTTTGTTTGGTTTTTAAAGATTTCTTTGCCTTTTATTGTTGTCTTCCTTTATACTTTTTTATTTTAATTTTTTAATAATTTTTTATTGACAAAACCTATTTACAACATTATCCCTTGCACTCACTTCTGTTCCAATTTTCCCCCTCCCTCCCTTCACCCCCTCCCCCAGATGACAAGCACTCCTTTACATGTTAAATAGGTACAGTATATCCTAGATACAATATATGTGTGTGCAGAACCGAACAGTTTTTGTGTTGCACAGGGAGAATTGGATTCAGAAGGTATAAATAACCCGGGAAGAAAAACAAAAATGCAAGCAGTTTATATTCATTTCCCAGTGTTCTTTCTTTGGGTGTAGCTGCTTCTGTCCATCCTTGATCAATTGAAACTGAATTAGCTTTATCAAAGAGATCCACTTCCATCAGAATACATCCTCAAAACAGTATCATTGTTGAGGTATATAATGATCTCCTGGTTCTGCTCATTTCACTTAGCATCAGTTCATGTAAGTCTTGCCAGTCCTCTCTGTATTCATCCTGCTGGTTATTCCTTACAGAACAATAATATTCCATAATGTTCATATACCACAACTTACTCAACCATTCTCCAATTGATGGGCATCCATTCATTTTCCAGCTTCTAGCCACTACAAACAGGGCTGCCACAAACATTTTGGCACATACATGTCCCTTTCCCTTCTTTAGTATCTCTTTGGTATATAAGCCCAGTGGAAACACTGCTGGATCAAAGGGTATGCACAGTTTGATAACTTTTTGAGCATAGTACTGAAGCATGTTCTTAACCTGTCCCTCTCCTGAATCCTCAGTCAGCACCTTTTATTGTAATTCATCATTAGGCCTTATAGTTAATTCATCTACATGTCTCATTCCTCCCACTAAACTATAAAAAGACAGCCTTATTCATCTTCCTTAATATCTAACACAATAAGTTACACATTGGGAGCACTTAATTCAATGTTAGCAAGAGAGGGGAGGAGGAGATGACCTAGGGATTTAAGGAGAGTCTCTTCTTGCTCAATAAATTCTCCAAATGTCCCCAAATCAACACTTCTCTCAAAATAGTTATATACCCATCTAAGTTAAAAAATAAATTGTCACTGACCAACATCATTCCTAAGAGGGCACCTCTATCTACTAGATTTGACTAAATGTGGTGTTGTCAGGTCTTCAACATTTCTCATCTAAACTGTACTCCTATAGACCATCCTTATCATTCCTCTTTTCTTTCTCTTTATTAACAAAAGGGAAGAGGCAGAGAGGGACAAATGGGAGACATGGATATATATTTGCTCATGTTAGGAGAAAATGAAAAAGTAGACCCCAGATGGCAAGAGAAATCTATGTATGTCTGGTAGTCTAGGCGTCCTATTTGGCTCCCCAGCATATTAGCTGGCTCTTTAAGTACTTTCATTTCAAAGAAACCCAAGCTAGCCATGTCTTCATTTCTCTTTAGGCTGCACCTCCATGCTATACCAAGAAAATCAGACGTCAATTCCCTAACCCATTCCCACAGATTCATGACATTTGGAAATCCTACACTAAGTTTGACAAAGGTTCAATCTCTCTCCTCCCTGCCTTCTTATTCCATCCACTCTTTCCTCCCTCTTTTCTGAACATCCACCCTCCTGCACCAAGCAAGTTCTACAATCACCTATTTTCACAACACAGAGGAAAACTGTCGCTTTATTTGTTCTCTGAATGGCAGAAGTACGAGTCAGCCTACAATTCACAAAAGAAGTACATCTGGAAGGTCAACTGTCCTGCCAGGAAGGGCTGGCAGACACAGCTCAGTGCCATGGGGCAAATAATAGTTGATATTTGTATGGCCTTTTGCTTAAATACACAACACTATCTTCATGCCTTTTCGTGGATATAGAATTCAGTAACTCGGCACTTCCAAATGAGAATGCTACTCTTAAACCTATTGTCCTAGGAAGTTATGTTGTCTCCCATGTTTCCAACACACTCCTCCCTCTTTACCTCACAGAACCCTAGTTCTCTTCCAAATAGCCCAAGAGACACCTCCTTTCCCGATTCCCCAGGTCCCCATCTCCTCAAATTACCTAGTTGGAGGTTTTGCATTTGACATCCTCATCAAGAATGAAGTACTCACTAGGCAACTAGGGGGTTCAGTGGACAGAGCGCCGGGTCTGGAGTCTGTTAGATCTGAGTTCACTTTCTGCTTCAGCCACTCCCTAATTGTGCAACTTAATTCACTGGGGAAAGAAATGGTAAACCCCTCCATTATCTTTGCCAAGAAAATCCCACACAGGGTCAGACTCTCCTAAAACACACCGCGTGCAAACACGTGCTCCCTGCCGTCCAGGTCTCACGATCCGGAAGGGGCCGTCCAGACGAGACAGATGCAAGGGGAATGGGGGTACGGCCCCGGCCGTACAGGGAATCGGAGGACGCCTCCTCCTGCACAGTCGCCAAGGGAAGGGGGCGCGTTCCGGGCCAAGCTGAGCTTCTCGAGGGCAGGGTTCCCAGGGCTCCGCACACGGGAGAGGCTGAATCGCGGGGGAGTCCCACCCCCGGGGGCGGCGGTTCACACAAGCCGGCAGGCTACGCGGTGCGTTAGGAAACTGGCTCTAGGTGTGTGGCCGCTGCCGGGACTAAACAGCGAGCACACCGGCCGGCTCCTCGGCACCGGGAACGGGGCGGGGCCTCCTCTCCCGGGGCAAGCCCTCCTCCCTACCCCATCCCTAGCCCATCCCCGGAGCGAAAAAGGGAAGCGACGCCGGACTGGCGAGCGACGGCGGAGCAGAAACCGCTCGAGAGGCCACAGTAACGGTATCACTAGGCGGTTTGACCTTGAAGCCCTCATCCCGCCCCTTACGTCATGCCGCCCGCAGCGCCGGTCGCAGAAGGAGCCACTAAGAAACCCGCGCCCGACTCGGCTTCCTCTCAGCGAGGCTTCCCTCTCTTTCTGGGGCCAACCAGATATCGAGGTGGTGAAGTCCAATGGCCGCGACCAAACCTCCTGAAGTCTTGAGCCTATCAGTGCTCAGCGTGAAGTTCTCCCGCCCTCCAAAGGTGACAGAGGAGGGTCACTTGCGGAGAGGATCCAATCAATGGCTAATAAACAAGAAGCTCCGAAGATCAAAGGGGAAAAGGCGGATCCTAAACGCTAGCAACGCCTCAGGCTGAAGGAATGACGGGTAAGTTCACCAATGGAATGCGCACAATTCCGAGACGCGAGGCCGGGGGTGGGGCTACTGCGGCGGCTGCGCCAATGGTTGGCTGGGGGGCGTGTCCGCGGGGGCCAAGCGGGAGCCGGAGGCCCCGCACTCGCTGGGCCGCGGCTGGAGCGGACACGGCGGGGCCGAGGGGAGGTGGCTGCAGCGGCGGCGGCGGCGACGGCAGCGGCGGCGGTGGCGGCAGGGGTGGGAGCCGCAGCTGGCCCGGGTGGATGGAGCTGGAGGGGCGGGGGGCCGGCGGCGTGGCGGGGGGGCCGACGACTGGGCCGGGGCGGAGCCCCGGGGAGTCGGCGCTGCTGGACGGGTGGCTGCAGCGGGGCGTGGGCCGGGGGGCCGGCGGCGGGGAGGCCGGGGCCTGTAGGCCCCCGGTCCGGCAGGAGCCGGAGCCCGACCCGGACTACGAGGCGCTGCCCGCCGGAGCCACTGTCACCACCCACATGGTGGCGGGCGCCGTGGCCGGGATCCTGGAGCATTGCGTGATGTACCCCGTCGACTGTGTCAAGGTGAGACCCGGACCGGGATCCCCCACCAGCACCACCTGGTCCCGACTGAAATCTCGGGCCTGGGTCTGAGCCGCCCTCCTGGCCGGCACCCGCCTCCAAGATCCTATTCGAACTGAGACCTGATGCAGGGACTTGATTTGAACCGGGCTGATGTCCGAACCAGGCCCAGGAGAGAGGTTTTGTCCAAAATGAGACCCGTCGGTTAAAAGGCCCGAGGTCTGATCAGGGAGCCCGAGGGGGGAGGGAGAAAAGACACCCCCAGCCCCGCCCCCCACCCCCAGGCTGCTTCGGTGATAGCTCCTCAAGCTCCAGGTTGGGGGGGAGGGGTCTTCCAGCTGTGGGATGAGGGGGAGTGACCCTCTCGTCCCCCCGGGCAGCTCTCTGCCTCGGTTGCTCCCAGAGTTTGGGACTTGGTAGCAGGAGAAACTCTTGGACAGTCTTGGTTTGCCCACTGTGGGACTGGAAGTCGGAAAAGCAGCCAGAACTCGAGGGTCCCTTTTGCATAGCCTGAGGAGGAGGGGGTCCAGGAACCTAATGCATTGAACATACTGTGCTGAACATGAAATTGAGCCGGAACCAGAACCTACGTTGATGGGTGCAGCTCCAACCAGGGAGGTGGGTAGGGGATGAAGGTGAGGAGAAACCAGGATGTTTGAAGCATATTGATCGGGACGAACCAGGATGTCTGATCTGATTCACTTGAAGCTAGAGTCAGCTCCAGCAGAACCAGCTCATTACCCCGCAGGCTAATTAATGAATCAAAAGTTAGATCCCCTGTAGAAGAGAGGCTATGGAGGCCAGCCGATTCTTACTATTTATTGGCTGTGGCCCATGAAGGAGCTGCCAAGGTGATGAATAAAAGGAGGGCAGAATTGGAAAAAACACTGTCAAATTGTGGGAGGAAGAGGAGGGATGACAAAACAGCAGGTCCAGTTACAGTGAAAAGTCAGACAGTAGTTGACATCTGACAAATGCTTTTCTCCATGTAATATTCTTTCTTAATAGGAAAATGTAATTTAGACTACACTATTCTTCTATGTAAGTGGAGGATTGGATTTTAAAAGTAACCTAGTTTTACATTGTGGAGGATGCATGGTAAACAGGCTCCTCCAGGCCTCTCCTCTTGCTCCAATAGTGTTTCATATTTTCATTTGTAATCTGGACAAAGAAATAGAGAATGTGCTTATTAAAGCTTTATGAATGACAGTGAATGGATAGGAATGGCTAGCCCTTTGGGAAGTGATGCCAAGTGTGAAACAGAAGATAACTGAATGTTACTTGGGTGGAGAAGATTCTCTGCTAATTATTACCTCTGTGAACTTGGGCAAGTTATGTCACTTTCTGGGTCTCAGTAAAATGTAAATGAGAATGTTAGACTAGATGATTACTTGAGGTGATTTCCAGGTCAAAATCTCTGATCTTTTGATGCCACAAATGTTAAAGATTCTATATTATCTCAATAAACTGGAGAAATAGAAATGAATGTGTTGAACATTGTCCTAGGAAACCTGGGTGCTAGGCCCAGATCTAATCTATACCACTAATTAGCTTTGTGACTTTGGATGAATATTTATATCTCCTTGGACTTCAGTTGTCTTTATAAAGGATGAGGTGATCTCCAAAATCCCTTCCAAGATTCTATGTACCTGGGAGGAACAAGTACCAAGTAGGGAACTACCAAAAAAAAGATCATATACATACAGAACAGTAAGAGTCTAGTTGAAAAAAGATTCAACTGGCCCTGCAGTCAGAAAGACTTGAGTTCAAATTCAGCTTCAGACACTTGACACTTACTAGCTGATCTTAGGCTAATCACCTAAACCCGTTGTCACGAGGAAAAAAGATTCAAACCCTTTTTGAAGTATGTTAGGCTAAAGATTGTCAGTAATTAAGTTTGAAAAAGTTTGGGGGGATGGGGATCCAGCTATAAGATAATTGTACTAATAAGTTATTTCACCAAACTCAAGGTGCTATATAATGCTTTAAGGAAAATTAACCAGGCCAAAGAAGAGCAGTGAAAATCATTTGACAATTCAGAAAATAACTAAAATGAGTAACTCTAAAATGAGATTGTTTTTTCACAAGCAGACCAAAATGCCTGTCTTCAAATGAGAGGTATCATCTTGCAAGGCTACTTTTGCCAGTTAATGCTGCCACTACTTAGAACAAGCTCCTCCAAGAATAGCTGTCCGATCCCTCTGTCTTTTGAAACGCCCTCCTAGGTGCAAAATCTGGGAAATGAGAGATTGTCTTAAGTTATTCAAAAGAAAGCCTTGGAGACTATCAAAGTTCTTAAGTCTGAGTAAGATTATTTGGAGAGGATAACAGACAAAAGGCTGATTTTCTGGCAGCCCAGAAACCAACCCTGAGGACAGCTTCCAGGCAGAAGTCCCCCAGGACTCTAATCAATGACAGCACTAATCAAGGGTATAGACCTCAAGGTGATTGTTTAAGGGCAGTACTCATTTTTCAGATGCATGAATTCTAGAGTTTAAGAAAAGTCTACTTGCTACTCTCTTCTTGTAGAGTTGGAAAAAATAAAAGTCCTCAGGGAAGTTTTACTGCCTTCAAAGGCTATTTTATGTAGAATCATTCCTTTTTCTTTCCCCTGGAGCTAGATCTTAAGTTACTGGAGAGAGAAGTAGGTTAAACATAGATAACATTTTGTAAGTGAGTGTTTGATCCCATTACAGAATGGAAATGCAGTTCTCTTCCTTTCTCTTAGAAGCTTTCCCTGACAACTCTCCTAGCAGACACATTTCAAATGGAAGGGGAAAAGCAAAAGGGAAACAACCCTCTGTCAACACATCCTTACCCCACTGCAAGAGAGAACATTTACAGCAACTCTATAACTGAAAGCTATCACTTCCTCTTGGCATTCAAACCTGCACAACTCTCACATGCTTTATCAAGATCAGGCCAGCTTGAAATCTTATAAGGGGCATGAAACAGAAGATACCCAGGCTTATTGTGGCACATCCATAGCAGGGCAGAACCAGACATTCCACTTATAGCCCTATATCTCGCCAACAGTTGAAGGGTGTGTGATTTGGGTGTAGGAGCCAAAGGAGGATGGACCAAATGGCGTCCAAATCCTGTGAGTCTTTGGGCCTAAGAAGTGCTGGTTCCCATCTGTGTGTCTTCAAAACTAGTATACATTTTTATCAATGGGGTCCTAGATTTTCATCCTACCCCCATAATTGCCACCGTCTGGGCAAATGTTCATCCCACCTTCCTCCTTTTGGGAGTCTTGGGAAAAGAACATTGGCTTGGAGTAAGAAAGTTTGAGCTCAAAATTCCAGCTGTTCTGTGTAACCATAGGCAAGTCACAACCCCCTTGGCCCTTAGTTTCTTCTATAAAATGAGGGTACTAGATGAGATGAATTCTAATGGAAATAACATTCATAGAGGTTGTTCATTAGTCCACTGATAATCAGCCTCATTTGAGGTGTAAACTCATCAAAGATATTTTCCAGTGGCATGGGGAATGACTGTGCAAAGATTAGAATAGTGAGAGGCAGCATGGTATGATAGAGAATGGATCTGGAATCCAAGAATTTGAGCCCGTATGTTAGCTGTCACTATGATTTCTATGATCATACACAAATCACTTATGCTCATGTGTTTAGGTTACTCTTTCCCTGGACTAGAATGTCTCAGAGGTCCTTGTAGCATTCATTTTATGATCTTAGGACCCATCCCATACAAATCCTGTGATTCTCTATGATTGTACTAACAGGTTAAGAAAGAAGACACTAAAATCTTCCAGGTGATATAGTGTGCCTGGAGGTAGAAGGCTACAAATTCCTACCAAATTCAAATATGAATAATATATAAAATCCAAAGAATATGGCTTTCTCCTTTGGTATTCTAGTTTTTTGAATTTTTTCACTTCTTATTAAGTTAAAAAAAAAAAGTCTTTTAACATAAGAACAAATCCACAATTGGATATTTCTTTAAATTCAACAGGATTATTGTTAAAAAGTTAGGTTATTCATCCATAGTTTGAATATATCTAATGAAATTACTTTTCATTGTAAGATTAAGAGGCAGAGGAAGCAAATTGGAGTCAAGAAAACCTGGGTTTGGATTCTTCGTAACTGTGACCATAGACAAATTGTTGGATTTTTCTAAGGTCTGACTCATCTCTGAAGTAATAGCAACTACATCACCAAGTTGCTGTGAACTGTTAATGAGATAACATGTAAAGCACTTTGTAAATCTTAAAATACTATGTAAATACCAGCTACAATGAAACCCCAGTTGGTAAAAAGAGGGAAACTTCCCCTGAAATGGTCGCATGACTGGAGATCTCACTTCATAGTCCCACTGGGCTTGAAAAGTATCTATATTTTACATTTCTAAAATGTTGAAGAATGGGAATTTAAATACATGTCACCACTTCAGGAGATTCACACTAATGGGGCCCTTCCTGGAGTATTAATAAAGGTGCTAGGTGGTTTTCTTCAGAGAAGCCAGAAGCCACTTTCACACTGAACACTTCAAAGTTCAAGCCCCTTCTTCAAGTCCATGCTTGGATAGGCCTCCCTTCACTTTCATGAAAGCTTGGTCTCATTTACTTATAAGTTTGCATAACCACATTCATTAGAGACCTTTTTCAGATTCTAAATGAATCTACTCAGCAAGTGTCCACATTAACTAGAATGAGTCTTTTGAATTGGACTTTAGGTGTAGATGTAGAGTCAATTTACTTATATTCTGATTCTCCACTCACTCACTCCCCATACCCCCACCTTGTTTTGGTAATATAAATTTCTCAAAGATAGAGTCAAAATAAATTACCCAAGTATAAGATTCACTACAATAAAAATGAAATTTAGAAATCTCACCTCCCCTACTTCCTTCCCAAATTGAATAGAAGAAATAGAATGGAAAAAACACTGAATGTGGAGGTCAAATCAGGGTTCACATTCTGTCAATGTAGGCAAGGCCTTAAACCTTATTTGACACTTGTGTTCTTCTCTAAAATGGAAGGATTAAACCTGATGTCCAAATTCTATTCCAGCTCAAAAATCTTATTATCTGGTGAACTAACAGCTTCTTAATTCTATTGATTATGACAATTTTATACTTATTTTTGAGGAGCTGTTGATTTTTGATCATCTGGCTTATTCATCTTGTTCACCAGTAACCCTGTCCACTCAGTGTCATTTAGCTACTTAAGCTGTACATCTAGATAGTTCTGCCTCTAGGTGATCTGAAAAATTAGTAAATGTTTTCTTGTGTTTTCCATGGAAAAGAAAAAGCTTATTGTGATGAATGGTTCAGTATATCTTTGTATAATCCTCTGGGATTCCATCCCTCTAAGGGGTTTCAGCCATATCCATAGTGACCATTTGGAAAGGACTATAGAGGAATGTGGATTGCTGAGCACTCGTTAGTGACCAGTTTATCTAGTTTCTCATGGACTCCACTTGATTATTCTGGTAGTACAACTTTTGAATTGCACCATACTTGCACAAAGGAGCAAACTGAGTCCAGCGATTTGAAGAGAAGAAACAAGTAGCTAGGTTTTAAAATGAAGCAGCTTTAAACAGAGTACCCTATTCAGGCACAATTTGATTCATTGATAAATGTGCCTGGTGTCTTCTAAATCAGTGTCACCACAGTTATGCAATATAAAGATGTGATAGTTAAATTGATTCCAGGTTCACATGGTATTTCATGTTTTCAAGTCAACACCACAAACATTTATTCAATGACTTCTGTGTGCTGGGCTCTGGGGTGAATATAAAAAGATGATCGAGATATGGTTCCTGGCCTCCAGGCATTTACTTATAACACTTATACTTACAACACACAGATGAACAGGCGGTGGTTTGGGCTGCAGAATGCTCTTCAGAGGAATACCTGCCAAGAGGATATTGTGGTCTGCAAGGGTTTTTCGGTGAAATTAACTTCTTAACTTACATTAACATTTGCTCATGTACCACACAGGAGGATTCTTAACAAATGCCAAATAGCTTTTTCTACTTGTTTTCGGTTCACTGATGGCATGGATGAAAACTATTAGGGTTCTTGTTTTCCAGGGCCCTCAAAATCACTTTGGTGTTTGGCCAACTAGTAACAGAAATTTCAGTGCAAATTCATTGAGAGCTGGGAAAGAGAGGCCATATAGTCCAACCTATATACCACAGGAATCCCCATGCTGACTTCAACTTGAAAGACTAAAGGAAAGAAGCAGCCCCTTCCTCTTTGGAGTGTTCTCATTGTTAGAGGAAGTTTTTCTTGACATCAGGTCTGAAGAGGCCTTTTTGACCACTTCTCCCTGTTGCCCTTGATTCTGTCTCCTGGGGCCAGACAGATTAAATAGAATCCCTCCCTCACACATCAGCTCTTCAGATGATTGAAGACAGTTGTTTTGGCCTCCCTGAGGCTTTTTTAGGCCAAATATGCCCAATTTGTACAAGTGATCCTCATGTGATGTGGACCTGAGGGTCTTTACCACCTTCTCTGGAGTGTCCTTCTCTGGAGTGTCTCCATCTTATAAATGATCTTAATCTGTAGTAACTAAAACTGAATTCACATTCTGACTGATAGAGGCTTACACTACAGTAGGAACATCATCTCCTTCTTCCTGGAAGCTCAACCTCTTTTAATGTAGCCTGAGCCCATATTATCTTTTTGTCTCCCATATCAACATACTGACTCATTGAGCTTATAGTCCACTAGAACCCCCAGATCCTTTTCAGAACAATTGTTCTCTAACTACATGTCTCCTAACTTGTAACTTGTAAAGTTAATTTTTTATATTCAAGGATAAGACTTTACATTTATCCCTTTTTCATGTTGGTAGATCCAGTTCATTGCTCCAGGCTATCAAGATCCTTTTGAATGTCAAACCGATCTTCTCAGTTTTGTGTGATCTGAAAATGTGATAAGCATACCATCTATGTCATTGATAAAAATGCTAGGCCACATGTAGATTCTTTGGATACTCTACTGGAGACCTACTATACTGCCACTGAACCATTAATAACTCCTCTTTAAGTCTAGTCAGCCAACCAGATCTGAGTCTAATTCATATCTAATCCATATTTCTCCATCTTCTCCATGAGAATGATATGAGATATTTTATGATCTAGAACTGATTTTCAGGTAAAAGTAAATCACTTTTAGAGTTTCAGGAAATATGGTTTCTGAGTAAATCAGACCTTTGTATCTTTTCTCCTTCTATAAAACAAAGTAGAATTTTATCTCTGTCAAGGTAATCCCTTGGAAACCAAATTGCTATCTTGAGCTTTTCCTTCTAATCCCAGATAAAATGAGGCATCTTGCTGCTTGTCAAAACCATTAGCCATTTTCTCATTAAATAGCATAATATGTGGGCAGGAACTAGGTGCTAAATAAGTATTTGTCAAATTGAACTGGAAATCCATTTTGTAGAAGAGTTCTCAGATAACTTGAGTTTATTTGGATATCAAGTATCTAATTCAATTAAAGCTGGAGGAAACTTCCCTCTGAATTCCAAGGAACCTCCTTGCTCTCATGTGTATAATTCATTTGGAGATTCTCCTAAGGGATACAGCTACAAAAGCTCAGCTGGCTGGAGCAAGAGTGGACGCAGGGTTCTGAAAGACTGGACAATTTGGAGAGAATTGGATCCAGGAGCCAGGGGTTACTCTTGAAGACCAATAACGATTGGCATAACGTGACCTTTCCACTAAGTAGGAAGCTTTGTGTCTGTTGAGGTCAGGTGAGGATGCCTAGCTCTGTGACATCATTACATCATTCTTCTTCTATAATTTCAGACCCGGATGCAGAGCCTACAGCCAGACCCAGCTGCTCGATACCGCAATGTGTTGGAGGCCTTGTGGAGGATTGTGCGAACCGAAGGCCTGTGGAGGCCCATGCGGGGGCTGAACATCACTGCAACGGGTGCCGGGCCTGCCCATGCCCTCTATTTTGCCTGCTATGAAAAGTTAAAAAAGACATTGAGTGATGTAATTCATCCCGGGGGCAATAGCCATATTGCCAATGGTATTGATCTTTCCTGTGCTGCAACCCCACCCCACCCCCAAGCTTTTCTTTGGTCTTTTTGCTGCTCTCAACATTTAACTGCTTCAAAACATTTTTGAACTGAAGCTTTGGGCAAGATTAGGCCAGATTAGAGGGGAAGCGCCAGCAAACCTTGAATTTCCTCGTGTGTTCTTAGAAAACCCATTGGCTTCAACAACAACTATTAGTCTTTCCTTTTCCCTCTTCCCTGCACTCCATGTTCCTTTCTCATGGAGTCAGAGTTTCTAGTGTCATGCTAACTGTGGACACTCATGGTATGACCCATCTTTGTATCATTCCTTAAATAGCCAGTTGTCATGTCTCATGGGCAGGAGTACTTGCAGTAAAGGAGGCAATCAACTAGCACAGTGCCTGGCACACACTAGGTCCTCAATAAATATTTATTGACTGTAATTAGGAAGTAGGAGCTAGAAAGACAAGAGGTTTAATGTCCTGAACAATGACATGATTCTAAAGCAAGTTTTTGGAATAAATGTCAAAGCAATTTATAGCACAGGTAGTAAGAAGTGTGTGGGTTATGTGAAAACAAGGACTTTGGGACATGAAGGAAACAAGCCAGGTTAGGTCATAGCTTTAAAGTATGCTGAAATTTAAGAATTGATTGGGGCATATGCTAGGGAGATTGTGGTTTGAAGGGTGAAGGAGAGCTACGGACAAAAAGACTCCCAGGTAGGAAGATCTAGGAATAGGAAGTAAGTGATCAGGAAGCTACAAGGTGAGTCTTTTTTTTGGTGAAGTTAGCATTTACCCAGGAAGATCACATTCCTTCATTGAGATAATTAAACCATCTCTTGGGTAACTCATGTGGCTTCTGCAGGGTCACAAGCTCTTTCAGTTCTTAAAAAAGTCTTTTCCTGGCACATCTTTGAGTAGTTTTCATTGGCTCTCCCTGGACCTCTTGATAGAGATTTGGCAATGCTAGGAAGGATTCTTCCCAGAGGAATAGATGAGCTGACTTTTACAGATGCATGTCCTTGTTGAGTTGTTGGGATCCTTCCATTCTAGATTTTAAAAGCTGTTGATTTCTGATTCCTTGCCTCAGTCTAGCCTCATTTTCCCTTTTCTCATCTTGGATCAGCACACTGGATGACTTTTGGGATACAGTGACTGGTGTTTGGGTCCTACTTCATCCTAGGCTCTTAGTAGTTTACAATACTATCCAGATAGAGGTGTAGCATTATCTCTAAACTCTTTAAAGTTTGCAGCACACTTGTTATTCCCCTCACTTTACAGACAAGGGGAATGAGGAATAGAGAAGTGAATTGTCCAGAGCCACAGAGCTAGTCAGTCCGAGGTGGGGTTTGAATCCAGGTCCTCCTGCCTCCAGCTCCAGCACTCTGCTCACCCTCTCCTGGCCTCACATGTGGCAGTTATTTTCTTATTTACAGGTGCAGCAGGGTGTGTAGCAACATTACTCCATGACGCGGCCATGAATCCAGCAGAAGGTAACAATTTTCCCACCTTTCTCCCTGAATAGGGAGTTGGTCTCTGCTCTTCTGGACTCCCTTGGCTTCTTGAGGGGAAGAGAGCTGGTGGGATCTCAATCTTCCACACCCTTATTGCACCTTGGGTCCCAAGAGGACCGCTCCTTCATGTTGTCTGCTTGGTGGGACAGTCTCCTTGGGCAGTACCACGATGTGTTTCCCTGCGTCATTGGGGGGAGTCTTCGACAGGGGAAGTACTGGGCTTTGTAGAGCCTCCATGGGGTCTATCTATGGGGAGCAAGCCTAGGTATAAGTATCCGTGGAAGCCCAGGAGCATCCTACTATTTTCTTCAGATGAGAAGTGAAAACAAAATCTTGATTCCTTTTCTTAGAGGAATATGTGTAAGCCCTCAGTCAGGGGGTCAGTAGGGAACAGAGGCAACCACATAGCTATAAATAAATGGGGCTTTTCTGTGGCACAGTTGGATTTACCTTGTGTTGCTGTAGCCCTTACTTGCTTGGGCCAAGGCCAGGTGCTGGGAATGTGCAGAGCTTAACAATTTTGATAAAAGGTCAGGAGCCGTGAAGAGACACACACAGCTCTCCACATTCTCTCTCTGGGCAGGGGGAGGTGCTCCGATGTCAGAATTAAGTCCTCTGGTTAAGTGCTCTTTTCCTTTTGGTACCAGAGTTCCTTCATGCAGCTTCTCCAGGAGGGAAGTAGGCTCTGTATTCAGAGTTAGCTGTTCTTATATCTGGAGAAGGGATTGGGAATGTTAGGTCTGTGTTTATTATAATTATTGTTGCCAATAATAATAATTTCTTATAGAGCACTTAATTATCACAAAGGTCTTTACTTACTGTTTGCCATCAACATATTTACAACAGTACTCTGAGGTAGGGAGTTAAGTACTAACCCTATCTGGCAGCTGAGAAAACCGAACCTCAGAGAGGTTGGGACGTGCCCAAGCTAGTAAGAGATGGAGCTAGGTCCTGAGCTTAGATACAGTGACCCTCCATCACAAAGCCTTTGTTGCCTCTGAGACCATGCTTCCCCTACATTTCTAGCTTGGATGTGGGTAAATATTAGAACAAGGGTCCTATGCTCTCCACAAGACAGCTTAGTCTTAAGTGATAAAGTCCATAAACATTAAAGATTCTTTAATTGGCCTAGAAGTATTGTAAAGACATCGAGTTAGAAGTGAATGAAGGATCCGCCATGTCCTCTGCACCCCCCTCAGTCTCTCCTTACTGAATTGGTAGCTTATCCGTCTCTGTTTTTCTTCTCTTTCATTGGCTGATCTGTTGGCTTGGGAATCTGAACCTGGATGCCACCTCTGCTGGGTCGGTTGCCTTCTCCCTTCTTCCTTTACCATCACCAGTGGTCAAACAGAGGATGCAGATGTACAACTCACCATACCACCGGGTGACAGACTGTGTTCGGGCAGTGTGGCAGAATGAAGGGGCTGGAGCCTTTTACCGCAGCTACACCACCCAGTTAACCATGAACATCCCTTTCCAAGCCATTCACTTCATGACCTACGAATTCCTGCAAGAGCACTTTAACCCACACAGACAGTATGACCCCAGCTCCCATGTCATCTCTGGGGCCTGTGCAGGAGCTGTAGCTGCTGCCCTCACTACTCCTTTGGACGTTTGCAAAACACTGCTCAACACCCAGGAATCCTTGGCTTTGAACTCAAATCTTAGTGGACATATCACAGGCATGGCTAGTGCCTTCAGGACGGTGTACCAAGTAGGCGGGGTGACCGCCTACTTCCGAGGGGTGCAGGCCAGAGTCATTTACCAGATCCCCTCCACGGCCATTGCATGGTCTGTGTACGAGTTCTTCAAATACCTAATCACCAAACACCAGGAGGAACGAAGGGCTGGGAAATGAGGTGACATCATACCAGGGCTTGGTACTGCCCTGCTCCTTCTGCCCTGTTACCCCATCTGTGGTTGGCGTTAGTCTTTCCGGTTCATGCTGGAGGGAAGGTGGAAAAGGCTCTTCTGAGGCTGTGGGTGTCGTCACCAATGCCACTTCTTGCCAGTACCTGTTGCAGCTCTCCTGCCTTTCCTTGCCCAGCAGAGCTTCCTCCAAGGAAGGGCAGTGTTGCACATAGCAGCACAACATCCACAACTTCTCGTTCGTCATCCTTAGCCAGGTGTCCTGCTCCAAATTATAGAGCAAAAAGTCAAGCTCCTCCTGGTTCCAAATAAAGAGGCTTCTTTAAATTAAATGGTTTTGTTGGGTTTGTCTTACAAAAGGAAGTAAAAAGCTGCTGGCCACTTTTGCTTCCATTCCAAGCAGTGAGTAAAAGGGGCATTGAATTTTCCTAGTGTTCTTCCTCGAGTTGTTTTTGTTTGGAAGAGAGAACTTAGGATATTAAGACTGCTAGAGACAAAGTTTCATTTGGTTTCTATCTTATTTTAGGATTTTTGGGAGATCTTAAGTTTTACTATGAAACTTGGAAGTCCTCTGGGAGAGAGTTCTATAATACCAGAGGCTTTGTGTATTTATATTTACATTGTTTTTTTACTAGGTGGTACACTGAGAAGTTGAGCTTTTTATTTTAGATAATACTTAAGAGTCATTAGGTAGTTCATTAGTTCTTTGGTTTACATTGACTAGATTGCTGTGGAAAGCAAATTAAATGTTGGACTTGCCTTCAGGGACCTGGGAAATTTGAGGAGCCAAACTTTTGGCCCCAGGGTGAAGTTTTTTCAAATTTGCAATATTAGGCCCCCTCAACTAGGAGAAAGGGTTTTTTTTTTTGCCTATTGTGACTCAATGTGATAAGATGGAAAGTGACTTGACTTATTTATTATAAAACAGCGTCTTTTTTCTTTCTTATTTTAAGCCATATTCTCCCATTAAAAAGTAATAAGGAGAAGAAGATAAGAATTCCAGGTAGTGGCTACAGGAGTTTTACTTATTTTTGAACATGATGCTAGGTGACTTCTAGGGATTGGCCATGGGGATAATGCCAGGGGAGTACCAGGTGTCTGGTCCCAAGTGGCTATATGGAAATGAGCAAATGAGAAAAATAAAAAACTGAAATTCTTGATTTTAGAAAAGGGGTTCTTAATCTTTTTTGTGCCATGGACCCCTTTGGCTATCTCATAAAAACCTTTGGATCCCTTCTTTGAATATTGTTTTTAAATTCATAAAAAGCACAGCTAAAAAGGAAATAATATAGTTATCAATTAAGTCCATTGCCCCAGTTCTAGAGAACCCCTTTTTTAGAAGGATTCGACTTTCTGTGGCCTTATCCTCAAAAAGACTCAACCTGTGCCTAGTACATGATATTAAATTTAGAAAAGGTGGTGATGAAAGGTTGTGGAGGAAGGAGAGTTAACAAAGCTTGGAAACTGGTTAAACAAGGGAGAAAAGGGGATTATGGATGATTTGCAATAAAAAACCTAGGTACTACTCTTGACAGATGGGGAGGTTAGGAAGAGAATGAGTTTCGGAAGATCACAATATCCTCAATTTAGAACTGGTAAGGGTTTCTTATTTTACAGTGAAAGAAACCGAGGGACAAAGTGAGTTAAGTGATCCATCTAGTGTCACACAGTAAGTCTGAGTCAGGGTTTGAATACAGGTCTTCTCAACTGTAAGTCTGGTGCTCCATGCTGTCTCTGCTAATGAATCTTAACATAATCTATCCTGGTCAAACAAAATATGAAGGATGCTTTTGAAAATGGATTTAAATTTAAATATTTGTAATTTTTAACTTCTAAAACATCAACAAACCTGAGCATTTCTATAGACACAGAGGAAAAAAAAGATACCTAAATGCATGGATCTTTATTGTGAACAGTTTATTTAAACATATATACATACACATACACACAAATATTCGAGTCAATATGAAAAAGGTCATAGAACTCTTTTTTTCTAGATCCTTGCATTAGAGTTTTGGGCAGGAAACCAGTTTTATGTGCTTTGAGGCCTAATCACTACTGTACTCATGTCCAGAATGTGATAGTGTCACAAAGGCCAAGGGAAAGCTTGAAATAACTGATGGTGCAGAAAGCCTCAGACCTGTGTTCAAGTCTCGCTTTTGACATATTGACTAAATGACCAGGTCAAGTTATTTAACTTTTCAGAACTCTAAGCAAATCCCTTTTAAGAATAGTTGCCTATTTGCATTGATAAAAGAGTTTTCTGAGTTTCCATACTAGGTGTTCTCTACACTACACAGACCCATAACCTTCCCAGCCTTTTAACTCTCTCCTCACCCTTGCTCCCCAAAAAAAGAAAGGTGGAAGACATGAAGGTAAACTATTATTGTTGGTCATTTAGTTCTAGTCTAGCATTGGGATGTAAATTTATCTCAACCAAAAGTATCTTATTGGCTTTGAGTTGTCCCCAGAGCTGAGCTATTCCTGGGAAGCCATATTTGTCTTGGAAGTTCTTAGGTATCCAATACCAGTCAGTCAACAAGTATTTAGTGAGTTCCTTCTATGTAGCCAAGATCTTGCAATGGAGTATTTAAGATAAGAATGACTCACAATTCATGCTTCTGGAATTGGAGGCCAGACTTCATGGGAGATTGCAGAAAGATTAAATGATAAAGGGCTTTAGAGAAGGAGACATGATGATAAGGTAGACTAATTAGAAAAGATATATAAAAGGCAGTATTTTAGCTGGATTTTAGAGGATGATTAAGACTTGGACAAGCAGGAAGAAATGCCCAAGGGGCAAAGATGAGTAAGGGAGGGGCATAAAAAGAAGGTGGAAATAAAAATACAGAGGCTAGAATTAATATACTTTACAAAGGGAATCTAATCTCAAAAGGTCCTTGTTGGGAAGTTGTGGGTTAAGTGTGGCTATGTAGAATTTCAAATTGATTACAGAAATGTAGACTCTAAAGATACTGTAGAGGTTATTTGTATCTACTTCCCTAAACTGCAAGAATCCCCTCTCTAACTCTGCTGAAAGGCAGCTTGATGGTACAGCATAAAGAATGTGGGACTTGGAGTCAGAAAGGCCTCAGGAACTTCCTAGCTATATGACTTTGGGCAAGTAAGTCGCTTAACCTGTTTGTGAAAATAGCAAACCATTCCAGTATCTTTGCCAAGAAACTCTATGGGCAGAGGTCTGTAAGATTATAAAGAGTTGGATTGAATGACTCAAGAACAACATTGCTGAAAGATAGTCATTAGAGATCACTACTTTTTAAAGGTAGTATCTTCCAATGGCCACTTATCCTCATTACAAAGTTGTTTCTACTATTGGGCCAAAATCTATCCTGAAACTTGCGCCAATTGTTCCTAGTTTTTCCTCTTGAGTTACACAGTATGTGTAGTCTGTCTTCCACATGAAACTCTTCAAATAGAGTGTTTGAAAATAGTTATCATATTATTATAGGGTGAGGCCAGATTATGAAAAGACTTGAAAGCTAGGGCAGAGCAGTTTAGACTTGACTTGGTCATTAAGCAGCTATTGTAGCTTCTTGAGCAAGGAATGACATGATGAAAGTGTTTGGCGAAGGTTAATTGGGAAGTATATATAGTACAAGAGGGATTGGAAAGGGAGAAATTGAAGGTAGAGAGTTCAGCTAAGACACTTGTAGTTATTCAGGACAGACAATTTCAGAAAGATGAGGGAAGAATTAATCAAATTTGGTAATGGATTAATCTTATTTAGGGATTTAATCCCAATCAGTGCCTTGCCTCATCTTATTACTTACCTGTTTTATCTGAGTATTGTCTTCAAATTTAATTAAAAACACGAACTTCTCATCTTTCCCCTTCCAGCAACTTATTCAGTGCTTTATACATATGTTCAATAAAAACTTTCTGGCTGACAGATTAACACAGTGTATAAGTGAGGGCGAAGAGTCAAAAAGAGAACTTTGGAGATTTCTAACTTGAAAGATGGGAAGAATCACAACTCCATTGACAATGGTGAGGAAGCTATGAAGGGAAGCCAGTTTCCCTAGGATGGAATGATGAATTTTTGAATAGCCACACAGAGTTTGAGATAGAAGCAGGGAATTTAAGTGTATATATAAGATGCAAGAATTGGTGAAAGGTAAGAGTTGGAGATAAAGTTGTAGAATCATATACACAGAAGTGTTCGTTGAGACCAAAAAAGAAAAAAATACATGGGAACTTTCTGAGGAAAACAGAGAGATACGCAAGAGACCAGAAAGAGAATTATAGTTACAGGGCAAGACAGGAAGAAGAGGAAGCAATACAGAAGATTGACGAGGAATTGCAGAGTGAATATCTGCCCTCAGAATGATCTCTCCTTCTAGCCCATTACAAATTGGTAGGAGGCCAACCTTCTTGAGGTTATGAGCCTCCCAGGATTGGCCTAGAACCAAACCAAGTCCCAGAGTTGTGGGCCACTGATAATTTTACTGTGGAACAAGAAATCAGAATTAACCAAAAAATTACCCTATCAATACATAGACATGGAAGAAATATTTCTGACTTATTACCTGACAACAGTGATATTGCCCACTTTGAGGCTCTAGAAAACTGGGCAATTATATCTGAATAAAGAAATCAATGAGTCACTGAGGGTTTACCCCTTCGCAGCCAACAACTAAAAGCTTTAACTGGGTGTGGGAGAAAGTAGGAGCCCTACCCTTAATATCTCCAACATGAGTCTTCATTTAAGAGGTGTACTTCACGTCTGAGTGATTCCTGCCACTGAAATGGTTCCAGAATGAGTTTAAAGGATTAACTAGACCCTGAGCAGACCTTAGCAAACACTAATAGCATACTAACCCATATCATTAGTATGGTTGGAGAGATATAAGAAAAAAACATAAAGGCTTGTAAATGTCTGCAAAATTAGTAGAAAGCACAAATCAGCATATGAACATGTGCAAAAGAATATTACATGGGTGAACTAAATGTATGACTATTGAGGAGCAATCAGTGAGTGGGACTAACTAAGGGAGGCTTCATAGAAGGGAGGAATATGTAACTAATTAGGGTTTGAAACAGTTAAAAGAAGTATACAGACTAGTGGAGAGAAAGAAGGGTAGGAGAAAGAAAAGCCATGGTAACAATGATATATTCAAAGAATGCCCACAGAGAGACTTTTGGGTAAAACTAAGGAGTGGACAGTTGGTTGTGAAGGCTAGGCTGAGTTTGGATTTTATAGAATGGAATCTTTTGCAGGAGAATAACATCATGGAAGTAATTCAAGAAGATTGTTCTAACAACTGTTGAGAGGCTAGTGCCATTTTCGAGGTGAGGTTTTTTTTGTTTTTGTTTTTGTTTTTGTTTTTTAATCAGGACTAGTAGTAGAATGATGAAAATGGAGGTGAAGGGAGGGGGGATAATAGAAATATTGCAGATGTAAAATCTATGGGACTTGATAATGGATTAGACATAAGGATTATAAAACACTAGATTTTTAAATATAGGAAACAGGATGAAAAAGTGTCAGTGAGCAACATATCTAACATTATCTAAAACTGCTTGCCATCTAGGGGAGGGGGTGGAGGGAGGGAGGGGAAAAATCGGAACAGAAACGAGTGCAAGGCATAATGTTGTAAAAAAAAATTACCCTGGCATGGATTCTGTCAATATAAAGTAATTATTAAATAAAAATTAAAAATATTAAAAAAAAAAGAAAAAGTGTCAGTGACAGGAATAATGAAGTCAAAAGAAATAGGTTTAGGTGCAACATGGACAGATAATCTTGGTTTGAGATATGGTAAGTTTGGGTTGCTTCTGAGAGACCTAGGTTGAGCCACTCTAGAGGCAGCTGAAAGTATGGATCTAGAGCCCTAGAGAAGTAAACTGGGGATCCTCTATGAAAAAGTGAGAGTTGAAGCAGCTGAATAAATAATATTGTCAGAGGTAAGATATAAAGAAAAGCAAATATGGAATCTTGGGGAATATTCTTTAAAGGATCAGGAAGAGGATTAGAAAAAGAAAAGAGTGGTTAAGAGATAGGAGAAGATATGGCTATCAGAGTTCAAGGAGGATCATCAGATATGACAACTAGGTGATTTTTGAGTAGTTTCATGGGGGGGAGGGGGGGAAGAAAACCAGTTTGCAAGGGGTTAAGGGTAATGAGGCAATGTAGGCATTAAGCATAGACAATATTTCTTCCAGAAGTTTGGTAGCAAATGGGAGGAAAATTATGTGAAGGCAGCTGAGTGAATAAAAAGTTAAGAGAAAGCTTTTTTTTTTTTTTTTTTTTTTTTTTTTTTAGGATTAGAGAACAGTTGTATAAGAAGATAGGAAGGAACTAGTAAAATTATGGAGAGGAAGAAGGAAGAGGCTTGAGAAAATATAATTGATTGATGAAGGTCCTGGAGGAAGCAAGGAATGGAATCTATTTTAGCAAAGTATAAGGCGTTGGAGGAAGCAAGGAATCTAATTGGTCTTAGCAAAGTAAAAAAGACTCCTTTACCTCTAACAGGGCTTGAGGAAATGATAGGTGTCAGGCTGAGAAGTTTTGAGATACACTGAAAACCGAGGGAGTTCCTATTAGGAAGGGCAAAAAAAAAAAAAAAGATATACATTGCAGGAAAAATCAGTGAGATTTGGTGATTTGGTATAACTCAGGAGAAGAAGGAAAAGAAGGAATTAAAGGTGACTGGAGGTGGACTGGAGGTGGAGGAGGACAGCTAGAATATTGCTGGTGTCATTGATAAGAATGAGGAAGGTGAGCAAGGCAGCCCACTAAAAAGAAATGGTAAGTTGAGAACATGTTGAATTTGAGTCAAGCCCAAGGTACCAAGCAGGGGAGATTGGAGGCAAAGTTCTTTGGCCAAGATCAGGTAAGATCATTGGTTTAGGGCTGAGAAGATAGGTCTTTTTCCTGCCTGGCTGTTCTCTAGTCAAAGACAGTGTTCTGAGGGGAGAGGATTCAGTGAGTAAACACTTATTAAGTTTCTACCATAGGGAGCACAGTGGATAGAATGCTGGCCAGAAGTCAGAAGCGTCATCTTCATGAGTTGGAACCCAGCCTCAAATACTTACTAACTGGGTGACCTTGGGCAAGTCAATTAACCCTGTTTGCCTCAATTTCCTCATCTATAAAATTATCTGGAGAAGGAAATGGCAAGCCACTTCAGTATCTTTGCCAAGAAAACCCCAGAAGGCATCACCAAGAGTAAAACATGATGAAACAAATGAACCACAGTGTGCAATGACTGTGTGCTAAGAAGAGGTTTCAGCCCTCTCATCCTGGTTTATGGACTGTGAACGTGAGTCTTTGCCTTTTTGTCTTTGTTCATTTTTGTTGTAGATAAAGGAGATTGAAGATGGTTATGATCTTGTTAGATCTGACAGGACAGAGAAATTGAGCCACCAGAATTGAGTCCAGGAAATGGAATTCATTCTAGGATGTGCCAGGAGCCAGCCAGGGAGGAGTGAAGTCCCTCCATAGCAGAAATGAGGATTCATCCATTCCTTGACTATGACACTTTTGGAAGTAAACCCAATGTTATGTATTCTGCATTAAGTCTAAACCCAGAGACTAAAGTAGAGTAAGGGAGGGTGGAGCCTTAGCTAGGAAAGGTTTGCACTTTCCTTTTTGCTTTATTTTTTTCAGGAAATATCCCTTGCTTGGAGGAGGCACTGGAAGGCCCCACAAGCCATCTGGCCCAACAAAGGCTCATTAAAAGTTCTTTGCTTCAGACCACACAGGTAGTAAATAGCATAAAATCCAAGTTTGTCTGATTCCAAAGTCCAATGTTCTTTCCATGATGTTAGAATGTAGCTAGTGAAGATCCTATCGTAATTACTCATTTCTATAGCATTGTTAGGTTTATGAAGCAGCTTCTTTAAAAAACAAACATTTTTATTTTCCAAACATACAAATAGATAGTTTTTAATACTCTTGCAAAACTTTGCGTTCCAAATTTTTCTCTTCTCTTCCTCTCATTGCCTCCTCTAGACAGCAAGTAATTCAATATATGTTGAACATGTGCAATTCTTATATACATATTTCCATAAATATCATGTTGCATAAGAAAAATTAGATCGAAAAAGAAAAAAAATGAGAAAGAAAACAAAAAGCAAGCAAACAACAAGTGAAAATGCTTTGTTGTGGTCCACACTCAGTTTCCACAGACCTCTCTCTGGGGGCAGATGACTCTCTCCATCACAAGATCATTGGAACTTGCCTAAATCATCTTGCTGTTGAAAAGAGCCACGTTCTTCATAGTTGATCATCATATAATCTTGTTGCCGTGTACAATGATCTCTTGCATCAGCTCATGGAAATCTCTCCAAGCCTTTCTGAAATCATCCCACTGATCGACGAAGCACTTTCTCCACAGCAACACGGCAAGGCTGGCATATCAGGCTTATCTTCATGTTACCAATGTAGACACTGAGGTTTAGAGAGATTGTGACTTGCCTACAGTCACAGAATTCAGGAGCAGAGATGGGACTTGCATGTGGACTCCTATCTCCAAGTTTGCTTTTTTCCCCATATATATTTTGATTTTACCAGCTGTTCATAGGATCAAGCAGCAAATAGATGGTGGAATTTTAACTTGAGTGAGGTTAAGTAAATCCGAAATGCTAGAGATGTAGAAAATTAACACTGAGTCTTAAGGGTGAGGAAATATGGGGAGACTTGGCAGGAAATTCACAAAATATTAGGTAAGCAAATAAAAACAATTAGACACAGAGCCAACACATGAGAAGGCAGGTTTGCAGTTTGAATGACTCAGTCTCCCTGACCTTAACTTATTGTCATTACAAGCTCAATTACAAAAAGGGATAACAGCACAATCTTCTCTGGCTTTAGGCCAGTCTCCCTAAGAAGATGGGTATGCACATGTATGTGAATTGTGTGACTTCAAAGACCTTCCAACATGCTCCCAGTTGAAATATTCCCTTTGGCCTTCCTCTTAGCTCTTATTAGAGCTTGGAAAAACTATTTGGAAAAGATTTGAACACTAAGTTCTACTGTCCCTTTTTCCTTACCACCACCATTTTACTGTCCTTAGGTGGCTCCCTGGTCACTTGTGACTTGATGGAACACAAAATAAATACCTATGTGTCAGGGGAAACAAGATTTTTTTGACAAGTATCTGTGTATGTGTACATAGGTGTATACATATATGTATGTTATGTGTATATTTTTAATTTTTATTTTAAAAAGCATAATAAAGGACTGACATGTGGACCCTGGCTATTGTAGACTCAGCACTTGCTGAACTTGCCTTCCTCTAATACTGAATACTCCTCTTACCTCTCTTTTGAATTACCCTTTTCCTTTCCTCTCTAGTTGTCTTAAGAACTTAAAGCTTTAGGAAATGAATAAATGGAAGAATAATGAAATTTCTGACTCTCCATGATTAGGTGAATTTAGGTTTTAGAAAAGAGAGTGTCCAAAGATTCAATCCACCCCATCAGAGCATTAGCAATAGATCTCCATGACAAGAAAAATGAAATGAAGCTTCATCAAAGTTGAGCTTTGCTTTCACTTCTCATCTCTCCTTTTCTACTTCATTTGGTGGATTTAGTAAGCTGACTGATGTCCATGCTCTGTCCTGGGGGAAGGACTAAGAATGGAAGGATCTAATTCCCTCATCCTTTCATTTCTCTCCCCCCCCACAACTACCAACATTAGGATGAATCAATTTCCTCACCTCCCCCACTCTTTACACCTTTACCAAGCTCCAGTGCTTGCTCACATTAGCCATATAAGCAAGCCCATTTGCAAACTCCAAACCACTAGTTAAGTTGGACTTGAATTGTTGCTATTAAGTCCTTTCAGTTATATCCAATCTTCATGATCTCATTTGGGATTTTTCTTGGCAAAGTTATTGGAGTGGTTTGCCATTTCCTTCTCCAGCTCATTTTACAGATGAAGAAACTGAGGCAATCGGGGCAAAGTGATTTGTTCAGAGTCATACAGCTAGGAAGTATCTGAAGTCTCATTTGAACTCAAGACTCTTTGCCAGGAAATCCCCAAAAGGGAGTCATGAAGAGTCAGTGTTGGTTACTCTCAATCCAGTTTAGCCTGTCTGCCAAGGTAGTGTTACCAGGGTGTGGTTTGGTATACATGCTCCTGCCTCTTAGAGTCACTGCTAGGTAAACACTAAAGGTGGATGAGCAGAACTGAAAAGGGCTCCGAAGACCCTCACACCAGAGGTATTTAGTCCTCCCTGAACATCCCACGTGCCCCATTCTAGCTCCAGCTTTCAACTAGGTAGAATTTCATCTGGTGAAGGTAGAGAATGGCAGGAAAGGTTAATCTAGGAGCAAGAAATAGCAAAGTTATTGATTCAGTAACTGTCACTATAAGTAAAGGCAAAGCCAAGCCACAACTAAGGTGTGGTGACTGGAGTTTTGTCCCAGGGCACCAAAATTTAGAAGATATTGACAGCATGCATTCTCTAAATTTTGACAGCCTGTGTATTTGACAACTATTTGCCAAGAATAATTAAAGAGACAACATGGATTAATAGATACAAGGCCAGCCTCAGATTAAGACCTGGTTCAATCTTATTTTCTTGGCTTCTTTATGATACTAGACAATCTCTTAAACCAATGGTATCCCAGGTAAATCCTACTTACATTGAAAGAATAGTAATTAGCAATTATAAAAGTGATTAGATTTGAAGATGTAGATCTGAACAAAAAAAATTAATTAAAATGCTCTCTTTTCTCAATTATTGTTCTTTTGGATTCCATGTTATTTCCTTCCCAACATTGCTCTCCTCTGCTCTTTCCTTATTCCTCAGCAGTTGGATCTTGTCATGTTCCAGTTGGGTCCAAGGTATAATTCTGAAGAAGTCAGACCTCAGTTTCCTCATCTGGAAAATGGACATAACAATAATACAGTATTGGAGTAAGCTCAAGTCCCCTTTCCCCTCCATAAGATGAATGTTATCTCTCTCCCTACAACAGACCTATATACAAGGCTTGAGCATTCTCTCAGATGTATCCCCTCTTACCTTTGTACCCATCCCCCAACCCATCACTCCATATTGATGAAAGTCAAAATTGGTACTTAATGGCTCCAATGGCAAGTAGTTCAGTCTGGTTGGACCTCATAGGACTCATGAAAAGGGGTAAAGAACTTGTGAGAGATTGTGGAGTTTCGTAGTGCCTTAGTTTGAATCCCCAATTGCTTAAGAAAAAGGCCCATGATTGAATGTCTTTGTTAAGCCCAGAGAGACTGAATTTTTCAGACTGGAACCTGACCCCTCAATACGCAGACCTACCTAATTTCAGCAGGAAAATTGGTTCTTAAAAGAGATAATGTAATGGAAGAAAAAATAGGGGGTAATAATCCACAAAGCCTATTTGATTAATTACTAATTTCCCCCTTCTTCCCTTTCCCCAAAGAAAATCCTACAAATAAAGCACAGTCATTTTACTTCCCACTTCTTTCTCCTTTATCACCCCCACCCACCCACAAAAAGCTTTAAAATAAATAACAGGTTTTTACAAAAAAAAAAAAAACACAGGAAAAAAGGTGGTCTACCCACCCCCTCCAACTTACCCTGATTTGATTTTAACAGTTGGTGCACTCTGCTCTGCTGTATCCATTCCTTATATAACTATACAGACATGAGAATACTCTTTGATTTTTTCCCAAATCCTGCCCATTGTTGATGTGACCATCAATTGTTACAGGATCAGCAATTACACATCCCTACCCCCCCAAATACATTCTCTCTACCTCCAACATATTTATGTTGACAATAAAATTCGAGGAATAATAGCTAATATTTATTAGTGTATTTATATAGTACTTTGAGATTTACAAAGCTTTTTTACACATACATATATATATATACACACACACATATTTTCCTCATTTTATTATCACAACAACCTTGTGAGTTGAATGTTATCATTTTCATCATTCCCTTTAAAAAAAAGAGGAGGAAACTGAGGCAGAGAGAGTTTAAGTGACTTGCTTAGCTAGTCACATGGCAAGTAAACATCTAAGGTAGGATTTGAATTCTTCCCAGCTGTATTGAGCCTGCAAAATTCCCAAGAGTTTCCAAAATTAGATTAAAAGATTATTGAGAAATATTTATCAAAATAAATAAAAATACAATAAATAAAGGTAATGTTAATTTGTGGTTCTTTAAGTCTATGTGTAGCCTACCAGGATCTGTTTGTATATATATCATGGGGTTCCAGATCAAGTTCCCTCATCTTGGTAACTTAGAATATAATAATAATAATTACAACAATAACAATGATGATGATGAAGATGATTTTATATATAAGTATATATAACTAAGTTTAGCCAAGTACAGTACAAATGGGATCTCATTTTACCCTCAAGACGAGACTAAGAAGTAAATGCTATTTTTATTTTTATTTTACAAATGAGGAAAACTGAGGCAGAGAGAGATTCAAGCATATCCAGAAGCAAATAGCTAATAAGTATCTGAGACCTATTTACTGTATCACCTAGTTATGATACTTATAGGATACTATAAAATCACTGACATTTCATGAAACACTAATGTTTTCTGTGTAAGATAAGGTCTGGTTGTTAATTGATAAACACCATTGCCCCTATGAGTAACAAGGATTGGCCCAACTTAACTCCAAGGGAAAGTGCTCTTTCCACTTTTGTGGAGAGCAAAAAGATGCCCTTCAAGGACAGCCTGCAGCCCTGTTAGGGAGTTACCAAATCTAGCACTCCACTGGATGGGCCATCTCTCCTTAATCTTTTTACCTCCAAGAGAGTTATCGGGGCAGAATTATATCTATATACCACCGAGCAAATATCTATAGTCTAATAATATGATAAAGAATTTGCAATAGAAATTGTTTTCCCTGAGTGACCTCGAGGGGAGGGGACCAGCTTAGTAGACACAATTATGGCCTCTCAGCCAATCAGGAGTCATATTTTCCTCCAATTGGGAAAATTATGGGGTTTTCCTTCAGGAAAGCCACCCAGATTTGGGCAGGACTGGGGTTATACTCAGTATTTCAGTTAAAATCTCTAAATTTACAAGAGGTTCCCATTTACTTACAGTCAATTACTCAGTTTAGCACTGCCCTCCCAACTTAACAGCATTCTATTTTTCCAATTACATGTAAAGATAGTTTGGGGCCTTTATTTTTTCTAACAATAATGATAATGATGTTTATAAAAGCACTTCAAGGTTTGCAAAAGACTTTTACATTGTTTATTTCATTTGATCCTCACAACTCTGTAAAGTAGGTATTGTTATTATCTTCATTTTTTACAGATATAGTACTTGAAGCAAACAAAGGGTTAAATGACTTACACCATATCACAAAGTCAACATTCATTTTTTTTCATTTAATTTTTTTCTCAACAGTATTTTATTTTTCCAAATACATGTAAAGATGGTTTTCAATATTCATTTTTGTAAAATTCTGAGTTTCAAATTTTTCTCCTTCCCCAAGACAATTATCTTAAATATACAATCTTTTAAAATATATTTCCTTGTTAGTCATGTTGTGAAAAAAAAATCAGTACAAAAGGCAAAAGCCATTAGAAAGAAAAAAAACAAAAATAAAGTGAAAATAATATACTTTGATTTACATTCAATTTACAGTTCTCTCATTAGATGTAGATAGTATTTTCCATCTCAAGTCTATTGGAATTGTCTTGGATCACTGTATTGTTGAGAAAAGCTAAATCTATAATAGTGAATCATCACACAATCTTTCAGTTTAGCACTTAAGGGCATCAAAAAAAAAAAACTCAAAAGGATCTTAGATCAAGATTATTCTCCTCATTTTTCTGGGACCAGAATTGATAATCAATGGATCTCAATATCTTGGGGTTTACTGACTAGATTTCTTTTTTCAGACCAGGCCTTAAACCAAAACCAATCTGATTCTAATTGACAACTAATAGCTAAACCCATTTTGGTCATTGTTTGGGTCTTTATTGACTTAGATCAAATGTAATTAGCAGACTTTTCTGATTTGTCCAGAAACCCTAAGGGGCTTCCCCTCCCAGATTAATTTGGTTTTTTTAGATTTTTTTTTTTTGGACTAGGTAAAAGAGTTGATTCTTTGCCTCAGTTGTTACCTAGCCTTAATCACCATCAGCCCTCAGTTAAACTGACTTTGAAGACTTTAATTTTAAAAAGTCCAAGGTCTCCCATGCATCCAGGGACATCTCCAGTCATCCTGATCTATATCTGGCCACTGGACCCAGATGGTTCTGGAGAAGAAGCTGAGGCAGGTAATCTTACACAGCCCTCCCTCACTTAAATACAATTCATTTGCATCATGGCATCCCCTCCCAGATGTCATGGTCCTCCTGGAGACTGAAGTCTCCATAAACAAGTTTTATGTCCTGCAGATTATTTCTGTATAGATACACCCTCTCTTCCTAAATGACAACTCAGCTTTACCCATTTTGGACATTTGCATGTCCCATGATTGCTAAAAGGTGGGCACATACTTTGGACAAATGCCCCCAAGGTCCTCCTGTCTGTGACATCAAAGATAGGAAACAAATCAGATGTGCCCGAGCAAGACCCATTCCTCCCTAAGAAGCAAGGTCTAAGTTGCTTTGGTGGGAAGAAAACAATCCTGATGTTCTCGTGAAACCAGGAAGAGCCTGAGATGTTAGTGTATGAAACCTGGGCATTCCAAATCCTGTGGGCAGTGTAGACAAGGCTCTTCCTCCTCTCACCATGGCCCTCAACATCCACCAGCTTCCTCCTGCTACTGAGAGCTGTCTGTATTCTTTGCCCAGGACCCCTCTTCCCCTGCTTTGCTCCTTCACACCCCTGTGGTCTCTAGTTGGTCCCTAAGCTATTTTCTTGGGGGAAACTACACTCATAATAAAGACTTCTTGTTTTTGTTTTTGTTTTTTTAAATCTTCATTTGCTAGCCTGTGCCCCAAAGCAAAGCACCTGTAATAGCCTGAGACAGCATCCTTCAGCTTTCTGCAGGGTCCAAGATGACCCAATACATTACAGACACCTCAGCTTTGTAAGTGATATTACCCCTGCTCCCTCCAGCTTTGCAAGAACCGTCCAACTTTTTCCTTCCTGGAGGAATATTCCAGCAATACACCTGTTCTTCCTATTTGTAACAGATGATTGGTAGAAGCACCATGATCATCCAAATGCCAAAGCTTCCCTACTCTAAAAAAGTAAAAACTATATTTCCACCTCTCTATCCATATAAATCCAGGGTGCACTTGAGGTATATGGGTAGAAGGAAGGACTTTGGGAAAATAAGGTCAGAATAAGCAGGACAAATTTCTTGGTTTCCTGCCAGATACAAGGGTCCTTGAGAATAGAAAACATGCTTCCTCCAAAAGACATAAAAGCTTGTCTCCCAGGTCAGTTCAACCCTGTGTCTAATTAGACCTAGCAGGAGGTTCTGAACCAATTTACTTATGACTAGGCAGTTGATAAAGTTAGGATTATGCTCTGATATGAGTATTTAATTGTGTTTTAGTCCAGGATCAATGGTTCAAGTAATTAGGGACAGAGCCATCACTAGGAGGAGAAAACTGAGGCAAAATAATATCTGTAAGACATTTAGTCCAGTGTCTGGCATATATTATTGTTGTTCAGTTATTTGTCATATGCAATTTTTTGTGACCCCATTTTGGATTTTCTTTACAGAGAGAGACTGGAGTGAGTTCCTATGTCTTTTGCCAGTTTATTTTACAGATGAGGAAACTGAGGCAGAGTTAAGTGACTTGTCTGTCTAGTGTCTGAAGCCAGATTTCAATTCATGAAGAGGACTCTTCCTAACTCCAGACCTGGCATTCTATCCACTATGCCACTTAAGGATTACATAGTTAACTATGATGATAATGCCTGGGTTGTGGATTCCTCATTTACTTCCTGTGGTCCAGAGACTGAACAGTCTCCATGCTTCATGTAGACCAGTGATGTCAAATGCAAATAAAAATGGGGCCATTAAATTTTATTTAAAGATCCCTGTGGGCTGTATATTGACTTAGAAAACCACATATTGACATTTTCTATGTTCTATTTTGGGGAAGGAAATGGCAAACCACCTTAATATCTCTGCCAGGGAAACTCCAAATGGGGTCATGAAGAATTGGACATGACAGAAATGATTTAGTGACAACAAATGTTCAATTGTATTTTATTTATTTTGCTAAGTATTTAATTATATTTAATTTATTTCAGGCTTGCATTTGGAAATGTGGCCCATTTTGTGTTTGACACCCCTGATATAAAAAGGACAGGTTATCTTTCCATTGGATCTACAGTCCAATGGTCAGATTGTCCTGTCTATCTGTACTGCTGTGCCTCACCCCTAATCTTTTTTAAATTTTTTATCCAAAGTAAAAGATTTTGTAGTTACAGCTATCCACTGGGAGCCAAAGGAAGTGAAGCTGTCCAGTGTTCCCCATAAGTCAATCAATCAACATTTATTAAGCACCTACTATATGCTAAGCACTGTGCCAAGTGCTAGTCAGGATCATGGCAAAGTCAAGTAGAGGGGCAAGGGGGTGGAGAAGGGTCGCTAGTCAGAGTGGTCTAAACCCTAGTTAGAGGGTCCATGGCATAGCTCAGGATCTGGAGCAGTCGGTTAAGGAAGCAGGGCTCCTAAAAGTCTGGGGTCATAACTGTCAGCTGCCACAGTTGCCTTGACAAGTCCTTGGAGACAGTTGTTGTGACAACTGGGGCAGAGTACAGCTAACTTGCCTGGATAAGAAGTTCTCTGAATTTAAAGGACCTTCAGTTATTTTTGATCAGGCATCCTTCTCTGGGGTTTTCAGCAGGTTTATATCATCAGGACTGGCAGAGGAGCCTTTGAGCCACAGAATAATCCCAGGCTCTGAGGATAGGCCCCAGCCTCTGTTCTGGGGCACAAGGGCCTTGACAAGGGACAATACAGCTCTCTGTTTTCTCTCACCCTGGTTGCCAACAACTGGTGGGAATAAAGGAGTCAGTAATAGCCCTTCCCCCTTTAGCTGCTAAGATTTGGGATTGGGAGATAGGCCATGAAAAGGTCACTCTTTTAACTCAATAAGTAAGAAGATAGCAGTCCAAATCATAAAAACATCAAGGACTTGAAGAGACAGTAGAATAATGGTGGAGAAGAGTGCTAGGTGTGGAGTCAGCAAGACCTAGCTTCAAGTCTCATCTTGGACACCTACTATCTTGTTTCTCCATGTGCAAATCATCTTAACTTAGACCTGCACTCCTAGACATGGCTTCTAGAGATCTTGCATCCCCACTTCCTTTCTTCAAGTCCCCCTTCTCCAAGTCAATCTATTGAGCTTTGGAACCTCACACTGGGGCTGAGTCTTCCTGACTGGTGAATGAGTGAATGCAATTTCTTAGCCCACTATAAAAGGCCCCAGCTCATGCTTCATGTCCCATTCAGCCTGGGCATCTGCTCCGCCAAATCTTGTTCTGGGAATCAAATCAATGTGGTCATTGCTTTTAGTTTCTTTTTCCTTTAAATTCAGTTTTATTTCATTTTCAGTTCTAATTTCTCTCCCTACCTTCTCCATGTACCCCACCCATTGAGAGGGAAAGAAAAATAAAACAACTGCAAATATGTATGGATATTCAAAACAGATGTTTACATTAACCATATTTTAAAAAAACACAAGAAAAAAAGAGAGAAAACATACTTTAATCTCTACTTAGTCCATCAGTTCTCTATTTAAAGATAGATAACAATTTCAAAGAAACCTTTGAAATTATGGGTAGTCATTGTGTTGATCAGAGTCACAAATCTTTCAAAGTTTGATTATCTTTACAATATTGTTCTTACTATAGAAATTATTCACCTGGCTCTACTTCCTTCACTCAGCATCAGTTCATAAAAGTCTTCCTAAGTTTTTTCTAAAACCATCCTCTTTATCATTTCTTGTCTTTCTTTTTTTGCTAAGGCAATTGGGCTTAAGTGACTTGGGAAGTGTTAAGTGTCTAAGGTCATATTTGAACTCAGGGTCCCTCTGACTTCAGGGCTGGTGTTCATCATTTCTTATATAGCACAAGAGTATTCCATCACATTCATATACTGCAATTTGTTCAGCAATTCTCCAGTTGACAGACATCCTCTGTTTCCATTTCTTTGCTACCACAAAAAGAGCTGCTATAAATATTTTTATACATATGGGTCCTTTTCATTGATCTCTTTGTGGTAGACACCATAGTTTTGCTGAGTCATAGGGTGGGTATACACAGTTTAATAACTTTAGGCATAGTTCCAATCCAGCCTCAGACATTAGTTGTGCTAACCTAGGCAAGTCACTTAATTCTGTTTGCCTCAGTTTCCTCATCTATAGAATGATCTGTAAAAGGAAATGAGAAATAGTTCTAGTATCTTTAGCAACAAAACCCAAAGTAGATCCCAAAGAATTGGATACAACTAAAAACAACAAAACAATAAATAATTTTGAGTTACTTTTCTCTGAGAAAGTCACTTAATCTTGCCACTGCTCAAGGTAACTCTAAGAATATTGATTATTAAACAGATGCTGATCTGCACTGTTAGGGGCAATCTCATTGGGAGCTATTATCCATTCACTATTAGATGTTTAATAAATACTTGCTGACTGAAACAGAGAGAAGAAAGACAGAGGTCTTTTTCATCTTGGGGAGATGGGAGGCTGTCCAGGAAAATTACAAGCAGAAGAAAATTCCTAAGTTGAGACTTAAAGAAAGGAGAGGACTAATTTTTGTTGTGTTGTATTTTGTTTTGAATTCAAGTTTGAGAAGAAACCATTATGATAATTTGGCTACAATATGATTACAGTAGAATTAATACCAGAGTGTAGAGAGAGAGACAGAGACAGACAGACAGATAGATAGAGAAGAAGAAAAAAATGAAAAGGAGAAAGGAAGAGGATAACTTCTGAATGGGATTTAAATTGTGGAAATACCTAAATCCCTTATTTTAAACATTTATGTAACAATAGCTAACATTTATTTAGCTCTTTAAGGTTTACAAGAGCAGCTAAATGGTGCAGTGGATAGAGTTACTGACCTACTGGACTGATCTGACTGGAGTCAGGAAGAATTGAGTTCAAATTCAGTCTCAGACACTTACTGGTTGTGCAATCTCCATACACAACGTAATCTTGTTTGCCTCAGTTTCCCCATTTGTAAAATTAGCTCAAGAAGGAAATGGCATACCACTTAAGTATCTTTGCCAAGAAAATCCCAAATGAGATTATAGAGAGTCTGGAATGACTAAACAACAAAAATTTAAGATTTGTAAAGTGCTTTGCATCCGTTATCAACATATAGTCTCATAAAATCCTGATGATTGTAGTCTAGGCAATAGACTAGGTCATATAGTGAGCCCTTGGAATTATCACAATTTGGATTTCTTCCTGATTCTTGAAAAGTTCACAGAGCTCAGCCTATTATCTCGCAGACTCCCAGAGTAAATCTTTGATTGTCATCTCTGATCTTAGCCCTTGATAGAAGAATAAATTTAGGGTCAAGAAAAAATATTTCCTGCTCAAAACTCTCATGCTTAGCACAATGTCTGGCATAAAGCAGGTGCTTAATAAATGCATATTGCTTACTTGTTTCTCTGAAGTAGCCACCCTGATTAAACTTTTTTTTAATGTGGATACAAAAGACAATCAAAAAGTTAAGCAGATTGCCAAGAGAAAAGGATGTTTTAATGAAGGAGGAATAGGAGGAACTACATATAGAATCATAGATTTAGAGATGAGAGAGATCCTATATCTCTTGGAAGTCATTTGTCTACGTTCACATAAGGAAAAAGAAGCAGAGATAAGATTCAAACTCAGACCCTTCTTACAAATCTTACATTCTTTCCACTATCCTAATATAAAAGGCATCCCCAAAGTGTTGTGAGTCAAGGTGCTACAAATGGGGAAACTGAGTCTGAGAGGTTTAGTGTCTTGTCTAGGGTCTCAGAGCTAATCTACTGCCATAACTGAGCAGCTCTGAAGGAGGTCACATGCTCATAGGAAGGGATAATATATAGAGGGGAAAAGAGGTTTCAGCTACAAGTCAGAAGGAAGGTCACCATGATCCTTAGGGTACAGAAATAAGAGAAAATAATGCATCTCCTTTAGAGTCATTTCCACTGCCAAATTCCCATCAGTTTCTGATATTGACCCACTTGTCAGTGCCAAGGATTTTGGTGATAAGAACTATATTTACTGCAAAGCTGGCTGCTGTAGTCATTGAGGAAGTGAGGCCTCCAGTGTCTGAAGAAACGGTTTTTGGCCAGGTCCCATCACCACAGGGTTTGCTTTGCTGCTTATTGACTGTAGGGGCTGGGCAAGAGAGGTGCAAACAAAGTAATATTTTTCTTTCAAGAAAAAAAAAAAGATCACTTCCAGCTGGGGCAAAATGGATCAAATAATAAAGATACATTATATCTATAAAGCATTTATTACTTACAAAGTATTTTCATAGTCATTAATAATGATATTAATAGCTGATATTTATATAGTATTTACTATGTCAGACACTGTGCTAAGAGCTTTGCAATTATTGTATTGTTTAATCTTCACAACAAGCCTGTTATTATTGTTATCCGCATTTTATAGAAGAAAAAACTGAGGGAAAAGAGATTAAATTATTATTATCATTGTTATTGATTTTGTTTCTTCTTCACTAAGCAATTGGGATTTGCCCAGGGTCACACAGCCAGGAAGTATTAAGTGTCTGAGTCAGATTTGAACTCATGTCCTCCTGACTTCAGGGCTGGTGCTCTATCCACTGCACCAACTAGCTGCCCCTATTCTTCATTCTTGAAGACAACCATAATATCAAAAAGGTGATGCCATGATGTGCAAGTGAATTGGAGCTGAGTGATTTATGCAAGGTCATCAGCCTTATTGTCTTTTCCAGAGTCATCTAGGTACAACGGCCAGAGCTAGATCAGAACAACTGGAGATGATAACAAAGGACCTGGAATTTTCTTATTATTCCCACATGAGGAACTCTGTAACTTTTAATCTTTAAAAAATATTTTTTGATAGTATTTTATTTTCTAAAAACATATAAAGATAGTTTTCAACATTAATTTTTTGTTCCAAATTTTTCTCTTCCTCCCTTCCCTCTCCCCTCCCCAGGATAGCAAGTAATCTGATATAGGTTACATATATGTGATTCTTTTAAACACATTTCCACACTTGTCATATTGTACAAGAAAATCAGACCACATAAGAAAAAAACATGAGAAAGAAACAAACAATAAGTGAAAATACTATCCTTTGATCCATATTCAGTCTCTAATAATTCTTTCCCTGGATGCAGATGCATTTTCCATCAGAATTCAATTGGTATTGTCTTGAATCACCTCATTGTTGAGAAGAGTCAAATCTATCACAGCTGATTATCACATAATCGTTGTTATTGTGTACGATATTCTCTTGGATACTTATTTACTTCACTCGGCATTAATTCTTGTAAATCTTTCCAGACTTTTCTGAAATCATCTTGCTCATCATTTCTTATAGAACAGTAATATTCCATAACATCCATATACCATAACTTATTCAGCCATTCCCCATCTGATGGGCATCCACTCAGTTTCCAGTTCTTTATCACTACAAAAAAGACTGTCACAAATATTTTTTGCACATGTGGGTTCTTTTCCCTTTTTTATGATCTCTTTGGGATACAGACCCAGTAGAGACACCGCTGAATCAAACAGTTCCATAACTCTTTAGGCACAGTTCCCAGAAACCCTTTTAGAGGGTGTGTGAAGTCAAAACCATAAATAATAGCAGTGTTTTAATCATGATCTTAATGCATTTTAATTTCTGATATGGTAAACATACTAGATATAAACCACATAAACAAAAACTCTTTTTGGGGAGAGGTCCCCAACAATTTTTTATAAAAGCCTTTTATTTTTCAAAATACATGCAAAAACATTCACCCTTGCAAAATCTTGTATTCCGTATCTTTCTCCCTTTCCTTCTTCCCCCTTCCCTAGAAAGTAAGCAATCTAATATAGGTTAAATATGTGCATTTCTTCTAAACATATTTCCACATTTATCATGCTACACAAGAGAGGGTAAATGAGTCCTGAGATTAAAAAGTTTGAAAATTCACTGTCTTAGAGAACTGCCAAGAGTCTTGAGAGATTAAGGCCATAGCCCTACAGCCATCATTTAACATTAAATCAAAATCTTTTTGGTCCCAAGACCTACTGTTAGACCACTCCAAATCTCCCTAACACAAACAGTAACAAAAATGATCTATCTTGCATTGCCCAAGCCATCCTTCCAGAATATAAGAACCATCTACTGCCTGACTGTGACACTTTCTTGTACTTTTTTTCAGAGGTGACCCTATAAACTGATCTTAAAGAGAATTATGCAGGTGGCAGATCTGTCATTTCAGAGCCTGAATATTAGCTCGATCCAAGAATGGAACAGGGGAGCAACAAATCAAAGAAGTTTTCCCCTCTCCACGTTTTATAGCATTCCTTCTCTAATGCATAAGGGGAGAAATTGGATGATAGGATATCAAAGTCACAGGAGAAGTTACTAATGTTATATGTAACTAGTGCAGAGCTTTGCCAGAAGGCTTCTTTGCTGGAGAAATGTTTAATGTTAGTGCCTCTTATAATTGAAAATCACAAAGATACACAGACCCAAATGAAAAAAGTACAACATTGGCTGCCCTTTCTAAATCACAATACTTAATTTTCCATCTCATTCAAAGAGCTTGCAAAGGTTTCTGCTGAAATCTGGCTAGTAAATTTCCACTTTCACTAACGTTAATCAAAAGGTCTTTTATTTGTATATTTTTAACAAATGGGTTCAACACTGATTGAAATTCTTTGGAAGATTTTTAAGTGGATTAGAAAATATTGTTTCCAAGTTGAGTTTTTTTTTTTTTATGTGCAGAATGAGGATTTTTAAGAGTAACATGTTAATATAAACTTCAGCAACAAAAATCTACATTGTATTTTAAAAATTTATTAATGACAAAATAGGGTATAGAGATGACAAAAAATTAGATAACTTAAATTACACAAAACTGAAAAGCTTTTACACAAACAAAAATGATAAAACAATAAAATTGTATTATTTATATTAAATGGCATTATATAAAGGTACAACTATAAAACAGTAAAGTTAATTTTTCAGGAAGAAAATATGAAAGAAGAGTATACTAGAATTAGGGGCTTAGTGTCCCTAAAGTTTAAAAATCCTTCACAAATCATTATAGATTCATACTATAAATAGCCTATATCTGAAGGTACAATATAAACTCAGATCCGAGTTTATTGTTATTAATTATAGACATGAATTCTTATTTCTAATAATCTTGATAATTTCTGTTTTTTTCTTCTGAGTTATTGACAGATTTGATGAAATTGTTGTTTTTATCTTGAAACTTGCTAGTGGAATTAACAGCTCTGCCATTTTTCTTATTGTTCAAAACCCCCATTATCTGTGTTATCTTTATTCCAAGGTTTCTTTGTAGCAATCTTTTAAATCCACTCATCTATTTTATGAGACTTAGTTTAGAGAAAACTAGATAATAGGATCTAAACCCACTTGACCTGTAAACGTAAATTGCCAACTGTTGCAATAACTGAAAATGGAAGAGGCCTGGCCCCATTTTAGCTCCTTTATATTATGGATCTCCCACTATTCCCTCACGATACCTCACATCTTGTATAGAAAATGTGACTGTTTTTATATATAGACCAAATGAGGCTTCCAACATATTGAATATATATTAAATATTAACAAAATTTAATTCATTAAGGTAAAATAGAAATTTTTATATTTTCTTCATGTATTCCAATGTATCATTTACCCCTCTTCTTGTTGTTTAGTTGTGTCCAACTCTTCGTTACTTCAATTGGGGTTTTCTTAGCAAAGATACTGGAGTAATTTGCCATATCCTTCTCCAGTTCATTTTTTAACAGGAACTGAGGCAAACAGAGTTAAGTGACTTGCCTAGGGTCACACAGCTAGTAAGTGTATGAAGCTAAATTTGAAGTCATGAAAATTAGTCTTCCTGTCTTTAGGCTTGGTACTCTAACTACTTCACTACCTAGCTGTCTTACCTCTTTTGACAGACCTATTCTATTCTACCTCCCCTTATTTTTTAATTAACATTTTAAATTTTTAAGCTTTTTTTCTTCCTTCCTATCCCCATCTTACATTGGAGGGAAAAAAGAAAAACAAAAACAGTCTTTGTAACAAATATGTGTACCCAAGCAAAAAAAATTCCTCTATTAGTCATGTCTAAAAATGTGTATCATTCTTTAGATATATATTTTCTTTGTCAGGAGATGAATAGCATTTTCTGTCACTAATGCCACTAATCATGATTGATCACTTGTTTCTATAATGTTTCTATAATTTAAGTCTTTAAAAACTGTTCATTTGTATCATATTGTTGTTATACTCTAAATTGTTCTCTTAGTGTTGTTCACTTCATCCTGCATCAGTTCATACCAGTCTTCCCAGATTTCTCTACAACCATGTTTTTTTTTATTATTATAGCTTTTTATTTACAAGATATATGCATAGGTAATTTTTCAGCATTGACAGTTGCAAATCCTTTTGTTCCAACTTTTCCCCTCCTTCCCCCCATCCCCTCCCCCAGATGGCAGGTTGACCAATACATGTTAAATATGTTAAAATATAAGTTAAATATAATATATGTATACATGACCAAACAGTTATTTTGCTGTACAAAAAGAGTCGGACTTTGAAATAGTGTACAGTTAGCCTGTGAAGGAAATCAAAAATGCAGGCAGACAAAAATAGACCGATTAGGAATTCTATGTAGTGGTTCATAGTCATCTCCTAGAATTCTTTCCCTGGGTATAGCTGGTTCAATTCATTACTGCTCTATTGGAACTGATTTGTACATGGAACTGATTTCCATGTCTTTAATCACATCTTAGAATAAAATTTTATTACATTAATATAACATAACTTATTAAAGCATTCTTCCCTTAGTTTCCAATTCTTTGTCACCACAAAAAGGGCTGCTGTAAATATTTTGTACATTTAGGACCTTTTCCTCTTTCTTTGATCCTTTTGAATACCTCTGACCCTATTTTACAGATAAGGAAACTCAGCTCCAAGAAAGTGACCTGACTTAATCCAGATTACATAGTTTGAATTAGAGCAGGAAGGGATATTAAATTCTCTCTATTCCAACCTTCTCCTAAGATCCAGGTTGGTTAAATAGCTTGCTTAATTAAGATAACAGTGACTGAATTAGAAATTGATGTCTAAAACTGACCTTCTTATCTTCCACCCTGCCTCCTATCTCTCCTATCATTTTAGAGTGAAACACTATCCTCCTAGTCCTTTGGGCTAACAAACACCCTAGGAGCAATCTTGAATTCCTCACTTTATCTCACATATCCTTAACCAATATTGTGCTAAGATCTTCAGATTTCATCTTTGCAACTCTCTTCAATATATCCTCTTCACAAGCAGACTGATTTCAGAAAAGCCTGGAAAAACCTACATGAACCAATGCTAAGTGAGATGAGCAGAACCAGGAGAGCATTGTACAGAGAACAAGATTATTTGATGATCAACTGTAATGTCTCTTTTCAACATAAGATGATTCAAGGCAATTCCAATAGATTTATGATGGAGAAAGCTATCTGCATCCAAAGAGAGAACTATGGAGACAGAATGTGGATCAAAGCTTAGTACTTTCACCTTGTTGTTGTTATTATTTGCTTGTTTTTTTTCTCTTATTTTTCTCCCTTTTGATCTGATTTTTCTTATGCAGCATAATGAATATGGGAATATATATAGAAGGATTGCGCATGTTTAACCTACATTGGATTACTTGCTGTCTAGGGAAAGGAGGGGAAGGGAAAGAGGGAGAAAAATTTAGAATACAAGATTTTGCAAATGTGAATGTTGAAAACTATCTTTGCATATATTTGGAAAAATAAAATACATTTAAAAAAGAATATGCCTTCTTCTCTCTTCTGACATTGCTACCACTCTACTGTAGATCCTCATTACCTCTTTTTTAGATTACTGCAACAGTCTACCATGGAAGTCTACCTGCCTCAAGTCTCCCCGTTCCACTCTATCCTCCATTCAAATACTAAAGTAATTTTCCTAAAGCATAGGACTAATTATGTCACCTCCCCATTCAGTAAACTAAATTGACTTCCATATCCCTCCAGGATCAACTACAAAATGTTCTGTTTGGTAATCAAATGAAACCTAGCCTCTTCCTACCTTTTCAGTCTTCTTACTCCTTGTATCATACATTGACACTGTTCTCCTGCCTATTCCTTGAGGAAGACCCCTCTGCCCCCATTTCTCAACTCCAGGCATTTTCTTTAATTGTCTATCAAGCCTGGAACAGTTCCTCTCCTCCATTCCAACCACTGACCTCTCTGGTTTCCTTTAAGTCCTAACTGAACCCCACTTTCTTTTATTTTTTTATTTGTGCATAAATTGGATTTAAATGAGGCAGACCTACACAAAGTCCTCAGTCTCACTTTCTCTTACTTTTAAAAAATTAAAGCTTTTTATTTTCAAAACATATGCATAGATAATTTTCAACATTCACCCTTGCAAAATCTTGTGTTGCAAATTTTTTTCCCTCCCTTCACCCACCCCCTCCCTTAGATGACAAGTAATACAACATATGTTAAACACACGCAATTCTTTTATACATATTTCCATAATTATCATGCTGCACAAGGAAAATCAGATCAAAAGAAAACAAAATACAAACTAATAAAAAAGTGAAAACACTATGTTGTGGTCCACACTCAGTTCCTACAGTCCTCTCTCTGCGTACAGAGGGCTCTCTTCATCACAAGTCCATTGGAACTGGCCTGAATCACCCCACTGTTGAAAAGAATCATGTCTATCAGAATTGATCATTGTATAATCTTGTTGCCGTGTACAATATTCTCCTGATTCTCCTTATTTCACTCAGCATCAGCTCATGTAAGTCTCTCCAGGTCTCTCTGAAATCATCCTGCTAATCGTTTCTTATAGAACAATATTTCATAACATTCATATACTATAATTTATTCAGCCATTCCCCAACTGATGGGCATCCACTCAGTTTCCAGTTTCTTGCCACTACAAAAAGGGATACTACAAACAATTTTTTGCACATTTTCCTTTCTTAATAATCACTTTGTGATATAGGCGTAGTAGAGACACTACTGAATCAAAAGATATGCATAGTCCATTGGGCATACCAACCCCACTTTCTACAGAAAATTTCCCCCAACTTCTCTTAATTCCAGAGCTTTCCCTCTATTAATTATTTTCTATTTATCCTGAATATAGATTGCTTTGTATATATTTGTTTGCATTTTGAACACTCCCACCCCCCACACACTTGGCTACAAGCTCCTTGAGAATGAAGATTGTTTTTTCTTTTTTTATATCTCCAGTGCTTACATACCACCTAATTACTTGTTGACTGCCAAATTAGGAACCAAGCCTCCTGATATCCAGAACAAATTATTTTTCTAATTTACTATTAATATTAATATGGGCCAATCCCATTAGCTCTGTTTCTGCCTTAAGCCAAAAGCAAGATTCATAGAAATTTACAACTAGAAAGAACCTCAGAGTTTATCTAGTCAATAGCTAATTATTGACATCTATAAAACCCTTGCTACATTCCAGGTACTGTACTAAGTGGGTATAAAAATAAAAGTATACAAAAAAATTATTGCCTTCAAGGAGATTACATTATAATGAGGGAAAATAACACATAAAAGGGAGCTGAAAAGGTGGACTTGGTAAGGGAAGCATGGTGGCAAAGTCAAGAGAATGAAGCATGGCTGATTTGGGTCTTTCCTCAAAATGAAGATTCTGGGAAGAACCTACTAATTTGTTGCAGGGAACGATGGAGAAAGCACCGAGGCATGGTGGCAAAGTCTGAAGAGTGAAGCATACCTGCTTTAGTCTATTCCCCTCATTTTATATATGAGGAAACTCACATCCATAAAGGAAAATAACAGAGGAGTAAGTAACATAAAGGAAAATGACAGAGGAGTAAATAACATAAAGGAAAATGACAGTAAGAAATATAAGGGAAAAAGACAGAGGAGTAAATAACATAAAGGAAAATGACAGAATAAATAACATAAAGGAAAACAACAGGAATAAGTAACATGAAGAAAAATGACAGGAGTAACATAAAAATGACAGGAATGACTAACATGAAGAAAAATAACAGAGGAGTAAGTAACAAAGGAAAATGACAGGAGTAAGTAACATAAAGGAAAATGACAGAAGAGTAAGTAACATAAAAATGAGAGAAATAAGTAAAATAAAGAAAAATGAGGACAACTATTTATGGATAGAACATCAGCCCTGAAGTCAGGAGGACCTGAATTTAAATCTGGCCTCAGACACTCAACACATCCTAGCTGTGTGACCCTGGGCAAGTCATTTAACCCCAATTGCCTCAGCAAAAAAAAAAAAAAAAAAATGACAGAGGAGTAAGTAACATAAAGGAAAGTGATAGAAGAGTAAGTGACATAAAGGAAAATGACAGAGGAGTAAGTAATATAGAAACACATTCTGAACTTATATCTAACACCTTTCCTTCTGAATTGTTTCTGGCTCATGTAAGTGGGGACTACCTATATATAAAAAGCAGTATTAAATAGTGCAATGAACAAACTGCCTCTCCCCCAGGGATCAGGAGTTACTAACATTCTTGTTCACCAGGGAATCTCTCGTCAGTTCTATGGCATCTCCCTAATTCTCTGAACCCTGCTTGCCTCTTCTAGAATGATTCTTCCCTTTCTCAATTGAACCCCTGAACTTAGCTCTATTCCTGCTAAGACACGCAATGTCACTCTAACTTTTTTCATTTTGTGGGACTTTTTTGGACTTCTTGCCTTATATCAGTCATCAATTTGGCATGACAACTAGGCAAGTGTACTGGTGATTAAAAGCCATTATTTTTAAATAGTATTTTATTTTTCCAAATACATGTAAATGTAAAGATAGTTTTCAATGTATATTTTTGTAAGTTTGTGTTGCAAATTTTTCTCCTTCTGTTCTTTATCTCCCCCCTCTCCAAGACAGCAAGCAATCTGATATCGGTTAAATATATGCAATCCTTTTAAACATACATTTTTGTCATGTTGTGCAAGAAAAATCAGATCAAAAAGAAAAAAAAATGAGAAGAAACAAACAAACAAACAAAAAGTGAAAACACTATGTTTTGATTCACATTTAGTCTCTATAGTTCTCTCTCTGGATATGATTGAAATTTTCCATTCCAAGTTTATGGGAATTGTTTTGAATAATTACAAGTCATTCTTAATAAGCCATTGTCAGTGTCAGCCAAGGAGCAATGTATCTAAGAAAAGTTGTTAATGGTCATAGATACAGGCCCGATGCCATCTTACATGATGGAAGAATGTTTATGATAAATTTACAGTTATATTAAACTGAAGCAAGAAAGTGCCAACTTAGGGAGCTAGAAGGAAATTCCAAAAGATTGTGATAAGCAGGAAGATCAAGCACATTTTTTAAAAATTGGGTTACAGATCCAGCTGAGCACAGAGTAATTTGCAAAAGGATGGAAAAAATAACTGAAAATATAAAATATGGTTCCCACAAGCTTTGGAGGACTTAAAAGTGAGTCTAATTTGTATTTTATATTGTATTTTATTTTTTAGGTTGTTAGAAAATTATATGTGACATTTCTTTTTATTCCCGGCCCTCTTTGAAGAAAGAGGGAACAATCTACTTTGTCAGCCAAGTGATGTGGAGCTGGGAGTGTACCAAACAAATGTACTATGCAATCCAGAATCTGTTTAATTGGCTGATAATGGGTCAAATGAATCTGACCTAGCACAACCAGTTCATGTCATTTGTGACAAATTGGAGGGTGACTTTTTGAAGTAGGTCAGATTTGCCATTCTCTTCAAAAGTCAAGAGAAAATCATTTAATCCAGAACTAGAGAATCTAAACTAGACCTAGAAAATAGTAGAGAATAGATATTAGAGTTTTGGGCATCTAAGGTCTGGATAGTTTTATTTATATTTCTAATCATCTTACATTGATGAATTATTTATGAAGTTATATATTCTCTTCAGGAATATATTGGTGGGTTTGAAGTGTGAAGGGTTAGAAAGAAAGGGGAAGTAACTAGGTGTCTATTACAGTGGATGCTGTCACTATAGCTGCTTTGACATTTGAAGGAAAAACCTCTCTATGAAGAAAGATTATCCTCAGCTGGGGCAGAGAAACCAGGTTCCAATTTCATCCACCTTCAGGAAGTCCAATAAACTCTCAGCTATCAGGGGCTAACAGGTTAGATTATTATTTCAATCCTGGACCACAGTTATAAATCCTTAGTTATGCAAAACTTAACTGAATTTATGAGACCCAGTAATGCACACAGAAAACAACTGGCTTCTTACTGTGATACAAATTAGGTCAACATGCCACTTTATCTTTCTGCACCTTGGTTTCCTGATATAAAGTGAAAGAGTGAGACTTCTTGGCTTGTGAGGTTCCTTCCAGATCCAGGGCCATGATGCTATGATAAGGTAAACTAAAGTCACACAACTAGTAGGAGATGGAACAAGGAGATAAAACTCACTTTGAACAGAATGAAGAGAACATAGTACACAGGTACAGCAATATTCTAACACTGATCAAACGTGACAAACTTGGCTACTTTGATCAATACAAAGATCCAAGACAATTTCAAAGGACTCATGATGAAAAATATTAACCACTCCAAAGAAGTAGAATGCTAATGAACTCTGGATACAGATTAAAGCATATTTTTGTCCTGATTTTTATGGTTTTTTCAACATGACTAACATGGAAATATATTTTGTTTGACTTCATATGTATGATGGATATTGTATTTCTTGTTTTCTCAATGGGTGGGAAAGGAGTTAGAGGGAGGGAGAGAATTTGAAACTAACATAAAAATTAAAATATAAAAATCCTGAAGACCTATAGGTCTAAAAAAATTTCTCACTTTGAGCCTAGTACTAATTCCATACTTCACTCAGCAGTCCTTTTTTTAATTAAAGCTTTTTATTTACAAAATATATGCATGAGTAATTTTTCAACATTGGCCCTTGCAAAACCTGTGCCAAATTATCCCCTCCTTCCTCTCCACCCTTCCCTAGACGGCAGGTAATCCAATACATGTTAAATATGTTAAAATATATGTTAGATTCAATATATGTATACATATTTATACAGCAATCTTGCTGCACTAGAAAAATCGGATCAAAAAAGAAAAAGAAACTGAGAAAGAAAACAAAATGCAAGCAAACAACAACAGAAAGACTGAGAATGCGATGTTGTGGTCCACACTCAGTTTCCATGGTTCTCTCTCTAGATGTAAATGACTCTCTTCATCACTGAACAGTTGGAACTGGTTTGAATCATCTCATTGTTGAAGAGAGCCACGTCCATCAGAATTGGCCATTGGATAGTCTTGTTGTTGCCAGGTATAATGATCTCCTGGTTCTGCTCATTTCACTTAGCATCAATGCATGTCTCTCCAGGCCTCTTTGAAATATTACGTCAGCAGTACTTTTTTTTAAAATCAATTTTATTTTGTTTTCAATTCTGAATTCTTTCCCTCAGACTCCTTTTCCACCCACTGAGAAGGCAAGAAAATCAAAACTCATTACAAATATGTATAGTCATGCAAAACAAATCCCAGCATTATTGATGTCCAATTAAAAAAAGAAAGGAAAAAGAAAGAAGAAAGCTAAGTAAGAAGGAAGGAAAAGAAGAAGGAGGGAACAAAGGAAGCAAGGAAGAAAGAAAGAAGGGAGGGAGGAAGAAAGAAAGGAAGAAGGGAAGGAAGGAAGAAAGGAAGAAAAAGAAAAGAAAAAAACAACAAATGTTAACTTGCATTTTTGAGTCCATCAGTTCTTTCTCTGGAGATGGATAGTATTTATTTACCATGAGTTCTTTGGAATTGTTTTGGATCACTGTATTGATCAAAATAGCCAAGTCTTTCATATTTGATCAGTGTTAGAATATTGCTATTCCTGTGTACATTGCTTTCTTCATTCTATTCAAAGTGAGACTTGATCTATCTCCTTGCTCCACTTTCCACCTCCTATTAGTTATATGACTTTAGTCATAGCATAGCCATGGAATTGCAAGAGATCTCAAGGGCCAAGAAGTCTCACTCTTTTACTTCATATGAGGAAAACAAATCCCAGAGAGATAAAATGGCTTGATTACTTAATTTATACCCCTAGTAAAAAGCCAATTTTTTTTTGTAACTGAGATAGGTCATTGTGATGATCAGTTTCTAAGTACTTTATGCATATTATTTTATTTGATCCTCATGATATATAAAAGAGGAAGGAAAAATAATAGGGAACTCCTATTATTTTCCTATTATTTTTCCTTGTTTTACAGATAAGGCTGGTTGGTTGGTTCTTGTCCTTTGTTCTCAAAGAGGACCAAAATGACATCAGTATGTTACAGTATGTCCAAATAAGGCTGATTGATTAGATCAATATAAGCTCAGAATACCCCACCACAGATCCTCCATATGAACATTTGGGGTGGATTCTTTAACTTTGCACAGCTCGCATTTCTTTTGAGCCAATTCAATTCTGCTTTGCTCATAGAGCACAGCACCTTCTCTGATGAGGGTATGTCATTGGGTGTGCCAGTATTTCCCATGTTGCACAATCAATTCCAAAGTTCATAAGAGAAACTTGGAAAGTATTCTCATATCACCTTTTTCTGACCACCATGTGAGTGCTTACCCTGTGTGAAAACAGTCATTTTGGCAAGCATACATTTGGTATTTGAACAATATTGTTAGCCCAACAGAGTTGCATTCTGCAGGAGTGATAAGTACAGATAAGGAAACTGATGTTGAAAGAGGTTGAATTACTTGCCCAGGGTCACTCAGCTAGCAATCTGAGGCATGATTCAAATTCACATTTGTATCATTCCAGGACTAGCCACCTAGCTGCCTTTAAAAGGTATTTAGAGAATCTGAAAGCACTTTGCAGATATTCAGGAAGAGAAATAGCAGAGCTTGGTTTAGCACTTAGTTTTAGTGAAAAGAATTAGGAATGATTACACAAATTGTGATTCATAACTATAAAACAACTAACCTATAAGAAACCATAAACATGATGAATACAGAGAGATAGTGGAAAGAAATAAATTATTGCAAAATAAAGAAAAATGGAATATATATATATATATACACAGAGAGAGAGAGAGAGAGAGAGAGAGAGAGAGAGATATGTACATATACATACATATATACACAGTGAGAGAGAGACACACACAGAGAGAACAATATAAATGGAAAGAATAGCAAAAAGGAAACAACCAGATCTGAATGGAATGAAATTAGAATGTACAAGTTTGGTTCCAAAGAAGAGTTATGAAAAGGCACTTCCCTCAATTCTTCGTAGAAGCAAAGGACTATGGGTGTGGAATATACTCTGTAATGTTATTTATTTTTTTGGTTAGCTTTGTTAAACTATTTTTCCCTCTACATTTTTATCCTTTGTTAGAAAGGACAACTCTTTGGAAAAGGGATACACTGAGAAATGTAGGTAAAACAAAAGATATCAATGAAAAACATATTTTTGAAAAATAAAAGAGGAAGCTAACAGTTGGCTAATCTCCTTCCTCTCTTTCTACCCTGCTTTGACTCCTCCCAGGCTCCAGTTTTTACTAGTAGGCCAGTGAATTTGTTTGAAGGACACACTGAACCTCCTGCCCCAGGTACATTTTATGTTACCACAGGAACAAAAATATCTAGTGATGACTCTACAAGATATTGTTCTGATTTCTCTGCCCAGAATCTAAAGCCTTCCATGATCTAGTTTTATCTTACCTACCTGACTTCAATTCCTTTGAATTTTAATATCATTTCCTGTCCTGTGCTCCAGCTACTTTAGTCTTCTCACCACTCTACTTAGTTATCCTATTTATTGACAGTTTTGCATCCTTTGCTCATGTTGTTCCTCCCAGTCGAATGCCCTCCTTGCTTCTTTCATAATGCTCCTATCCCTGAGTCTTATTTTCTGTATTTTAAAACCATGTTTTCTCTATTGATCCTAGAATTTCCCTAAGTGTCTAGGGACTCCTTGCCCTGGAACAGTCTATTACCCCTGGGGTCTGCTCATCCTGGAATACTCCTCTACAAGGTCTATCCCCTTTCTCCCATTGGCGACTTCTTCCTGGAGCCTCCATTTTGTGGAAAAGCGCCAAGTTCAGCTTGATGTCATTCATTTCTTGGACCTACTTCTGACTTTATGGATTTCCAGTCTATGGGGGTGGGAGTGGAGTGAAGAACTTTCTTCTTTCTTCTCCCTCCTTTTCAGTTTCTTGCAGCGTATTTTCATCCATAAGAATGTCTTTCTTTTTGCTTATATTTGTATCCCAAGCACTTAGTGCCTGGTACATAGTAAGCACTTAATAAATCCCTTCTCTCACTCTCTTGTTTTCTTTCTCCCTCTCTTTCTTCCTCCCTCCTTCTTTTTCTCCCTCCTCCTTCCCTTTCTCCTTTCCTCCCTCCCTTCCCTTCTTTTCTTCCTTCCTTCCTTCCTTCCTTCCTTCCTTCCTTCCTTCCTTCCTTCCTTCCTTCCTTCCTTCCTGCCTTCTTCTTTTTTATCTCCCTCTCTTCCTCTTTTCCTTCCTCTTCCCTCCCTTCCCTCTCTTCTCTCCTTCCTTCCTTTTTTCTTGCTAATTCTAAATTCTACCCAAGATATGTACAGGATAAGTAGAAAATAGCAGAGGGAAGATGATGTGGTATATAGCACTTAGGATGTAGAATATAGCAATGTGGCCTTGGGAGTGATATAGTTGGAAATGATGCCATTCACACCATCAGCAATGATTCTATGAAAAGCTATAGGTCATGGATTTGGGGAAGAGTCAAAATTTGGATTAAAAAAAATAAGAGCAAAGTAGCAGGTTGAACTCAGAGAAATATTCAAGTTGCAGAAGCTTACACAGACCTAATAATCTACCTATGACTTAGGAACACAGATTTAGAGTTATATGGGACTTTAAGAAGTCAATTCCCTTATTTCACAGATAGGAAAATTGACTTTTCTGACTTTCAATTCCCAGATAAAATTCTAGTTTCTGAAGGAAGTTTCTTTTAAACCCTCTTAATTCTAATACCTTTATTTGAGTTCAAGGGGGACTCCAAAAATGTTGGAGTTCAAGATTGGCTCCTACCCATCTCCAAGTCATAGGGCAAAGTTTATTATAATTGTAATGCCAATTAAAGTGGACTAAATCCCAAAAGAAGTTAGCAAAGATCCAGGAGCAGAAAATTAAATTTATAGGGAAAAGTTAGAGAAACCAAGGGCTTCATGTCACTGATATGCTCATTTTATGGTTTAGAGGTGGAGTTGAAGAGTGTTATGGTTTTGACTTTGTACACAGGCGTAATACCCATAATTCTCTGGGCATGAGTCTAAGAGTTTTCTCCTATTGACTTGGGGCATACTCTTTCACAAATATATCCACCAATAGAGAAAAAAATAGATATATCCTAAGAATCACATAGAAAGAGGAGAATTCATAGGCACATAAAAGACCAGGGCACTTACATGGAAGGAAGAATGTATAGGGGAACTTTCCAGAGGTGAGTTTTTAGGCCTGAAATGTCACTAGATAAAGTGACAGACACCCAACTTTGTTCTGCTCATTATTGTTGCTCATTAGTCTCAGAAACCCTGTTATTACAGAACAACAGGCTGTTATCTGACAACCAGCAATATTTGTGGGAGCACCATTTTGGTCATGTAGAATAAATTGGGACAGGATAGGCTAAGGGAAGAAACACATCATTTCCATCTTCATCATTCCTAAGGTCAGAGGAGTTATTGCTACATCCTAAATGCTATATCACATCACCTTTCTTCTGCTATTTCCTACTTATTTTGTACATATTTTGTTTGTATAATTTTTTAACATGTTGTTTTCCCAATTAGATTATGAACTCCTTGAGATTAGGGATTGTCTTTTGTCTTGTTTTGTATCTTTGGTTCTTAGCACAGTGCCTGACACATAGTATTGACTTACACTATACCACACATATGGCTATTAAGTTATCATTTAATTGTTTTGAATGTCTCCTTAACAAAGTTTTAAATTCTGTGAGCACATCTACTTCTATTGATTTTTTTTCCCCCTGAGGCAATTGGGATTAAGTGATTTGCCCAAGGTCACACAGCTAGGAAGTGTTAAGTGTCTGAGGTCAAATTTGAACTCAGGTCTTCCTGACTTCAGGGCTGGTGCTCTAGTCACTGCTCCACCTAGCTGCCCCTACTTCTACTGTTCTTAAAAGAGTGATGAATACATAATGATTGCTCGATAAGTATTTGGCTAATTAATTTTAAAACAATGGCTTTATCAAATGATTAAAATTCAAGTTGTTTCTGTACTCTAAGGACATGTGATTTTTATCTGTATGATCACAACCCTTACTAAAACAAACCCAATATTTTTATATGTCAGAAGACACCATTTTTGTGAGTTGTCATGATAAAGTTATAAAGGAATATAAAATGGCCAAAATTAAAAAAAAACAATAAAGGAGAAATCACAACAAATGGAGAAGAAATAAAGAAAACGATCAGATTTCTTACACATAGTTATATGCTTTTGCATACAATAGCATGTCAAAATAGGAACTGCAATCAATCAAACACTTGGGCAACCAAAAGATGAAGTCCAGAAGCTGGTAGCATTGAGAAGCTCGACAATCATGAAACTAATATACTATTCATTCTTCCTTCTATATAAGTGCCCTGGTCTCATATGTGCCTATGAATTCCCCCCTTTCCATGTGATTCTTAAAGTATATCTAATCTTTTCTCTGTTGGTGTATATATTTGTGAGAGAGTATGCTCCAGGTCAGTAGGAGAAATGTTGACTCTTTGGCTCATCAATGAATCAATCAATAAGCATTCACTAGGTGGTTACTATGCATCCAATAAGGTACTAAGCACTGGGACATGGTTCAAAGAAAAGGCAACAAATGGCTCCTCTGCTCACAAAATTGACTTTGTAGTGAGGAAAGGGACATACAAAAATCAGAATAAGAAAAGATAAAATGTAGAGCATAGTTAATATTAGAGGGAATGACATGAGACAAGAAAAAGGCTCTTGGAAGAAGACGTGGTGCTTGGTGAGTGTTAAAGGAAGCCTGAAATTCTAAAAGTCAGAGATTGGGCAAAGAATATTTCTGTCATGGGATGCCAAAGTATGGATATGAGAGATGGAATGTTGTGTGTAAAGACAGCAGTAAGTAGACCAGGATGGGTGGATTATAGAGTGTGTGAAAGGAAGCAAAATGTAAGAAGATAAGAAAATAAGATCTTATGAGAATGTCCCAGTTAGGGCACTGACTGTGATAGCTTGTACCATTTCTTCTTGCCCAGATTAGGGAGAAATCTGTCCATCTTATGTGGAGCTATTCCTTGCTTCATCCACTTGTGACCCTGCTGACATTATTTTTCTTATCAAGTGGAATTATTCTGTATTTGGCAAAGGATATCTAGTCCTGGCAGCAGGAGGAATCTCAGATCATGAGGAATATCTGAGTTCTACTTTATTACTCATTATTATGAGACCATAGACCATTTAATGAAGTGCCATTGGCTCAGACCTCTGTCTCAGTCTCTGTTATTGTAGGTGGGAAAATTCTAATCTCCACACAACCATAAATACAGAGAAGCATGGAAAGACTTTAAAAAAACATATTTATTCAAAATTTAAAAGTAAAATAAGAAAAAAATAGAAAAAGAAAGATAGAAAAAGAAAAAAATCATGTAGCAGCATAACATGAGGGAGGATTCAAAATATGTAACAATAAATTTCCACTTCAAGAAAGCATATATAATTATAGAAGACATTATTTTTATGACTATTCATCTTTTCTCTGCTTTTTTGTAAATTTTCTTTTGTCCTCTGCGGTGCACTTTTAATTTTATTCTCTTTCCCCACTTTCTTTCCTTCCATCCCCATTTCCCCCAAGCAGGCTACAATTAAGCATGGGTGAATGTCTACATTTATATATATATATATATATATATATATATATATATATATATATATATATATACACCTGTACACATAGACACATGTACATATATTTTCATATATATATACACCTGCACACGCATAGACACATGTACATATATTTTCATATATATATTTACACACAAATATACATATGCATATACATACATCTAAAACAATATTAATATGGCTGACAGTGTAGATTTCTCTCTTGATTGAATCTTTTTAAAATTTGATTTTGTTTGAGCTCAATAATTATTGCCCCTATTTTTTCTAATAAATTCTAGTCTGATTATTATTATTGTGTTTGTGTATATCTATTATTTCCCATCCCTGCTAACTCTTCTACTTTTAATTTTCCTTGCTATTTACTTAATATTTCCTCTTTCTTCTTCTCCCTTCCCTCTTTACTCTGTCCAATTAATTTATGCACCTCATCCCACTCCTTTTAATCTACACATCTTTCTATACCTAACTTTATCCTATTCCCCTCCCCATTATTTCTTTGTGGATTATTTTAGGATATAATATCCTTCTTGGTGTGTGTGTGTGTGTGTGTGTGTGTGTGTGTGTAGTTCCCTCTTTAACCCATTTCCAATGTGAGTAGGTTTTCACAACTACCAGTCCTCCTCCTTCATCTAATTCCTCTGTGGTGTTTCTTGCTCTTGCACCTCATTCTTATAGCATAATTACTACATTAATCTCTTCCTAGACAACTTTGCTTTTTAAAGTCACATCATTTATCTCTATGCCAATCTTTCTTTTGGACTACCCATTACTGTCAGTTTTACATATATGGTTTTTATTTCCACCTATAGAACATAAATAGTTTTTCCTTATTGAGTCTCTTGAAATTAGACTTTGAAATTGGCTCTTATATGCTAAATTTTCTATTGAGTTTAGATTTGTCTGAGATAAAATCCTGAAAATCACTAAATGTCCATTTTTTCGCTCAATATTATACTTAATTTTGCTGGAGATATTTTAGGCTGCAATCCTGGTTCTTTTGATTGTAGATATGGTTTTCTAGAACCTTTGGACTTTTACTGTAGCCACTGAAAAATCCTGTACAAGTCTGTTTATAGCTCCAGCATATTTGAATTAGGTTTTTGTTGTTGTTATTGTTTGTAAAATTTTCTCTTTGATCTGGGAGTTTTGAAATTTAGCAGTGACCTCATATATTTTCCTTGTAGGCTCTTTTAGAGTTATGGCTGGATTTTTTTTTTCTGTCTCTACTTTTCTCTCGTTCTATCACTTCAGGAAAATTTTCTTTGATTATTTTTTGTATTATTGTGTAAAGGTTCTTCTTCTTCTTCTTCTTCTTCTTCTTTTTTTTTTTTTTTTGGTCATAGCTTTCAGGTAGTCTCATTATTCTTATGTTTTCTCTTGATCTATTCTTCAGATCTGTTGTTTTTCTAATAAGATGTTTCACTGGAGGCAGCTAGATGGTGCAGTAGATCGAGCACCAGCCCTGAAGTCAGGAGGACCTGAGTTCAAATTTGATCTCAGACACTTAAGCTTCCTAGCCATGTGACCCTGGGCAAATCACTTAACCCCAATTTCCTCAGCAAAAACAAAAAAGAAATAAAATTTTTTAAAAAGATGTTTCACATTCTTTTTTATTTTTTTCATTCTATATATATATGTATATATATATATTTAAATATATATATATATAACAATATATATATTCACTAGCTTCCCCTTGCCCAAATCTAAATTTCAAAGAGTCATTTTCTTCCTTAAAATTCTGGATCTCTTTTTCTAGTTGGTTGACTTTCTTTTCATAATCTTCTGGGGCCTTTTTTTTTTTTTTTTTTTGAGTGTAGTTTTGTTTTGTTTGTTTTTTATCTTTTAGTTTTTCCTCAATCTCCCTCATTTGATTTCTAAAAAAATTTTTTTTTGAGTTTTTCTATAAGTTCTTTTTGGGTAAGTAACCATTTCACATTACTCTTTGGGATAGGAGAAGCTTTTTTATTTCAGTATCCTCTTCTGATGATGAACTTCCCTATTCTCCTAAGTAACTTTCTATGGTTGAGTTTTTTCTCATTTTCCTGCTCATTTTTTTTTTTTTAATAAGAACTTATTAGTGAAATCACCTCTAGTCTTAAGGTAGGGGAGATGTTACCTTTTCACTTTAGCTCTCCTCTCTGACCTGGAATCCCAAACCAATAACTACACTTTCCTATAAGTGATGGCAGCCAACAACATCTTTGCCTTGCTTCTGATTCATTAAATGTGCTGGTTTCTTCTTGATCAGGGCTGCATTTCAGTAGCAGAACTGGACCTGGTGTTCCTCATCAGTAGAGATTCATTCAATCTTCCTACTCAAAATACCTATTTCCCAAGCTGTGTGGCTCTGGCTGAGGCTACATCCAAACCCATTTAGCTCCTGTTTGCTGTTCCTGTGTAGCTAGCCTGGAGGTATTTTTACTTCAAACTGGTTATATTCCTATCCTGGGAACTTTCTTCAGGTCTTTTCTGGTTGTCCTGATTTATTCTGCCCTAAATCTTACTTTATCACTAGTGTATATTTACTCTGAGGTGCAATTTTGTTTTGTTTGTGGAGGATATCTGGAGAACCTGGAATTTCCTAACTTACTTTGCCATCTTCCAAGATCCTCCCCTGGAAAATCTTATATGAACTGATACTGAGTGAAGTGTGCCAAACTAAGAAAACAGTATTCATAATGACTATCACAACATGGTAATGCAAATGGAAAGAACAGTCACTACAAGATAACTGAATATTGCACAGTTCTTGATAAGAATGCCCCCACCCCCACCCCCCAAAGAGAAAGATAGGAAAATATATCTCTCTTGAGTCCTTTTCAAAGGTGGGACATCCATGGGTATGGAACATGGCATTCTAAGGTTTTTCATTATCTAGTTTGTTCCTTTTCCATTGTATTTTTCCTAAATCTCAGTATGAAAATTTGATTATCCTTGATTCTGCACAATGACTATGTTGGATTCTCTAGATATATAATCAGTGGTAGAAGGGATCAGATACTTTTCCAGGCATACTAGGGATGCTTTCTTAAATTGTGGTTTACTACCCCATTTGGAGTCTCATAACTGAACTGTGGGAGTCACAAAATTATGATTTATTATCAGAAAATGTTTGATATATATATATATGTATGTATGTATATTTATTTTATATGCCTATACACATAAGAATTTCTCCAGCGAAAAGTTTAAACAGTCCTGCTCTGGACTGACAGCTTTTGGTGATCTTATGCTACACCCTCATTCATTTAGCCCAAATTTGATCACTACTTGTGAGCAAGGAGCAAATTCTGGGTCTTCCTTTGTACTGTATTCTTGGCTTAGCTCTTAAAAAGTCAAAAATGACAGACTATTTCTGCTAAGACAATATTATGCACTATTTATGAATTTATTTTCAAGCAGTTCTTTGTAGTATGTCAATACTTTAATGCATATTCATAATTGTTTTATGCAATAATTCTTTGCAATATGTCAGCATTTTAATTTTTCATCATTCATATGTCAACATTAATTTTTTCTTCAATGTCCTGAACACAGGAAGTGTTAATCTCTTGTGTTCTAGGTTGTTTTTATTTTTAATAATGTTTTATTTTTCTAAAAATACATGCAAACATAGTTTTCAACATTCACCTTTGCAAAACTTTGTTTTCCAAAAGCAAGCAATCCAATATAGCCTAAATACATGTGTAATTCTTCTAAACATATTTCCATATTCATCATGCTGTGCAAGAAAAATCAGATCAAAAGGGAAAAAAATTAGAAAGAAAACGAAACAAACAACAACAAAAATGTGAAAAATACTATGCTTTGATCCACATTCAGTCCCCATCTTTGGATGAGGATGACTTTTCATCCTAAATCTATTGGAATTGCCTCGAACTATCTCATTGTTGAAAAGAGTCAAGTCCATCATGATTGATCATCATATAATCTTATGACTGTGTACAATGTTCTCTTGATTCTGCTCACTTCACTCAGCACCACTTCATGTAAGCCTTTTCAGACTTCTCTGAAATCAGCCTGCTTGTCATTTCTTATATATCAATGATATTCTATTGCATTCAATTAGCACAACTTATTCAGCCATTCCCCAATTGATGGGCATCTCTATAATTTCTAATTCTTTGCCACTACAAAAATGACGACTATAAACACTTTTGCCTATGAGGATTCTTTTCCTTCTTTTCTAATCTCTTTGGGATACAGATCGATAAACACACTACTGGATCAAAGAGTTTTATAATATAGTTCCAAATTGCTTTCTAGAATAGTTAGTACATTTCACAACTCCACCAACAATGCATTAGTGTAGATAACATTTATCATTATCTTTTCCTATCATCTAAGCCAACCTAAGAAATGTGAAGTAATACCTCAGAATTATTTCTAATCAATAGTGATTTAGACCATTTTTTTCATATGATTAGAAACGGTTTTTGGGGAGGGCATTGTTTCATTTGAGAGGGAAGGGAATGAGCAAACAGAAAGCTGAGGTTGATTTGGCGGATTTTTCATTGGCAGCCAGATGTTCGGTGTTACAGGATAGGGAGAGTGAAAGATGATGGGAATATATTAACCATTGGGAATACCAGCAGAGAACCAATGAGATCTGTTAATAAAGGCAGAGGATAAAGGCAGGACTTCTCATTTTCTCTCTTCTACATATAGTCAGAATTCAAGTCTTTTTATTTCTACAACTATAACACCTTTCAAAACTGTCCTCTCTTCTCCATTCATGGGACCACCATGGGACCAATCACCTTAGATCAATCCTTCTCCCAGATCTCAGCGACAGACTCCTAATTACCTTCAAGTCTTTCCCTACTTTGATTTATCTTCCACACAGCCACCAAAGTAATTTTCTTAAAGTTTGGATCTGATCATGCCATTCCTTTACTTAAGAAACTCCAGTGATTCTTTGTTGCCTCTAGAATGAGCTACCACCTCTTCTTTTTGGCTGTTCAGGCTCTTCATCACATGGCTTCCACCTATCTTGACAACCTTGTAATAATGCATTATTCTCCTCTCTCCTATCTACAATGGAGCCAAACTAGCCTTCTTATTGTCCCTCACAAACAACATTCTATCTCCCATCTTTATGCTGGTTGTCTTTCCTACTTGGAAAATACTCTCACTTCACTTCTACCTCTTAGCATCTCTAGTTTCTTTCAGACTTAAGTGCCATATTCTATACAGTGATTCAGTAAATAGAATACTGGTTCTGGAGTCTGGAAGATCCAAGTTCAAATCCAACCTCGGACACATAATAGCTTTGCGACTCTTGGCAAATCACTTAATCTCTGCCAACTGTAAAATGAGAAATATAATAACATTTATCACATAGGATTGTTGTGAGGATCAAATGAGATAATAATTGTAAAATATCTAGAACTTATCAGGTACTTAATGTTTGTTTCCTTTCCTATTGCCCTGATTTTAATACTCTCCCCAATAAATTAAGTTTGTATTCATCTTGTATATAGTTTGCATATGCTTATTTATATACCTATTTTCCCTATAGAAAGCAAGCTCTTTGAAGGCAGGGACTGTTTTGTTTTCAGAGCCTAGCATGGAGCTACTATATTTAGGTACTTAATAAATCCTTGAAGATTTGTTCATTGAAATATTTTATTTCTGCATACTTTAAAAACTATTATAATTCACTAAAATCTTCTTTTCTAACCCTTTGGATGACTAGTAAAAGTAAACATATAAGAAAGGGCTCATGGATAATGGTCTTTAGGGTACCCACAGAAGAACCTTAAATCTGGTTTAGTTTTTCTAGAAAGCACTATGTGCAAGAAGGAGTATCTGAGATACTCCAAACCAAAGGAAATCTTCATAGAATTAGATAAAATAATAACAAGGTTTATATGGAATAAGCACGAGAATATCAAGGGAAAATCAAGGGGAGCTGGGAAAGAACTTACAATTCTAGTTTTCAAATTATATAACACTATGATTATCAAAATGATTTGGTACTGAATAAAAAATGGAAAAACAGAACAAGTTAGATAACTTGGAAATCTAATCAAATGCATGCTATACATTATTGTTAGATAAATAAAAGATCCCCAGGCATTCATTATTCAGTTTCTTAAAAATTATTGGGAACATGCAATAACAGAATAGTAAAAAATAAAAGAAGATACACAGGTCTCACCATATACCACAACAGATTTGAAATAGATCAATGACTGGAAAAAATAATAAAAAATTACAAAATAATGTGATTATGGAAAGGAACAATTCTTAACAAATCCAAAATATAAGAAATTATAAGAGATAAAACAGATGTTTATTATTTAAAATGAACTTCTGTACAATCTAGAATCAAGAGAAATTGTAGAGCTGAGGAAAAAATCTTTGTAATAAACAATTCTGGTAAAAGTCTGATGTCTAAAGTTTGTATGGAATCAATAGAAATTTCAAAGCATAAAATCCAGTAGGTGAGTCATCAAAGATTATGAACAAATAACTTTTGGAAGAATAAATATAAAATATCAATAGTCAAGCAATTAAATCAATTACACCCATAAAAACAGGCAAGAGAAAAAGGTAAAAAACTTTTTTTAAATTAGTGCTAGCTTGGTTGTAGAAAAACAGGTACATTATTATACTGTTAAATCAGTGAATGATAAGAAGATAATATGGAATTGTATAATATAACTATATAATCATTTCTATCTCTTGACACAATGATTCTACTACTAGAGTTGAACTTTAAGGATGTTACTAACAGAATAAAAAGACATTTTGGAGAGATACAAAAAATTTTTTTAGCAGGACTATTCATATAATAGCCTTATCAAATACATGACAATTTATGTGAACTCAACTTCATATATTCAAGAGAAGAAAAAGAGGAAAGAAGAGAAAGGGGTGGGGAGAGAGACAGAGAGAGAGTCAGAGAAAAAGAGAGAGAATAAAGACTTAAATAGTACAGTTGATACTAACTGCCATTCCATTCAATTAGCATGTGCTAGCTAATACGTATAACATGGAGGCATGACTATACCATTCCTTAAATCAGTCTCAGTTCCTTTGTGTTTATATAGTACACAGTGTAATCATATCCCCTGGCAGAGTTTGATTCTGGAATTTCCTCTTAATCATACCTAATCAATCGGTTAACTTTTATTAAATACCTGGTATGTGCCAGGTACTGTACTAAAAGCTGAGGACACAAAAAGAGGCAAAGGATAGTTTCCAAAGAATCTCCATTCATTCTGCTTGGGCAGGTAGTGCTAAAAAAACCATGCTGAGTTAACATGTCTTCCTAGCATCCCATGTCACCTAAAAGGTATCTGCTATGTTCTCTTTGACTTTCTCTTTTTCTTTCTTGCCTCATGATGGAGCAAGAAGAAAAGTAATGGGATGGTGTGATCACTCCTTAATAGTTCCACTTAAGCATGAAGCCCTTTCAAAAACTATTTCCTCCATAATCATCAGTTTTCCTGTCTGCTAAGTTTTTGTTTGTTTAGTTTTTTTTTTTTAATACACTACAGGGCTTCTTAAAGTATTTCCACTCACGACTCTTTTTTGCTTGAGAGACTTTTACCTAAGTATATATACCTTATATATATATATAGGTATATAAATAAGTATACAAACCAAATATTTGCTAATAATAAGTCATAATTTTGTGACTCCCACATTTAGTTACAAGCCCCCAAATATGGATGCAACCCACAGTTTAAGAAGCTTTGAAGCAGATAAAGGGCTGGCCCCAGTGTCAGGAAAACAGGTTCAAGCCTTCTGTCTGATATATAATAGTCGTATGACCATAATAAAGTCACTAAACTTGTTTCAATTCTCTAAGGCTACAATTCAGAATCACATAAGTGTGTCTTATACATAATTTTTAAATTGGGAAGCTCCTTACTTTTTATTTTTTAAAAAATCTTAAATCTTAAAATATCTTTGTGATATTACCTTTTTGAGTGCATCCTTTACACCTAAAACTTCATTTAAAAGTGAAACATTATCATTGTAATTTTAGTTTAAGAGAGTCATAATACAAGTGAGAAAAATTATCATCAAGTACCTTGATACCAAGTGGGAGGTCATGTTTCTATTTCAGATGGTTCTCAAGCCTTTAAGAGTTATTATTATCCTACCTTATTTTAAAGTAGGAAACAAGAAATTGGCTCCAGCGAACTTAAATCTCACTACAAAGTCACTTGAATGGTATACTTAGCCATTTTGTTGATTTGTGTTGACCCAGTACTATTAACCTAGGAAACACAACAGTAGACTTGTGACCTTTGTGGATCTTATATTAGAGACAAGGAACTTCCTGAGAGACTGGGACACCCATCAATCATATTCTTTTTACAGGAATATTGGAACCAAATTTGGAGTCTAAGCATCTCTCTGTTAAATTCTAAGACACATCAGAGCAGATAAACTGAAGCCAGAGAATTTTCACAGAAGATGAGAGGGGTTATCTAGTGTCTTGTCAAATTAAGAAGTTTCTTTTTGGGGAGAGGAGAGGGCATGAAAACTGATTTTATTTCATTTTTATTTCTTAAGTCAATTTTATTTTATTTTCAGTTTCAAATTTTCTCCCACTCCCATCCCACTCATTTAGAAGGCAAGAAAAACAAAACTTAATGTGGAAGCTTCTAAAGAATGTTCCAGGTTCAAGGGCCAGCTAAGTAGTGCAGTGGATAGAACACCAGCTCTGAAATCAGGAGGACCTAAGTTCAGATCTGCCTCAGAAACCTGACACTTCCTAGCTGTGTGACCCTGGGCAAGTCACTTAACTTGCCTCAACAACAATAAAAAAAGTTCCAGATTCAGAACGCCCCAGAAAAACAAGGTATTGGCTATTTCTTCAAAGGATGAGCCTTTTAAAACCCTTAGATCAAAAAAGTTTACTTTTTATCTCTTTATTGCCCATTTACTTGCCCTGTCTAATTTAGTCCAATTAGAAAGTGACAAGACAGAATAGAACAGAGGCAGATGAACTGATAGGTTTTCTAGGTATAAGGCAAGGAATTGTGCTGCTGGGAAAGTAAAGAGAAAAGTTGAGATCATCTCTTCCCCAGTGGAATTTTTTCTGTTCAGTGGCTCAGGTGCTCCCAGAAAAGGGTACACCCAAAGCAGGGTTCTCTCTGGAATCCCCACCCTGGATCTAATCAGTGAGCACTAGAGACAGGGATGAGAAGGAAGAAAGGTTAGCAGTGAGGGAGAGGCATGGTAAGGAAGGAGTGGGCTCACCTGCTGCATGGATCCATGGGGATGAAGCATGTCTCTATCCTTCTGAAAGGCTGATATTTTCTAGGAAAACAGGAAGATGTGATGGACTAAGACTAGAAGGTGAAGCCACTAGGTACAGGGATAAGGCTAATTGTCTCTAAGGGGGGGGATTATGGGGAGAAATTCACCCAAGTTTCAGCTAGAGGGAAGAATACCCATAAAAGTATTATGGTATTATTAGCATCCTGAAATTAGATCCAATCTCCTCCTATTTCAAGTCCTTTTTAAGATCTCAAGACCAATAAGAGAACTGTAGTGGACTATAGGACATTTTTGTCTCCTATGAGACAATGCTTTCACCTTTCTTAAAAACAAACCAACAAATAAGACTGCTTATTGGGCTGGTCCCGCTACATTAAAATAAGCAAAAGGGAGAAAAGAGGTGGGAAGACATGGAACTGCCTCTCCCATTAATACACGACTCAGTGTGTTGGTTTAGTTCTTGCCTTGATGTCAGAAGCCCTATGTGATCATTCTTTTTATTAAACTTTTTCATAATAGCTTTTATTTTCAAAATACATGCAAAGGTAGTTTTCAACATTCACCCTTGCAAAATTTTGTATATAGGATTTTCCTCCCTCCCTTCCCCCATCTCCTGCTCTAGACAGCAAGTAATCCAATGTATGTTTAAACATGTGCAGTTCTTCTATACATATTTCCACATTTGTCATGCTGCCCAAGAAAAATTAGATCAAAAAGGGGGGAAATGAAAAAGAAAAAAATCAAGCAAACAACAATAAAAAGGTGAAAATACTATGTTATGATTCACATTCAGTCCCCATAGTCCCCTTCTGGATAGAGATGGCTCTCTATCTCACAAGACATCGGAATTGGCCTGACTGACCTCATTGTTGAAAAGAGCCTTGCCCATCAGAACTGATCATTGTATAATTTTGTTGTATAATTTGGTTCTACTCACTTCATTTAATATCAGTTCATGTAAGCATCTCCTTTCTGAAATCATCTTGTTAATTTTTTTAATATAACAATAATATTCCATACCATTCATATATCATAACTTATTCAGCCATTCTCCAATCGATGGGCATTCACTGTTTCCAGTTCCTTAATGTACAAAAAGAGCTGCCACAAACATTTTTGCACATATGGGTCCTTTTCCCTTTTTTAATAATCTTTTTGGGATTCAGACCCAGTAAAGACACTGCTGGATCAAAGGGTATACACAGTTTGATAGCTTTTTGGGCATAATTCCATATTGCTCTCCAAAATAGTTGAATCAGTTCACAACTACACCAACAATGTATTAGTGTCCCCGTTTTCCCACATCCCCTCCAACATTCATCATTATATTTTCCTGTTATCTTAGCCAATTTGAGAGGTGTGTAGTGGTATTGCAGACATGTTTTAATTTGCATTTTTCTAATTAATGGTGATCTTAAGCATTTTTTACATGACTAGAAATGGATTTAATATTTTCATCTGAAAATTGTTCATATCCTTTGAACATTTATCAATTGGAGAATGGCTTATATTCTTATAAATTGGAGTCAATTTTCTATATACTTTATTTATTTATTTTTGCTGAGGTAATTGGGATTAAGTGACTTGTTCAAGGTCACATAGCTAGGAAGTATTAAGTGTCTGAGGCTAGATTTGAACTCAGGTTCTTCAAGGTCAGTGCACTATCCATTGTGCTATCTAGCTGCCCCATTTTTCTATATAATTTAGAAATAAGGTCTTTATCAGAATTCTTGGATGTAAATTTTTCCCTACTTTTCTGCTTCCCTTATAATCTTGGCTGCATTATTATTGCTTGCACAAAACCTTTTTGATTTAATATAATTGACCCTTTCCCCCAAGATGGTGCCAAAGGTGAAGAAGGAAGCTCTTGTTCCCTCCAAGATAGAAGTCAAGTCTAAGGCCTTGAAAGCCAAGAAAGTCATGTCGAAGGGTGTGCATAGACACAAGAAGAAGAAGATCGGAACATCCCCCACCTTCTGGTGACCCAAGACACTAAGACTTCAGAGGCAGCCCAAATACCCTTGGAAAAGTGTCTCTCGGAGAAACAAGCTTGATCACTATGCTATCATCAAGTTTCTCTTAATCACTGAGTCTGCCATGAAAAAGATTGAGGAAAATAACACCTTGGTCTTCATTGTAGACATCAAGGCCAACAAGCATCAGATTAAGCAAGCAGTCAAGAACTGTGCAACAACAATGTGGCCAAGGTCAACACACTGATCTGGCCTGATGAAGAGAAGAAGGTCTACATCCGCCTTTCTCCAGACTACAATATTGTAGATGTTACCAACAAAACTGGAATCATCTAAGCTGTGTCCAGCTCTCCCCACTTCACCTACAATAAAAAGTTTTTCAATTTAAAAAATTTAATATAATCAAAATTATCCATTTTGCATTTCTTTCTTTTTTTTCTTGTGTTTCTCACTCCCTACATATTTTTTAATTTTATTTTTTATTATAGCTTTTTATATATAAAACATATGCGTAGGTAATTTTTCAACAATGACCCTTGCAAAACCTTCTGTTCCAAGTTTTCCCCTCCTTCCCCCATCCTCTCCCCTAAATGGCAGGTAGACCAATACATGTTAAATATGTTAAAGTATATGTTAAATACAATATATGTATACGTATTTATACATTATCTTGTTGCACAGGAAAGATCAGATTTAGAAAGAAGATAAAAATAACCTGAGAAGAAAAAAGCAAAAATGCAAGCAAACAGTAACAGAAAGAGTGGAAATGTTATATTGTGATCCATACTCATTTCCCAGTGTTCTTTCTCTGGGTGTAGCTGGTTCTATGCAACTCAGATCAATCGGAACTGATTTGGATGCTCTCATTGTTGAAGAGAGCCATGTCCATGAAAATCGATCATCATGCAGTATTGTTGTTGAAGTGTATAATGATCTCCTGGTTCTGCTCAATTCATTTAGCATCAATTCAAGTAAGTCTCTCTGAGCTTCTCTGTATTCATCCTGTTGGTCATTTCTTATAGAACAATAATATTCCATAATATTCATATATCACAATTTATTCAGCCATTCTCCAATTGGGTGGGCGTCTCTTCAATTCCCAGTTTCTAACCACTACAAACAGGGCTGCCGCAAACATTTTTGCACATACAGGTCCCTTTCCCTTCTTTAATATCTCTTTGGGATATGAGCCCAGTAGTAACACTGCTGTATCAAAGGGTATGCACAGTTTGATAACTTTTTGAGTATAGTTCCAAATTGCTCTCCATGATGGTTGGATTTGTTCACATCTCCAACAATGCATCAATGTCCTAGTTTTCCCACATCCCCTCCAACATTCATCATTATTTTTTCCTGTCATCTTAGCCAATCTGACAAGTGTGTAGTGGTATCTCAGAGTTGTTTTAATTTGCATTTCTCTGATCAACAATGATTTGGAACACCTTTTCATATGACTAGAAATAGTTTCAATTTCTTCGTCTAAGAATTGTCTGTTCATATCTTTTGACCATTTATCAATTGGAGAATGGCTTGATTTCTTATAAATTAGAGTCAATTCTCTATATATTTTGAAGATGAGGCCTTTATCAGAACCTTTAGCTGTAAAAATGTTTTCCTGTTATTGCTTCCCTTCTAATCTTGTCCGCATTAGTTTTATTTGTACAAAAGCTTTTTAACTTAATATAATTGAAAATTTCTATTTTGTGATCAATAATGCCCTCTAGTTCTTCTTTGATCACAAATTCCTTCCTCCTTCACAGCCATTTTGCATTTCATAATGTTCTCTAGTTCTTCTTTGACCATAAATTCCTTCCTTCTCCACAGATCTGAGAGGCAGACTATCCCTTGTTCTCCTAATTTGCTTATAGTATCACCCTTTATGTCTAAATCATGAACCTATTTTGACCTTATCTTGGTAAGGTTTTAGGTATTGGTGAATACCTAGTTTCTATCCTACTATTTTCTAATTTTCCCAGCAATTTTTGTCAAATAGTGAGTTCTTATCTCAGAAACTGGAGTCTTTGGGTTTATCAAACACTAGATTATTATAGTCATTGACTACTGTGTCTTGCAAACCTAACCTATTCCACTGATCAACTACTCTATTTTTTAGCTAGTACTAAATGGTTTTGATAAGCACTGCTTTATAATATAGTTTTAGATCTGGTACAGATAGGGCACCTTCATTTGCATTTTTTCATTTATTCCCTTGAAAGTCTTGATTTTTTGTTCTTCCAGGTAAACTTTATTATTTTTTTCTAGATTTTTTAAATAATATCTTGGGAGTTTGGTATGGCACTAAATAAGTAGATGAACTTAAATAGTATTGTCATTTTTTATTATATTTGCTTGGTCTACCCATGAGCACTTGATATTTTTCCAATTCATTAGATCTGACTTTATTTGTGTGGAAAGTGTTTTATAGTTGTGTTCATATAGTTCCTGACTTTGTGTTGGCAGATAGAATCCTAAATATTTTATATTATCTACTGTTACTTTAAATGGAATTTAAAGTATCTTTGTATCTCTTGATGCTGAACTTTGTTGGTAGCATATAGAAATGCTGATGATTTATGTGGATTTATTTTGTATCCTGCAACTTTGCTAAAGTTGTTCATTGTTTCTTGTAGTTTTTTAGTTGATTCTCTAAAAATACCATCATATCATCTGCAAAGAGTGATACTTTTATATCCTCATTATCTACTCAAATTCCTTTAATTTCTTCTCTTATTGCTGGAGCTAACATTTCTAATATAATATAGAATAGTAATAATGATAGTGGGAACCTTGTTTCATCTGATCTTACTGGGAATGCTTCTAGTTTAATCCCATTACATATGATGCTTGTTGATGTTTAGACAGATGCTAGTGATCATTTTAAGGAAAACCCCATTTATTCCCATGCTCTCTAGTGTTTTTAATAGGAATGGGAGTTATATTTTGTCAAATGCTTTTTCTGCATCTATTGATATAATGATTTCTGTTAGTTTGTTTATTGATGTAGTCAATTATTCTAATAGTTTTTTCTGATATTGAACCAGCTCTGCACTCCTAGTATAAATCCTGGTGATAAGTTGCTGTAATCTTTTTGTTAATATTTTATTTAAGATTTTTGCATCAATACTCATTAGAGAAATTATTCAATTTTCTTTTTCTGTTTTGATCCTACCTAGTTTAGATATCAGCACTACATCTGTCATAAAAGGCATTTACGAGAACTCCTTCTTTCCCTATTTTTCCAAATAGTTTTCATAAGCACTGCTTTATAATATAGTTTTAGATCTGGTACAGATAGGGCACCTTCATTTGCATTTTTTCATTTATTCCCTTGAAAGTCTTGATTTTTTGTTCTTCCAGGTAAACTTTATTATTTTTTTCTAGATTTGTAAAATAATATCTTGGGAGTTTGGTATGGCACTAAATAAGTAGATGAACTTAAATAGTATTGTCATTTTTTATTATATTTGCTTGGTCTACCCATGAGCACTTGATATTTTTCCAATTCATTAGATCTGACTTTATTTGTGTGGAAAGTGTTTTGTAGTTGTGTTCATATAGTTCCTGACTTTGTGTTGGCAGATAGAATCCTAAATATTTTATATTATCTACTGTTACTTTAAATGGAATTTAAAGTATCTTTGTATCTCTTGATGCTGAACTTTGTTGGTAGCATATAGAAATGCTGATGATTTATGTGGATTTATTTTGTATCCTGCAACTTTGCTAAAGTTGTTCATTGTTTCTTGTAGTTTTTTAGTTGATTCTCTAAAAATACCATCATATCATCTGCAAAGAGTGATACTTTTATATCCTCATTATCTACTCAAATTCCTTTAATTTCTTCTCTTATTGCTGGAGCTAACATTTCTAATATAATATAGAATAGTAATAATGATAGTGGGAACCTTGTTTCATCTGATCTTACTGGGAATGCTTCTAGTTTAATCCCATTACATATGATGCTTGTTGATGTTTAGACAGATGCTAGTGATCATTTTAAGGAAAACCCCATTTATTCCCATGCTCTCTAGTGTTTTTAATAGGAATGGGAGTTATATTTTGTCAAATGCTTTTTCTGCATCTATTGATATAATGATTTCTGTTAGTTTGTTTATTGATGTAGTCAATTATTCTAATAGTTTTTTCTGATATTGAACCAGCTCTGCACTCCTAGTATAAATCCTGGTGATAAGTTGCTGTAATCTTTTTGTTAATATTTTATTTAAGATTTTTGCATCAATACTCATTAGAGAAATTATTCAATTTTCTTTTTCTGTTTTGATCCTACCTAGTTTAGATATCAGCACTACATCTGTCATAAAAGGCATTTACGAGAACTCCTTCTTTCCCTATTTTTCCAAATAGTTTTCATAGTATTGCACTTAATTGTTCTTTAAATGTTTGGTACAATTCACTTGTAAATCCATCTGGCCTGGAGATTTTTTCTTAGGGATTTCATTAATTAATCTTAAGATTTTTTCTAAAATAGAACTATTTGAGTAATATTTTTCCTCCTCTGTTAATCTGGGGAATCCATATTTTTGGAAGTATTCACCCAATTTATTTAGATTATCAGATTTATTAGCATACAGTTGGGCAAAACAGCTCCTAATTATTGCTTTAATTTCCTCTTCATTGGTGGCAAGTTCACCGTTTTAATTTTTGATACTGGCAATTTAATTTTCTTTTTTTCCTTTTTAAATCAAATTAGCTAAACATTTATCTATGTTATTGTTTTTTTCATACAATGAACTCTTAGTTTTGTTTATTAGTTCAATAGTTTTCTTACTTTCAATTTTACTAATCTCCCTTTTATTTTCAGAATTTCTAATTTGGTATTTAATTGAGGGGTTTTAATTTGTTCTTTTGCTAGCTTTTTTATTTTTTTATTTTTATTTTTATTTTTATTTTTATTTTTTTAAATTTTTATTTAATAATTACTTTATATTGACAGAATCCATGCCAGGGTAATTTTTTTTTTTTTACAACATTATCCTTTGCACTCGTTTCTATTCCAATTTTTTTCCCCTCCCTCCCTCCACCCCATCCCCTAGATGGCAGTCAGTCCTTTATATGTTGGATATGTTGCAGTATATCCTAGATACAATATATGTTTGCAGAACCGAACAGTTCTCTTGATGCGTAGGGAGAATTGGATTCAGAAGGTATAAATAATCCGGGAAGAAATACAAAAATGCAGATAGTTCACATTCGTTTCCCAGTGTTCTTTCTTTGGGTGTAGCTGCTTTTGTCTGTCATTTATCAATTGAAACTCAGTTAGGTCTCTTTGTCAAAGAAATCCACTTCCATCAAAATATGTCCTCATACAATATCGTTGTTGAAGTGTATAATGATCTCCTGGTTCTGCTCATTTCACTTAGCATCAGTTCATGTAAGTCTCGCCAGTCCTCTCTGTATTCATCCTGCTGGTCATTTCTTACAGAACAATAATATTCCATAACATTGCTAGCTTTTTTAGTTGCATGCCCAATTCATTGATCTTTTCTTTCTCTATTTTATTCAAGTAAGCATCTAGAGATATAAAATTTCCTCTAAGAACTGCTTTCACTGCAACCCATAAATTTTGGTATATTGTTTCATTATTGTTATTCTTTTGGATGAAATTATTGATTGTTTCTATGATTTGTTTTACCCACTCATTCTTTAGTATTAGATTATTTAGTTTCCAATTAATTTTTGGTTTGTTTTTCCCTGGACCTTTATTACATGTAATTTTTATTGTATTATGATCTGAAAAAGATTTATTTACCATTTCTGCCTTTATGTATTTGATTTTGAAGTATTTATGCACTAATACATGGTCAATTTTTTGTGTAGATTCCATGTATCACTGAGAAAAAAGTATATTCCTTTCTGTCCCCATTCAATTTTTTCCTAACAGTCTATCATACCTTTTCAAAAATTCTATTTACCTCCTTAATTTAATCTTTGCTTTTGCTTGATTTGAGATCAGGATGGCTATCCCTGCTTTTTTTTTTTTTTTTTAACTTCAGCTGAAGCATAATAGATTCTGCTCCAACATTTTACCTTTACTCTATGTGTATCTTTCTGCTTCAAATGTGTTTCTTGTAAACAATATATTGTAGGATTCTGGCTTTTAATCCAGTCTGTTATCCACTTCCATTTTATGGGAGAGTTTATTCCATTCATATTCCATGTGGTCACGCTTAAAAGAAGTTCTGGATTGATAAGAATAAGCAGGAAACAGTCACAAAGATGAAGTGGGTTTGACAGAACATCTTAGGAAAAACTCTTTCAATTAAACCCTAAGGAAGGAATGGAATGGGAACAAAGGACAAGAAAACCATGGAGAGGTTGGAATAATGATGCATCTATTACCCTGGAAGAAAGTTGACTAGATTTGTTTAGTTTTACTATGGACAGTGCCTATAAGTGCTTCAATGAAGATGCTCAGTAGGGAGGCAAGCCTCTAATGATGAAGAGAACTCAGAAAGAAAGTATCCTCTTCTGCCAGGCCTAGGCCCATAAGTTACTTGTCATCTACATACTAATTCAAAAGCTTTCAATGGCCACTGTTCCTCCAGACCAAACTCATCCCACCCATTCAGAATCATCTGGAGTACCAAATTCTCATGTCCTGCTATAGTTCTATCCACTTCCCATGAATGGCCATAAAAATCTGGGAACCCACCCTTCTGTTTCTCCTACCCTTCTCTCTGATTTCATTTAATTCTCTTTTTCACCTTGTTCCTCTGGCCTGTCTGTAAGCATCACACACACACACACACACACACACTATATCAGGAAACTAAAAACTATGAGCTCCTGGTTGCCAAAAGTCCATCCAGTAAAGATGCGGTCAGGAGTTCATTTTCAGAGAGGAATCCAGTTTGGCCTGATCTACGTCAAATCAAATATTTTATTCCTGTATCCTCTGTTCAGCCTGCTGGGAGAACACATCTTTGGTGGGATTCAATCTGACAGAGTCTCTAATATTGGTTAATCAGACTTTCTGACCCATAGGAGGGGAAATGTCTGCAGTTGGAGGGAAATGAAATTGTCAAACACAGTCCTTAAGGAAAGGGAGATTTATAAGGGATAACATACAAAAGCACAGGAATTAAACAAACAAACTCGGAAAGAGCACTTAAAAACTCAACCCAAACAATATATACCACACGCTAGGCTGGGCAGGTCATCCAGAGACCCCAGGTCTCCCAAAGCACCACCCAGTCTTAACTTGGTTTTGCCATTGTTCATCCCCCAACAGCCAAGGGCCTTCCCAGAATTTCCACAGGGCCGGAAGGTAAATGAGATGACTTCAGCCAAGGGAAAAAGTCAGAAGTCAAGAGAACCGCCCATCCACACAAATATTTCTTTCTCCCTGTGATGTCTGATTTGCCCCTGGCTCAGGAGAGGTGACTTTCTACTTTTCTTTCTAGTCCCACCATTAGTTCAGAAAAGAGCCAACACTCTCTATACTCCAAGAAAAGACAAGGTCATAAGGTCAAAGGATTTTTAGAGCTGAAAGGAACCCAGTTCAACTCCTTTCAGTTTATAGATAAAGAAACTGAGGCACAAAATCAACTTGTCCAAGATGACACAAGTCATAAGGGACAGAAGAGTCAATATTTGAACCAAAGAATCATGGGACTTGGAGTTGTAGCTTCAAGGGGACATGGGGGTCAGTTAATCCATCTCCTTCCTTTTTCAAAGGAGGAAATTATCAAAGGAAATAGCCTGAGATCACATAGAGTCCACATTTGAAGCTAGACTGATTTCAAAAGCATTGCCTTTTCTCCATTCCCTACAAAACCTTCATTCCCCTAATGGCTCTAGAACATCCAAGAGCTATGTTGGCCCCCGAGAACTATGGCCCATAGCTACAAGACCCCTATTTCTTCCCACTTGCACTACCCATATAAGGGTTATTATCAATGTACCTCTGCTTAACCACAGCAAAGATTCTGAACTCTGACCTCTCACTCTTCACAAACTGATTGAGAAGTGAAAGCTTCCCAGGTAGGTCTAAGTGCTAAGAATACTTCATTTGAAGTGGGGAGTGGTGAATTGTACTACTCACTAAGGGATGTGATTATTTTTTTATTCACTGCCTAAGTAGAATAAGAAACTTGCCAAACTCCTGGAACAGTTAGGAATACTTTCTTGAAGAAAAATCACTAAATCTTATAGTTGAGATGTAGGAAAGACTTCTGAATTGGTTATCAGTGATTATTTACAAATATCACTAAATTTTAGGTGATAAAAAGTTGCTTCTTTCTCTTTGAGTCATGAGTACAATAGAGTTTAGAAACTTCTGGTGATCATAAGTCTCATCTCTTTCCCAACCCTTTTTGAGAACTTTGAAAAAGCAACCTGGGATAAATTACATAACCCACTCTGGCTGTCCCAGAGGAAGAGGAAGATGGAAAAACAAGCAGAAGAAAACTTTCCTAATCTCAATGGGATGGATTGACATGAGCAGGAGATATATTGTCTAGGTGCTAAAGGAGAAGGTAAATGGAAACAGATTTTCTATGACGTGATATAGAATAGAAAATTTTAAACTTCTGTTATTGCCACTTACTAGCTGTGTGGCCCTGGCTGATTAAGGCACTGGACTCTGTTTGCCTCAGTTTCCTCTGTAAATGAGTTGGAGAAGGAAACAGGAAACCACTACAGTATCTTTGCCAAGAAAGTTCCAAATGAGATCAGGAAGAGTCAGACATGACTGAAGTTACTTAACGACAATAAAAATTGCTTCTAGTACAATATACAAACTCCTGACTTATAAAGCCCTTCATAGTCTGTCTCCAATCTATCTTTCCAGAGTGATTTTTACATTAACCCCATCTTCTACCCCTAATATCCCTCTACAATGCAAACAAATTGGTCACCTTTGGGGTTCTTTGTACATGACATTCCACCTCTTATCTCTCTTCCTTTCCTCTGTTTCTGGTGCAGGTTATCTTTTTCCTGGTCTTCTCAATGTCTTGGAACCTCCAACTCCCGTTGAGTCATTTCCTACAAGATGTCTTTCCTGATCTGACTGGAAATTATTTTTGATTGCCATGTGCATTTACTTATTTGTATATTGTTTCCTGCCAATAGAATTTAAGCTCTTGAGGGCAGGAACTGTTTCACTTTTGCCTAATATTCCCAACATTTAACATAGTGCTTGTACTTAGTAGACACTTAGCAAATGGTTGTTGAATCGAATTATGTTGAAAATAGAGTCTGAGCAGTTTAAAAAAATAGTGATTCCCACAACCCTCCTTTCCCCCCCAAAAAAATTAGTTGGGATAGGTATGGGACATAAAAATCAAACATTTAAATAAATTGGAGCGTTTTATGTCCAAGAGATAGAAAAGTGATATAATTACCTTATGATTTAGTTGTTTGAGGTTAGATGGCACAGTAAATAAAAAGTCAAGCCCATTTGTCAGGAAGACTCAATTTTACTGAGTTCAAATCTGTCCTCAGACACTTACTAGCTGTGTAATCCTGGGCAAGTCATTCAACCCTGTTTGCCTCAGTTTCATTATCTGTAAAATGAGCTGGAGAAGGAAATGGCAAACCATTCCAATATCTTTACCAAGAAAACCCCAAATGAGATCATGATAAGTTAGACATGACTGAACAACCTGGCCCCCCAAAAGATAACTGAGAGGAGGGAAATATGAAGAAAAAAGTTTCTAAGCACAATAAGGTTAGGAGCTCTTGCTCCAATTTTTAGTCTTTGCTTTGCAGTTTCCACTCATTAATGCTTGACAAGGCAGTCAGGTTGGTGATAGTGGGGGAAAAATCATATTTTGAGGGGAAGGTCCAAGCAATGACCAGCTTGAAATTTGTTGGATCAGGAAACAGCTAGAACATGACTGGCTACTTGACTTAAGTGGAAGAAACAGAGCTAAGAGAAGCAAATAGGTCCACCAGCTATTCCAAATGTTGTTGCTTTCATAATCTGATGATGATTCACAAAAGAAAGGAGTCTGTCTAAGGATTCAGATAAGGTCATATTATTTTGTGTTTTGAAGATTTGTGAAACTGAAAACTTGTAAGGGGAACTAATGACTTTCTTTAAGAGGAATACCAGGTAGTGAAGTTCTCAAATTCTACATAGGTAGAGAACACTGAAGAGTCCCAAATTTTTATTGCAAAAAAGCCTTTGACATAAGAATTACATTTATGCAAATCTTTAGAAGTTCCCAAACACTTTTGATATACCTTATCTCATTGTGATCTTCTATGAAATAGGTAGGGCAAGTGTTATTATCCTCATTTTACAGATGGGAAAATTGTACCCCACAGGGATGAAATCTCTTGCCCAAGGTTGAACTGCTAATAAGAGGTTGAGCCTAGACTCAAAGACCAGTGATGTGATTACAAATTCAGGCTGTTTTCACCGCCCAGCTCCCATTTTCCCTGTAGCCTGGAGCAGAAGTAGACTCAGAATAAGAGGGTTTTACTGTGTGAGATAAGAGACACAAAGACTCTGACCATGGCTAAATCTTTATACACATATGCAAAATCAAAGGAAAAATTCTTGGTCATTCCTACAGCTGTAAGTTTTATAATAAAAGCTGTAACTATTGACTCAGTCAGAGGAGTTTTGAAGGTTCTCTTACTAATATCCAGGGCACCCAAGGAGAAAAGTGGGTATCCTAAATTTACCAAGATGGGATACAGCAGAGAACAAATAGTGGGAGAGTGAAATAGGTACAGGTGCTGGTGAAGAAATGCAAAGTCTTGTTTCTGGAGCTGTGACAAAAAGAAACTCTCATTGTGGAATCTCTGGAATCAACTGTAATTTACATGTTATAGTAGGCAGTGAGGTATGGTGCAAACAGCATTAGATTTGGAATTGTAAGCCTCAACTCTGCCATTGATTTGCTTTTATTTTTCCACCATGAGCAAATCATTACATTTCTCTGAGTTTGTTTCCTTATGCATTAAAAGAGTCAGAATAATATTTACATTACCTATATATGAGTTAATAGATTTATAAACTATAAAAGCATTTTATAAATCAGGTTTATTTATTTAGTAATATTAAAAATTATTTAAGTTTTATTCATAAAACTTTTCATTAACACATTTTCATCAACATACTCATGTAATAGATTTGTATCTGTAGAATCCAGTAAGCTTACTTCCTTTCTACTATATCAGATAGAATTGTTGACTCCCTGGACAAGGTATGAATTCTTCCTATTCTATATTTTCTATTGGATTAAATAAGTCTATCATATATGCAGTGTTGTGTTAGCCTGAATGCTTGAAGGGGAGCTAAATACACTTATAAAAACATGAGTCACATTGATATTTCCATAGAATATCCTAGGTGGAAGCAAAATGAGCTCTAGGGATTATATTAAGGGGCCCTAAAGTCAAGGATAGAAACCTAGTTGAAATAAAGGTTATACATATATTGGATTATTTGACATCTAAGGGAGGAGGTGGGAGGAATGGAGAGAGAGAAAAAAATTGGAACATCAGGTTTTGCAAGAGTGAATGCTGAAAACTATCTATGCATATAATTTAAAAATATATATATTTTTAAAATGTCAAAAAAAATAAATAAAGATTATACTGGAAAATGAAGAGTTGATGTCAGGTTGTTGAACTGTAATCGTAAGATTTCCCTAGATCTCTGAGTATTTCCTGGAGCTAAGATAGTGAAACAATCCCAGAAAATAATATTTTACATTAATATGTCATGTTATTAACAACAGCAATATTATAATATTATAATCTGTAAGTAGGTAAGAACATAGTCAACACATATGGAGAGTCTCCAAGAATGGGTTCAGATAGATATATGGAAGGTTCAAATCCAGCCTCAGACACTTAACAATTCCTGGTTGTTGTGTGAGCATGGGCAAGTCACTTAACCCCAACTGCCTCCGCAAAAAGCATAAAAAAAATAAGGGGAGAAGATGGCTCAGTGGGTAGAGCACCATCCCTGAAGTCAGGAGGACCTGAGTTCAAATCCAGCCTCAGACACTTAACAATTCCTGGTTGTTGTGTGACCATGGGCAAGTCACTTAACCCCAACTGCCTCAGCAAAAGCAAAAAAAGAGAAGAAGAGAAACAAACAGAAAGGCCGTTGCAATGGCAAAAGCAAACAGTCTCATCTTCCCCTTCCTTTTCCACTCCCCTGCCTCCACCCACCAAAATCGTCATTTCCTATAGAACACATCAGGACTTGCACAAAGAGTGGGCGGGGGCCATTCTTTCTCCAAGATTATATATTAATAGAGTATGGTCCAATTACTATTTAGCCTCATGTGCTTGGGACCTCAGTGCATCAACTCAAGCCTCAGCCCATTACAGAAGGTGTTTGTTTCTTCTTAATAAATAAGATAGAGATGGGGAGCGCCTTAGAGCTCAATTATCAAATAGAGGCAAACTCATCCACTCAGGGGTGCTCATCATAGCATCTTCTCCTAACTTGAGTCCCACTCTACAGTTTTCTCTGCCTATCCACAGCCACTAATAAATAAGGCTTCTTTCAGAAAATAGAAACAAGACACTGATGCTTGAACCAGAGTCTCATAGAATGAACAATAACTCTCATGTATAAATGGGAATCAATAGTTACTAAGTATATGATTGGTGCCAGACACTGGGCTAAAAGGGATATGAAAATACATATGAAATAGTCCCTGCCCTCAAGGAGATTGCATTCTTTAATGAGGTACAGCTTGTGTACATGTAAGTATACATAAAACGTACAAACAGAAGTGTTATTGTCAATGGGTCCGTGACTCTCACAGTCCTAAAAACTGTCCTCTGAAATAGTCCATCAAGTTCTATAATAATGATCTGAACAAAGAGGGAGTTTTTTTTTTTCTGAGTTTTAGGTTCAGCCATTTTACTGGTTCATTTTAGGGGAGTTTCTTGCTTGACTGTTTCATGCTATTCTTATCTAGGTGTCTGATGATCGTTCCTTTTCCCATCCCCTTTACTGCCCATCCAAGTTTTACTTGCACATCTCAACTTCCTTCCTAGCTCACTGCCAGAACTGACCATTTGGAAAACCTGTGAGTAGGTAAGCAATTGCCTTTTTCCTAAAGGGAAGTAGAAGCCTTAAGTTCAAATTTTGGCCATGCTACTTAACTACCTGTATGACCTTTCACAAATCACTTCTCTGGGCCTCACTTTCCTTATTTGTAAAGTGAAGGTGGTGGTCTAGATGATTTCTAACGTTTATCTACTTATTGAGAAACATTGAAATCTAACTTCAACTATGATATTCTCCAATGCCATGGAATATGATATATGCAAAGTTTAAAAAGAAGGAAATGTAGTGTGGGTAAAGTAAATAGATATTGAATTTAAAGTTAGAGCTGCTGAGCTCAAATATCAACTTTTGTCATTTATTATCTACAAAATGTGAGAGAACACACTAATATATTATTGGTGGAGCTGTGAGTGGAAAGCAACTTTAGGTTATGTTAAGAAAGTGAATAAAATATTCACACCTTTGGTTCAAAAATCCCACTGTTAGACATATACCCCAAGTAGGTCAAAGAAAAAAAGAAAGGTCCTATAATATTCACCAAAATATTTATAGTACTGTTATTGCAGCAAAAACCTGGAAGCAAAACAGATGCCCATCAGTTGTGAAATAGTGAAACAGAGTATAGTTCATGGGTGTCATGGAGTATTACTATGTCACAAGAAATATTTAATTAAAAAAATTTAAAGTTTTTTATTTTCAAAACATATGCACAGATAATTTGACAATATTGATCCTTGCATAGCCTTGTGTTTCAGATTTTCTCCTCCTTTCCCCCCATCCCACCCCTAAATGGCTAGCAATCCAATATATATTAAACATGTTAAAATATATGTTAAATCCAATATGTATAAACATATTTATACAATTCTCTTGCTGCACAAGAAAAATCAGATGAAAAAGAAAGTAAATGAGTAAGAAAACAAAATATAAGTGAACAACAACAAAAAGAGTGAGAAAGTTATATTGTGATCCACATTCATTTCCCACAGTCCCCTCTCTGGGTGTAGATGGCTCTCTGCATCACAAGATCACCGGTACTGGCCTCAATCATTTCATTATTGGGAAGAGTCATGTTCATCAGAATTGACCATCTTATAGTAGTGATGTTGCCATGTACAATGCTCTCCTGGTTCTGCTCATTTCACTTAGCATCAATACATATAAGTCTCTCCAGGCCTCTCTAAAGTCATCCTCCTGATCATTTACAAGAAATATTAAAAAAGAAAACAGAGAAGAATGGGAAGATTTCTTTGAACTGATATAAAGTAGAATAATAAAAACCAGTGAAACAATATGCTCAAGAACTGCTATAAGTCAATGAAAAAATATACACATAGACCTGAAGGTCGTGCAGTTAAAATACCAATCTTGGCTCAGAAGAAGAGATGAAAAAAATGTTCTTCTCCTCTTTCTTTGCAGGGGTGGGGCACTACAGATATGGAATACTGCATATTCTTTTATTTTTTAATGCTTCAATCTGTAGTCAGACTCCATCAGTTCTTTCTCTGCACAGGAATAGCATTTTTCATAAGTCCTTCAGAGCTATCTTGGGTCATTGTATTGCTGAAAAAAAAAAACAAATCATTCACAGCTGATCATCTTACAATATTGCTATTACTTTGTACATAGTAAATTTAATTTGCATATGTTCATGGAAGACTTTCCAGATTTTTCTGAGAGCATCCTGCTCATCATTTCTTACAGCACAATAGTATTCCATCATAGCCATTTACCACAATTTATTCAGTCATTCTTCAATTCATAAACATCCCCTTTTTACTCAGGCAATTGGGGTTAAGTGACTTGTCCAGAGTCACACAGCTAGGAAGTGTTAAGTGTCTGTGGCCAGACTTGAACTCAGGTCCTCCTGACTTCAGGGCTGGTGCTCTATCCACTGCATCACTAGATATCCACATACCCTCAATTTACAATTCTTTGTCATGATAAAAAAAATTGCTAGAAATATTTCTGTACATATAAATCTCTTTTGGGATACATAGTGGTATTAATAGGTCAAAAAGTTGCATATTCTTTTAGATCCAATTGCTATATTGGTTAATTTTGTTGAACTATTTTTTTTTTGCTTTTTTTTTTTTAATTTTTGTTACATGGGATGGCTTTCCAGATAAGAGAGAAGGGAAGAGCTTTTTTTTCCCCAAGAGGCCATTGCCCATGCTCATGACAAAGACACTTAAGCTCCTCTCTGGAATTGGAGGCTATTTTTGACATATTACCTTCCTTAGATATAATAACATATAAGTCACTTCTGATGATGATGATATATGATTGAATGTAGATGTCACAATGCGAACCATGCAAATACATGATGGCATGTATTCTTGCCATCAACAGTTATTTCAGATATGAGGTGAAGAATTACTACCATTATTGTCTCCTACCAAGAGTGGAGCAATAAACTATATGATGTCACATTCCTTCTAAGAAGGTTCAGTTAACTTGAAGGGGCAACAGTAACTTCCCCAATAATACAAATGGGCCCAAATAAAGTGCAAAATGTTTCAGAATTATACACACATATCCTATAACCAACCTCAGTCACACAACCCTCAGAGACTGATGACTAAGACAAGCAGAGAGAATTCCAAGACTCTGAGCAATGATCCTAGACCAGCAAAGGGCCTGGGACTATAGGATACTGGGCAGGAAGGGACCTTAAAAATGACCTGGTCTAACCATCTATTTTTTCTTTTGCTTTCCTTTGTTTATACAAATTTTTAAATAAAGCTTTTTATTTTCAAAACACATGCAGAGATAGCCTCCAACATTCACCCCTGCAAAATCCCATGCTCCAAATTTTTTTCTCCCTCTTTTCCTTCCACCTTTCTCCAGATGGCAAGCAATCCAATATATGTCAAACATGTGCAATTCCTCTATACATACTTTCACAATTATCATGCTGCATAAGAAAAATCAGATTAAAAAAAGGAAAAAAATGAAAAAGAAAACAAAATGCAAGCAAACAATAACAAAAAAGTGAAAATACTATGTTGTGATCCACACTCAGTCCTCTCACTGAACCCTGTAATTTTTCAAAAGTGGAAACTGAGATCAGAATGAGGAAGTAACTTCTCCACCCTCAAGCAAATAGTAAGTGGTAGAACTGGTTTTTGAAAATGATATTAGAGTAAGAGAACCCAGGGTTGTCCAAATCCAAGGTTCTTTCCATTATACTAAAGAAACTCCAGAAGCCTTAGCTACTTAGGTAGTGACTGTTCCTTACACATGACACCATCTCTGGTCTTTATATTGATGGTCCTGAACACCTGGAATGCATTCTCTCCTCATTCAGAAGCCTCATTTTCTATTACTCTCCTCACCCCCTACACACACACACACATACACACTTCCAGTACTAGAATCCTCTAACTGCTGGTACCCTCCCACCCTAACTGCCTTTCAAGTTTGTCTCTCGAGGAAATTGTTTCATTCTTTGCTTTTGAAGCCCCAACACTCATTGTGATGCTTGAGGGCACATAGTTGGTGCTTAATAAATGTTTGTTGATTGATTAGGACACGATTTTCCAGTTTTCACTAGATTTCTCAGATTCACTGGGTTAAAGGATTAAAAAGATATCCTGAAGCAGACAGAAAAATATTTTCTCAATTCAGTTCAAGAAGTGCCTAAATCTTTTATCTCTCTAGCTCTCTTACCATGATAATTAACATTAAAATGGCACCTCCTGCCCCCCCCCCACACACACACTTAGAGCCACTGTTTATTCTTCTCATACCCTCTACCCATCTTCATAGACTCTGACAGAATGATTGCTTTTCTATTGTAAAAATGGGGAGAGGAAGTGACGGGGAGGTTGCTTTTGCCTTACTCTACTGGTTTCAAATTTGTCCTGGGTTTAGCACACAAATCCCTCCTTCCTTCCTGGCTAATGTGAAGCTGACTAACAAGTTTAGTCAGTTTTGAACCAAGAAAGGCTGGTGATCTGTTTTTTTTTTTTTTTTTTTTAATTGCAGGATGCCTAATCCCAAAATCCAGAATTCTCTGTGTGTGTTGGGGGTGGGGAGTTGTCTCCCCGCCTCCCAGTTCAGTAGGTATTAGCAAGTATTCTGCACATCTGATGCTTCAGTATTTTTCCTTCACTCAAGCCCTTGACACCAGATAAGTCTCTGAAGTAGCTAGAACCAACCAAATTCCGGTTCTCTGTCTGGTTCTCTGAAAAATACTGAAGAAATACATCACTTTATTCTTCACTAATCATTATGAGTGAATTCTATTTGCAGAGCCTTTATATTCTTCAAACAACTTTTGAATGCACAAGTGAAACCAGGTTTGAGGGCCACTTTGGCCAGCCCCTTCTCTCTACCCAGAGGGAAAAAATGTCGGCTCAAGCCCTTATCAGATCTCCTCAAGACTATTTCTTTCTACTGCTAATTAACCTCCCTGAATAGTCTTCCCCCTTTCTATTTTATATTCTCCCAGCTGCCAAAATGATATTCCTAAAGCACCAGTCTGATTATGTCACTGGCCTGTTCAAAAAGCCTCAATAGCTATCTATTTCTTTTAGATTCAAATATAGATGCCTCATTTGGCATTAAAAACCTTTCTCAATCTTGCTCCCATCTTTCCAGAGTGGTTTCACTTTGGCCCCTTTCTCATACCCTACATTCCATCTAATTTAGCCTTCTTGTTCTTTACACGTGACATTTTAGATTTCAATTCTTCTCCATACCTGGCTAGAATGTACTCCCTACTAGCCTTTTTGAATCCTAGCTCTCTTCAAGGTTTAGCTCAAGTGCCAGCTCCAAATAAGGACCTTGCTTGATTTCCCTAATTGTTAATACCACCTTTGTAATTTTAGTATATAATTTATTCATCCTTTCCCCTCTTCTCATCCGTCCTGTGCCCAGATAGAATGTAACATCCTTGAGGATATGGTTTTATTTTTATCATTGTATCTCTAGCACAGCAGCTGGTATATGTGTTTAACAAAGGCTTAATGTTTGTTGAATTGTATTGAAATGTCTCGATCATTTAGCCAAGGCTAGATTCTATTTTGCCTGACTTTAAGATAAATGTGCTTACTACACTATTTTTCCAAGAATATCACTATTTATGATCATAGTCACAGAATGTTTGAGCTAAAAGGTTATCTGAGAGATCATCTCATCTAAGAAATCATTTTATTTTACAGATGAGGAAATGTAGGGGCAAAGAAGACAAGTAACTTGTAACATGTAAAGTGCTAACTATTATTATATATATATATATTTTACAAACTCCTCTTCATTCTAGATCTCTCCTTTTCAGACTCTACTTTCTTTCCTCATCTTGTTGTGGAAATCTGGTTCTTTCCTGAATCCATGCATCCTTGGCCACATTTTCCAAGTGCTTTTTCTCATGTTCCCCCAATGAATCAGGATAGGGTTTCATTCACCTTTGCTCCCACTGCCTATTTAAGTTCTTCCTTTATTCATAAGTTTTTGAGGTTTATTTCATCCATCTGTATCATCCAGTTCACATCCTTGTTCCTGGAATCTGTTGGTTTGGTTTGCAGGTCACACTCACTCCTTCCTCAAAGAATTTTGTAGCTGCTTTTCAGTTTTCCTCTCTACCTCATCTCCATACCGTACTTAATTCCCTCCTGTGGTAGAATGGGAGGAAAGTTGAACTGGAAATCAAAGAATCATAATATCACAGATTTTAGAGTTGGAAGTGACCTTAGAGCCAACTCACTCATTTAACAAATAAGAAAAGCAAGGCACAGAGTGATTAAAGTGACTCACCCAAGGTCCTACAGGTAATAAGCATCTGAGGTGAAATTTGAACCTAAGTTCTCCTGACTCTATCTAAACTTTGCCTTTTATATTTAATAGTTGTAAGACCAAAAGCAGTCTTCCCCATCTGTAAAATAGAAATAATAATAAAGCCTGTAATAACTATCCATGTCACAGGATTTTTATAAGGTTTATATAAGATACACTTACACACATATACACTCATATATATGTATATATGTAAGATAGTGATTTGTAAACCTTAAAGGACTGTACAAATTGTTATGCCACAGTTCTCTTTAACTGTCCTAACTCAGTTTCCCTGCACTAGTTTCCCTTGTCTCAGTTTCTTTAACTGTTCTTTGTCAATCCCCTAGTTGTAAAAAAAACCCCGCTCTGGTCCATTACTGAGGACTAATTACTCTAAGGTTATAAATTGTTAGCCCAAGCAAGATAAACAAGAGAGTAGATCTCCTGACTCTTTTCTGTCCTCAAAAATTTACAATATCCCTCTAAAATATTCCAAGGTATTTCACTGACATCTTTATCTCTGTGTATTCAGACATCCTGTCTCTGGGTTTTTTGGGGTTTATGACCTCTTCCATCCTGACAGTTTTCCTGTGCTTCTTACCCCTTCCTTTGTTTAGAGAAAAGGTATTTGAGAAGTTGGGGTTCCTCCATTCATTGCTGGAGGCTGGAGGCTGGCAGCTGGAGCTGGCAACTGTATGCTGGACACTGGATTCTTTGGGATGACAGTCTCCTCCAGCCCTGGGACCAACATGGATTCCTTGGTCCCAGTATATCTTTATCTCTGTCTGGGTAATTTGAGACGAGAGTCCTGTCCAGTCAATCTTACTCTCCCATTAATAAATATTAAAAACTCTCTAATCTCTCTCCTGCCTCAGTTTCTCCGGCATTACACAAATGACATTTATTATAATTAGAAATTTCAGTGTATAAATTGATGTCCCTCCCCAAACCCCTGGTCAGCCAGTTCATCAATCTCCTTATTTCTTATGACCGACTTCTTCACTGTACCTCAGCATTCCCCTAGGGATTGATTCCCCCTTAATTGTTACCATCACTTATAAATATGCTTCCCATATGATAATGAACTTTTCAATTCTCCCTCCACAACAAATATTTGTCTTTCTACCTCTCCCTCATCTGATTCCTCTTTAAAATTACTTTTCATACGCAACTGCATCCACCAGTCCCTTCATTCCTCTTTGTTTCTCCTCCATCACCCTTACTCTAAACTTATTTTCTTCTCTTCATATCCACTCTCTATATAATCAACTCACAAATAGTATATTACTTGTACCTTTCAGTCCCTTACCCTTCCACTGTTCTCATTTTCCCATACCTGCCACACACCTTCTTTCCTCCTAATTTTTCATTACTGAGGACTTTCATATTGGTGAAAGTCATACCACCAAGGCAACTGGCCCACTATAATTTCTCATTATTTAATTGCAACTGGGCTCTCATTATTACATGGCAATCATTTTATTTGTATAAAATTTATTTTTGGTGGGATCTTCCTTGAGATAGGAGATTGTTTTTTCTTTCTTTGCATTCTCAGTGCTTAGCAAGGTGCTAAGCACTTAGCCTTAAAATGCTAATTGACTGACTCAATGATCTGCTTACACCCACCCATTAGTTTAGGAAATTGTAGATCTGTTCTTATTCAAAAATGTAGCTTTTCCAGAACCAGGAGATCATTATGCACTTCAACAACAATACTGTATGAGGATGCATTCTGATGGAAGTGGATATCTTCGACAAAGAGAAGATCTATTTCAGTTCCAATTGATCAATGATGGACAGAATCAGCTACACCCAGAGAAGGAACACTGAGAAATGAATGTGGACTACTTGCATTTTTGTTTTTCTTCCCAGGTTATTTTTACTTTCTGAATCCAAGTCTTCCTGTGTAGCAAGAGAACTGTTCGGTTCTGCACCCATATATTGCATCTAGGGGAGGGAGTGGAGGGAGGGAAGGGAAAAGTCGGAACAGAAATGAGTATAAGGGATATTGTTGTAAAAAATTACCCAGGCATATGTTCTGTCAATAAAAAGTTATAATAAAAAAGTAGCTCATTAGTCTCCAATAAAATGGTTGTTTTTTTTTAATAACCATCCAGAAAATAAATTATTATTTGTAAAATGTGCTTACTTAAATAGGATAATAAATAAAATGACAAGAAAACATCTCCTAGCTTCACACATACATAGGGTACACGATCTCATAAGTTACCATATCACCAGTGGACGAGGCACAAACTTAGGTAACATGTATGACCAAGAACACACATAAAGATACAACATCAGAAACCCCTGTTTGGAGGGTGTAGACCAGGGGAAACCTAATCAGGGCACATGTTATGGTGGGAGTAGATCACACTTCTTATATTGCAAAATTCTCTCTAGTGATAATATGTTGTTCTCTGCTCTTCTTTTCTAAATACTGCATTTCTGCTGGGGTATGTCATCTCTATTGGCCATTTCTGTTAGTTAAATGCGCCATCTCTATTGAGGAGTGTTATCTCTACTCCAGTTGTTCAAATCTACGTCTTTCTTCTGAGAGTCTCCACTAGTCTCATGGACAATGAACTCCTCTCTACTACCATCTGCTGGGCTTCAACTATCTAGACTCTTCAGGAGCAACTGCTGTTCTTTATTAAACCGTCTTCTAGATTTTAATGGTTAGAAAGCCTTTCTCTAATAGGGAGAACTACAGGTCTTTTAATGCATATGTTATGAGCCACCACATTCAGACAGAGAACATCTAGCAAAAACTAGCAAAATGTTCCAAACTAAGCTTAAGTCTATTCTTTCAACTTCCTGTGTTTGGAGCTGATTTATAGTTCACAAACTCAAAAGGCTAAGTGATTTAGGATTAGGACAATTTTTTCTCCTTAATGCTATTTTGTTTTTCCAACTACATGTAAAGATATTTTTCAACATTTCTTTTTATAAGACTGTGTGTTCCAAGTTTTTTCTTCCTCACTTACCACCATCCATTCCAAGACAGCAAGCAAGCTGATATAGGTTAAATATGTGCAATCCTTTTAAATAAATTTTCATATTTGTAGGAAAAATATTTTAAACTTTCCTTACATCACTGATTGTGAGCTTATGATGTTCAAAATCCATTTTGGGGGCCAGGCTCAAAAACCCCACCCCCAGCAACCTGTCATAAAAGCTGTGTAGAAAGAAATTGGAATGTCTTTTCTTCAGCATTGAGCTAACATCCAGCAAAAAAGCATTTTCCCCTATTTTATTTTGTTGTTAAAAATAATTTTAATAGTATTTAATTTTTTCAAATTATATGTAATGATAATTTTAAACAAAATTTTGAGTTCCAAATTTTCTTCCTTCTTTCCTCTTCTCCCTTATTCCTAAAACAGTGAGCAATTTGATATGTTATCTATGTGTAATCATATAAAAGACATTTCTATATTAATCATTTTGTGAAAGAAGAAGCAGACCAAAAGAAAAAAACCATGAAAAATTAAGCAAAAACAGTATGCTTCAATCTACATTCAGATTCCATCTGTTCTTTCTCTAGATATGATTAGCATTTTCCATCATGGGTCCTTTGGAATTGTCTTGGATCATTGTGCTGAGGAAAATAGCCAACTCATTCTTAACAACAAACATTTCTTATGTGCTAGGCACTTTGCTGAAGCTCAGAGGAAAAGAAGACAAAGGCAAAATATATATTTTCTCCCCTTGAAGACCTCACATTCTAGTGGAAGGAATATTTTTCTTTGACCGATCTTTATCACAGTCTCCTTGGCAGCTGCTCAAAACCATATCCTCTCTCTTCAAATCTTCTCACCTCTCCTCACCCTTCCCTCAGCAAATGGACTTATTTCCTGAGAAAAATTAAAACATCTAGATCAAGTGCCCTCATCTAGTCTGCTTCACAGATGGAAATTCTTTTACCCATCCTCTTCTCCTTTATTGCAGTCTCCAAGGAAGGTGTGGTCCTTTCCCTTGTCTGGCCAACTCTAAGACTTATAGCCTTGATTATGTTCCCTCCTTTCTTTCCCCTCACCTCCCATGATTGAAGGATCAGTCCATTCCTGATCATGCAATTTTTAAAAATATTTTCTTGTATTTTTTCCTTCACCTTCCCTTATTTATTCTAATTCTTGTCCAGGAAATCTTTTTCTCATCATTTTTAAATGAAGCCAAAACTTCATTTAAAAGGGTCAAATACTCTTTACTTTAAAAGACTCTGACCAACGCTTGACCAATTACAGTTTCAAAAGACTGATGATGAAACATACTTCCCATTTCTTAGTAAAGAGTTAATGAACTAGAGGGACAATATGATCAATTTATTGATTTGTTCTACTACATCTTGGTTATGAGGAAAGATTTCCACAGTATTTAAAAGACAGGATGAGGACATTAGTATATAGATATAGATATAGAAGAAAAAGCATCAATAAAATAGTTGTTTAAACACACAAAGGAAAACAGAAAACAGTACAAAAGGTAACACAATTATTTTGTTAAATTATATGTAATATATGTGTGTGTTTCTTTTTAACAACTAAATAACTAAATTCATGGTTTCTCATATAGTAGTCTTTCTTTCCTTTCTATTTTGAATTATTTGTTATTTGGACATGTGTTAAGTTCCCAAAAAAAAAAAAAAGAAATATTGAGGGAGTACTATGAGGTACAATGCACTGGCCCTGGAATCAAGAGGACCTGAGTTCAAATCTAGATTTAGAATTTGACATGTACTAGTTGTGTGATTCTGAGCAAGTCGCTTAATCCCAATTCCCTCCTAGAAAGAAAGAAAAAAGAAAGCTTTGGGGGGGGGGGGGAGATCATGATAGGTAGATGAATAGATTGTCCTAGAAAGGAAGGATTCAGAGATAAGACTTGAACCCATTTTTTTGTAACTCTACATTGAGTTCTCTAGGTGCAGTTGGCAGAAAGGGACTAGAGTAATTCCATTGATGGAATTAGTCTCATGGTCCCACCTTTTGTGAGTGACCCCTACCTTGCTGTGTCCAGCCAAGAAATCCAAGTTATGTCAAACTCTTGAGATTAAATTTCCCCCATAAGTCTGTCCATAGCTCCTGCCATCTTGACTGGATCCCTCTTGGGTTGTAACCTACATAGTACTCTGCCTCATAGTATCTCTTCCTTCACCTGTGTGGTGTAACAGTGTCCTGAGGAGAACATGAGTGGGAGTCACTTCAAATTTTAGGGAATGGTATAGAGGACAATCCTTTCCTCATCTCTAGTTCACATGGGCTCTTCATAAACCTTCAACATAGCTCCTTATCATCAAGCTGTGGTCAACATAATAATGCATAATAAGGAGCAATGGGGGAATTTCCTAAAGAAACTAAATATTGATTTTCAGGTTTCATGGAATATTGTGAGTTCCTCTGGAAAACTATTGATGAAAGAATGAATGAGCCCCATGTCCCAGGATAACCTTCATGGGAGGTGGGATGGGGCAGGGCTGTAAATGGATTCTTCACAATCATTTCTCTTGAACTGGGGATCAGAGAATGCTTTTCATCTCTATTCCCAAGTAGAAGAGCAAAGCAGAGATATAATCATAGATACAAACCTGGAAGATATCCCAAAGACCATTTAATTCAACCTTCTAATTCTACAGATGAGGAAACTGAGGCTCCAGGGAAATTCAATTGTTCACCCAAAGTCACAAGTAGAATCAAAAACAGTATTTGAACCAAGCTTTTTCTAATGCCAGAACCAGGGCTTTTCCCATTGTCCCACACTTGGGCGGCCAGTTCAGAGGTTACATCCTCCAGTCTTAACCTTGTATGAACTGCACGAACTGAAGCAGACGGGTTCCTACACACGTACACAAAACCCTGCATTCAGCTGTCTAAAAATTAAAAATGATTCTTTGAAGGAGGTAGCCTTCCATCAACCAGAAAAAAACTCTCAAAACAGAGGAGAGAGACAGATCCTGACCTCACTCCCTCACTCTGATCCCTCCTCCCCAAGTCAGAGCCAACTCAAGGAAGATGTAAACTCTAAGGATATCCCTATGGCAAATTAAACAACTTTGAGGAAGATTGAGGGAAGTCTTGACAGCCCAAACCTCCTAGCTCTTCCACTGACAATAAAAGAGCAGAGAATTAGTATTCTTCCAATGATGGTGAGTGAATTTGCTGCAGGAGTTAAAGATAAGCTCTTGGGTGTTAAGTCAGAAGAAGATGATTGATTGAAGAAAGTAGATTCAATTAGGATTAAGTGATGCTGGGAAAGGGTGTGTAAATGAGGAATTGGAGTAAGCGGATGCCAGCTATGATTGCTGTCCTATTAGTGCCCCTTTGGTCCAGGCTGTGGGAATTCCTGTGGGTTCTGCATGAGTTTGTGAGCTCGGAAATCCCATAGGAATAGATGGAGGAGCCACAGCTAGAGAAAATTTTGTCTGAAAATGATCTGGGACTTCCAGTGGATATCAAGCTCAGTGCCAGTCAACACTGGTGGTGTGCTAGACTTGGAATCAGGACTATTCGAGTTCAAATTCTGCTTCAGATACTTATTTGTGTATGACCTTGGATAAATCACTTATTTTCTCACTTTCTCTTCTGAAAATGGAAATAATAATAGTACTTACTTCAAATAGTACCTAGATAATATAAACAAATATATGTAAAGTTCTTTGCAGATCTTAAAATGCTATACAAAATTTTATTAATAAAAACAATATTAATGATTAATAATTAACAATATTGTTGCTGTATTATGTTGATATCTCTGTTCTATTATCTTATATATCTTCACATGTTACTAATTATTATCAATTATTACTAATAAAATAATTAATAATGCTAATAATAATGATAATCAATATCATTAACTCTTACACAATCTTAGGCTGCATTCACAGAGGCCTGGTGAAAAGGTCACTGAATTGTTGTTCAATCATGCCTGACTGACTGTTTGTGACCCCATTTGAGGTTTTCTTGGCAAATAGTGGAATGGTTTGCCATTTCCTTCTCCAGCTCATTTTATAGATGAGGAAACTGAGGCAAACAGGGTTAAGTGATTTGCCCAGGATCACACAGATTGTAAATATCTTTGGCTGGATTTGAATTTAGGAAAATAAATCTTCCTGATTCTGCTGTTCTAACCAATGCTCCATTCTATGAGTAGGAGGGTCTGAACTTTGATCTGTAGAAGCATGGGACTTAGGTACTAGCATGAGGGAGAAGATAGAGCTCTCTGTCCCTGCTTTGGACAATTATGTGCCTGCTCTGGATCATACTCATGTATCAATATTTAGAAAGCACTAAAATCAAGTCCTGCCATCTTTCATATCTGAATGCTACAAGAATATTAACTTTAGGATCTATTAAGTGGTACAGTGGATAGAGCATAAGCCTTGGAGTCAGGAGGACCTGAGTTCAAATGTGACCTCAGACACTTACTAGTTATGTGACCCTAGGCAAGTCACATAATCCTGATTGTCCCCAACCCCAAAAACCCTGACTTTAAAGTTCAAATCCCATTTCTAACCTTTACTACCCGTGTGACTGTGGCCAACTTATTAAAACCCTATGGGCCTTAATTTCCACCCTTGTAACATAAAGGAATTAGACTAGATGGTCTCTGACCTTTCTAGTTCTCCTCAAGATGGCACTGGTATGTTCACTGACTGCCTCCCATGCCTGGAGTCCATGTGAGTCCATGTTCTAGCATGTGAGGAAAACTCACCTCAGCAGTATGATGGGTATCTCTGGCCCATTGCTTCAAAATAATTGACAAAATTCAATTATATTAAGAAAAATATTTCTCACTGCATAGTATTCTCCTAGAAGAAAGATTAGGAAGGAAGAAAATAAAAGTGAGGGAGTTAGAGCTTAGAACAGAGGTGTCAAACTCTCAGCTCACCCACTAGCTGAGTGCATCTCAAAACTCTCAAGTGCAACCCAAACCAAATGAAAATGTAATTGGGAAATGTTTCACAAAATACATAAAAGGCATAATACTACATAGATAATATTAGTTTAAGATTTCCTAAATCCATAAGCAGCTGCAGGGATTAGTTAATATTTCAGTTTATATTTGCCACTGGTCTAGAGGATAACAACAAATATAAAATTTTATGACTTCAAAATCTTTCATCTCATTGCATATGTAAGGCATACAGTATTAGTATTATTATCCCCATTAGGCTAAACTGAGTTTCAGAGAAATGAAGTAAATAATAATAACTAATATTTCTATGGTATTTGCTATATTCCAGACATTATGCTAAGCACTTTACAAATATTGATATTAGCTAACATTTATATAGCACTTACTATAGATGTAGCACTTATACTAGCACTTCATAAGTATTATCTCATTTGATTTAGATGCTAATATTATTCCCATTTTAAAGATGAAGAAATTGAAGTTAAGAAGTGATTGATGTAAAATCACACAGATAATAAGTCACATAGCTGGAACTCAAAGTAAGTTTATTGATGGCTAGCTTGGTGTTCTTTCCCCCAGACAAGATTTCTTTTGGAAAAGAACGTGAAATATGACTTAAAATTTATCCTAAATATTCAATTACTGCTTGTGCAATCTGGAACTAGTCATTTCATCCCTTTGGACCTGTTTCATTTTCTGAAAACAAAGGGACTGGACTAGATGGCCTTTAAGTTCCCCAAAAGGCTCTAAAGCATGATTTTTCCCCCCTGTGAAAAAGGATTTCAGTAATCCAGGAAAATGCCCTCTGAGAGTCCTTAAAATAAGAAAATGATGCCCTCTTGTGGTCATTTTCTAAAACTTCTTATTTATAGAGCCATAAGATTATTTTGGTGAGATGCAATTAGTCATGAAAGTTAGACTCTAAGAACTGACAATTTATTAGATTCAGCCACATTGAGATGCTTTTAAAATAGTCTCTTAACAAAAGCAATACCCAACGATTGGGGAATATCTAATTCTGGTGCTTGACTGTGATAGAATATTATTGTACTGTAAGAAACAGTGACTATGACAAATACAGAGAAGTGTGGACTTATATGAATCGATGCAAAGTGAAGTAAGCAGAGCCAGGGAAGCAATCTACACAATGACCACAACATTGTAAATAGAAAAAAGCCACTACAAAACAATAAAAAAGAATGTTTTGAAATTGTAAAGAACAGGAATATTAGATGGCACTCCTCTGCAGAGGAAGAGATATATAGATGTGGAAAACTGAATATTGTGTTATTAAAAATTTTTGAGAGGTTTTGCTGAATGTTTTTCTCTTCTTTTTTTAAAAAAATATTTGTTAAAATGGAAGTCATTTGTGGGAGGGAAGAAGGGGAGAGATATGGAAATCCAGGTGATATCTTTAAAAAGATATCAATTAAAATCTATTTTAAAAGTTAAAAATATTTCTGTGGTTTGCATGACTACACATGTTATAAATGTGCAGTATATATATGTGTATATATATTTATATATACACATATATATATAGGCAATATAATTGCCTGCCTTCTCAATGAGAGGGAGAGGAGGCAAAGAATTGGCAACTCAAAATTAAAAAAAAAACTAATGATAAAAATTATTTTTACATGTAACAGGAAAACAAAATATCAAATATATAATATATATATTAAAATTCTCTAAATTCTTAATTCTTGCAGTGATTTTTTTTCTTTAGAGATTTTTATTTAAAAGGGTAAGATTTTGACAAGCAAACCTTCTGGGCAAAAAGACAATATGGTTTTTTAAACAGAAATTAAACTTCTCAGATTATTAAATTTCTATTAGAGAAAGTTATGAGAAATAAAACAGAGGGAATTATTTTATCCTGAAAAGAACCATCCCCTAAGAAAGACAAAGCAGAGCTATTAAACATCAGAGAACAATTGAAATGATAAATGGTCAACATAATATTTGCATTGCTTTATCTCATTGTTAAAAGGAACAAATGCATATTACACGCTTGGCAAACCTTAGAGCCATGTGTAAATGTCAACTATTATAGTTATCCCAGACATCAGGGAATATTTGGCTGATTGGTTGTCTATGGTCCATCTCTAAGTGGTATCTTTATCTAATATACTTATGTTTCATTATGGTTCATTCCCTTTAATTCTAAACTTCTAGATATGGGGGCAGGTCTGAAGAGAATGAAAATATTTACTCTGGAGAGTTTTGGTACATCATCTTTTTAGTGTACCCACAGAGAAAAAATGGCTAGTGCTCCTGGCCTAGCCTTGTATTTGCGTCTAGTTGATATTGGCAAAATGTACAATGGAAAGTTTTCCCAAATTGTCAATCCAGGCTAAAAGGTTTTAGCCAAGGTTGTTTTTAAAGTGAAATAAAAGGGCAAATACATGCAAAATATACAGAAGCCTTATAATGCAATGGAAAACTACTTTTTGAGTCAGCAAGACCTAGATTCTAGTCTTGTTTTTGTGGTAGGACCCTGATCAAATCATCTTTCACTGTCTAACATACTCTGAAGAACCACGTTCATTTTCGTGGAGGCCAATTGTGACAAATGGTAAATAGCTGTTTGGTGACATCACCTCATTCTCCAGCATCTCCTTCTTTCCCAGACTAGAATGGAGTTTGACTTATTTCCAGAAAGATCCAAGACCTAGTCCCAAGACAGCTTGGCAAAGGAAAGTAAAAACAGTGGCCACTTCTCTAAAATTGATGTCATCCTACCACGACTTCTTCCTTAGATAAGGAATAAGAGAACTTGCTTCAAAGGGATAGGCCAGAAAGCCTTGTCTATCTTCAAATCCAGTGCCTTTCATTTCTCCCCATTTCAGTGTGTACATTATCTTCTCCATTCCCTGTGGGCAGATGCCTTTTCTTCCCACTGCCTTGCTAAATTTGGAGTCTCTTAGGCCCGTTCTTGCAAGTACCGATTCTCTATTCCTGGTTACAGCTGTCTAAAATGACTGTAAGTCTGGGGTTAGGGTTACTCTATGTGGGGTTGAAGCCTCTCCCAATTCTAGCCTTTTAGCGTCAAGTAACTGATCACTCATCACATTCCCATTAAGTGCATGCTTTCGTTTGCTTTGCTCCTGCTAGATTAACAACAGAAGGGAGGAGAAGGACTGAGGAGAAATGGAAAGCTTAAGAACAGGCCTGGGGTACGGCACAGAGAAGATTATGCTGAAGGCCTATGGCCCCCAGCCCACCTTCTGTCAAGCTAGAGAGGCAGGTGAGAGGGTAGATTTGTGATGAAACCTGTGTGTGTAAGAAAGTACCTGCGTTTGTGTATATTTACTGTTTAAAAAGCAGGTCTATCATCCATTGTTTTGGGGAGAGCCATACCTGTAAGGGTGGGGCAGTAATTAAGTCAGTCTGTCAAGTTATCTTACTCTACTTAAAGTAAGGGATTAACTGTCTCATTCTGATACTGTAACCAAATGAGGACAGCCTCAATTAATAAATCAAAGACTTTGGTCTAAAGTTAGAAAAGATTCTTGATAATCAGAGTGATTTTGAACAGGAAGACTGGATTGGCTGAAGAAATTTGGTCACACTTTGTGTTTGTGATTCCAAGACATTCAAACACGTCCATGAGAAAGCTATTCAGTTTAACACCTGAAAATGAATGGCAGAGGAGGGTAAGAAATAGAACCATGTGCCTTGGTCTCTTTCTCAACCTCCTTTGACAGAAGGACCTCATGAACGTTTGGAGTCTGCAGGACTTTCCATCTGTCCATCATTGTCCTAGTTGTGTCCTTGGATAGGCTAATGGCAGTTACTGCATTGGAAGTCAAGGATAAACTGGATATGGTTCTACAAAGAACCAAGTAAAACATAATACCATACCCAGAGGTGTACTGGAGCTAGTTCAAACAAGCTTGAGAAAAGCAATTGTTAAATGTTCAGTGTAAACATTTGGAAGTCCCCCAAACTACAGAAAAGGGTTGATTATTTTGCTTTTAATTGTCTAAACTTAAGAAAGTAATAGAAAAATGTAGACAATTCAGATTAAAGTCAAAAGTGTATCATTTGTGCATTTTATTTCCTCCTTGGAGAGCCTGTCGTTAAACACTTAGCAAGATACCCAGCTTCAGGGTTCCAGAAGCTATGAGTTACTCCTTTGCTACATGTGTTTTCTAAGCTTGAACCCAATTTCCAGAATCACTGTATGTATTATTAAAACATGTGACAGACTTTAGTGGGGAGGAATATTTGTATCAACAATGCCACTTAATAAATAAGCTAATTTGAGTTTGGCTGACTACTTGATTATTATTTGGTAATCAGATTGTGAAGCACACTTGTGTGAGCCTGTGATAGATAGCACAAAAAAGACAATCCTTTACCCAATGGAGATACATTCTTAGAGTCCTTAGCAGATTTAGTAGCGATATCCTAGAGACTGTACTCCTCAGTACAAATGGAAAAGGAATAGCTGCCTCAGATCATATGATTTATATCATTGATCAGAGGTGACAAATTTAGAGGGCATACCTAGAAGCAACAGGGCTTTTAGCACTTAGCACAAATAGGAAGCTATCAAATGACTGGAATGAGTTCCTTCCCCTCAACCATCAACCTCAAGCCAATGTCCTAAGTGATGATCCAGCTCCTCCATCAACTGAGAACAAGCTAGCTGTGCTATTTATCCCACACTTGATTGAGAATGCATGAGCCCAGCAATCCTTAATTACAGCTCTGCCATACTATTAATATGGTATGTCAGTGCATATACTCTTATAATGAATCTGATTAGTAACCTCTAAATATTTGTACCAAGTCCAGTTTTGTCCTTCCTCTCCATCACATTTGTAACTGTCCCCTAAAATTGTAAACTTTGCCAGAGTAGAGATTTTTGCTGTTGTTTTCCAGTTGTTTCTGACTCTCTATGATCCCATTTGGGTTTTCTTGGCAAAGACACTCAACGTGGTTTGGCATTTTCTTCTCCAGCTCACTTTACAGATGAGGAAACTGAGGCAGACAGGGTTAAGTGGCCCAGAGTCATACAGCTTGTAAGTGTTGGAGGCCAGATTTGAATTTAGGAAAATGAGTCTTCTTGATTCCAAGCCTGATGCTCTGGATATTGTGCCACCTAGCTATCCTCAGAGTAAGACTAGAATTGATCTAAACTTTGCCATTGGACTTCAGTGATTAGGGGAAGAGAAAGTTAAGCTGAAGACTTTGTGCAATTCTGCCTCATTTTAATCTAGTTCACAAACTAATCATCCCTTATTACATTATGTTTCCTTTTTCAAAACCAAGGACAAACAATAACATCTAAGTACAAGGTAGTTCATAGGTAATTAGAGAGGGAGGGCAGTTGGGAGGATCATGAAAGACATAATATCCATATAATGCAGCCTATCTTAATCCAAACAATAATAGGACTGTAGATATCTAATGTGCAAGTGTTGGTAATGAGCAGACAGTAATCCCAGGAGAGGGGTACTTGACTTGTTTTACCCCATGGAGGATAGTAACAAAATGGGAGAAACTGAGCCCCTGAAGGCTACCCAAGGATAGGATAGGAATAAGAGAAAAATGAGGATAAAAAATGGTATTCTTCAAAAATGTAGCATAGAAAACATGTCGAAATTAGATGAACGATTGTAGATTGATGCATGGGATCAGAGTTTTAAAAGTATGTTATTTGTAGTATTTCATTTATTTATTTTCTGCTGAGGCAATTGGGGTCAAGTGACTTGCCCAGAGTCATACAGCTTCAGGAAGTGTTAAGTTTCTGAAGTCAGATTTTGAACTCAGGTCCTCCTGACTTCAGTTCTATCCACTGCACTACCTACCTACCACTATTTGTAGTATTTTAAATGGGGACGGCGCTTACCCTGTTATTTCATTGGTATTGGAAATTCCCATATAAAGAAGTACCCTCTACCAGTGCAGGTTGGCAACTTCTATGCAATTTTTCGTATCAGAGAATTTCCTAGAGTCCCGAGTGTCTACATAATTTGTCTAAAGTTCCAGAGCCAATCTATATCAGAGGCAGGGCTTAAACCCAATCTTTGTGGCAAGCTCTCTCTCCATCCACTACATCTTAAATAGTTTAGCTTAAATTTAAATAGCTCTAAAGTCAGCCTCAAAAAGCTTGAAAGCTGGGAACAGCCATCATCACATCTTAAATAGCTTAGTTTAAATTTATATAGCTTTGAGGTCACCCTCAAAGGGATTGAAAACAGGGAACACTCACCACTTGTTCCACTTGACAAAAAAAAAATCTGGAGAAGAGTAACTCGATAAGGGGTGTAATAAGGAAGATAAAGTGATAAGGGAAAAAAGCAGAGAAATTGCTCAGGTAGGAGTACACAGAATCCCATGTAATCACAGAAGTTACATTTTGGAAGAGACTCAAAGGCCATCTTGTCTAACACACACAATTGAATGAGAATTTCCATTGCAACATATTGTCTTTCAATCTCTTTTTTAAAAAGTCCAATGAAAAGGACTCTGTGACTCCCCTAATTTTATTTCAGATTAGGTCTAATTCTGAGAAGTTTCCCTTAATAAATCTAAGGGTATAACTGTAATTCTGTCCTCCAACCCTGCCCCAAACCTCCCTTCCCCACTCCCCATTTTTCCAATTTCTACACTTGGGACCAAGTTGGGCAAGACAAATCTGTCTTTCTCATGACAGCCTTTCATATAGTGAAAGACAGCCATCTTTCTCTTCCTAGAACCCAATTTCCTACTCTTCTCTTCTCTGGATGAGACATCTTTGAGCTATTTTCATACAGCATGGTTCCAAGGCCCTTCAGCATTCTACTTACCCTCTTACAGATGTTCTCTTCCTTATCTATGCCCCTCTTAAAACAAAGAGTACAATAGAACACAATATTCTAGATGTGGTCCAATCAAGGCACTGCTGAAAGCTTCCTTATTTTCCCACAACTTTGAAACCTTTGAGGACAACTATTAGCCCTGGAATCAAGGCACTCAATGGGAGACCGGATACAAAAGATCTTAGTCTTTCAGTGTATAAGTGAACTAAACCTCCTGTTTTGCACTTGGGGATAGGGGGTTGGTAGGAGTTAGGGTAGATCAGCAAGGAAGGAGAGGGCAAAGAAGGAGATTTTTTTTCCTCCTCCCCTGAGGACTGGAACTGCAGGAAACATCTGACCTGAGTGAATTAGGAAGCAGAACTGAAGACAGCTGCTAACATGCTGATTGTGTTAACCTATGACAAGCGAATGTGAGTAATGAGCCTTTGCTTGTAATTACCTTCCTGAATAGTTTCTACCCAACATTCTTTCAGTCAACAACTAACTGTAGATATGGGTGGGGCTCACACTGAGTGAGGGTCTTGGGGACAAGGAAACCCCCTGTGGAAAGTCAAAGGAAAAGAACATGAACCAAGGCAAGGAAAGAAGAAATTATAGGTTTACTCCTTGAAGTGGTGGGGAAGCAAGAAGCTATCGATCTTCTGGTGAATCTACATTCTAGAATAAGTGCTGGCTGGTAATCAAGAGAGACTTAGATTGGAATCCTATCTCCAACACTTAATGATTGCTTGACTGTAGTAAATCACTTAACTTCTGTGAAGTTCACTTTCCTAATATATAAAATAGGAATATTCATTTTACTCTCCCTGTAACTCTCCCAACCCAAACCAAAGTCCTAGTCAAAATGGCAGATTGGGTCCCCAGAGAATAAGAGTTCCTTCCGGAGTCTATCATTAGGTAATCACTAATAGCTGGGATTTCTAATATTGTTATTAAACCTACATCAATGATTCCCCTCTCCTCAAGATTGATTAACTGATATCAACTAGCTTTTACAAAGGTATTCATCTTTTACTGAAATGGTATAGAAGAAAGGATAAAGTAACAAAAATATCTTCTCCATTCCCCCCATTCCATGAGGTGTACTTTTCGATTTACATGTATTTGGTTACTGGGCTCAAACTAAAAGAACAAAGGTACTTGAAGCATACATGTAAGAACATGTAGACCCTAGAGATTACCCCAAAACTATTACAGTGAGAAGCTTTTTCTCTCTTCCAGGATTCCATATAAAGTTCATTTTGAGTTGAAGTGATGTCTTGCTTAGGTGGATTGATTGCTTATAGAACTTCATGTCTTGATTGCAAGGTCAGCCCTGGGCTAGACCAAGTTGGGTAATTCTCAGGTCTGGCTCTTCTCCAGACTTAAGTTTTTGATGCCCCTGGTGCTGGTGGTTTCTTCTGCTTGACATTCTGGTTGCTTGGGGGATCTTAGATGACTTCTTATCATTCAGCTCTCACAAGATCACACCTTGCTCCATTCCATCTCTGGCCATTCATCTAAGATTAGGAAAGAATCAGATACTGTGTGCTCAGTGACAGTGGGCATTGTGTGTAAAGATAAGAACATGAAGCTATTGCTTCTTCTCCTACCTGTGAAAGAGACAGGCACAAAAAAACTGAGTGAGCTAGAGATGATCTTTTTTGTATTCCACTTGCACTCTGGTATCAACACCAATCCTTCTGGCTCTGACTGTCATCACATAGTTCGGTCCTTCAGTAATTTAAGGCCAGAAGAAGGCTCACCAAAATTTTAGGTATTGCATTGAAAACAGGACAGAATGCTGTGCATAGCTCTCATTGGCTAGTCCTTCTATTACAAAATGATATTAATAGTATTTGCCTAGGCATGAAGTAAATGAAATAACATGTAAAAATAACAAGGTTTACTTTGTAAATCTTGAAGCAGTATATAAGCGTTGGTTATTATTGCTATTATCATGTTACAATATGCAAAGATTCTTGCTGGTTGTCAGAGAAGGTAGGGTGATACGAAATATCAAGCCTCCCTATCCCAATTTCATCAAACAAATCTTCAAGACCAACAGGTGCACACAGTAGATACTTAATGAATGTTTATTCAAATGAATTGATTTAACAAACTGTCATGTGATCTGGGACCCAGAGGCAAAGTTCCAGAGATATACACAGACCTGGTGTAATTTTGGGAGAATCTGACACAATTTCTCTTTCTGATTCATGATGATACCCAGAGTTTCTCTTTGGAAATCAGAATTTGCTTTGTATTTAGAGGTTTTTATAAAAAAGAGAAAATGTCTTTCAAAATTATTGTTCTTTATGTTACTTTTTGCAATAGTATAAATAGTTTTAAATGAATAGAAGAAAACAAAAGTGTAAAACATAAATAAGGAGCATTGTATTGCTACCTTGTTGAATTATATCTATAATATAATAACTATATATATATATATATATACATGTATTTCTTTAAAATTGAACTACCTATATCAGCAGTTCCCAGTTCCTTATATAAATATATACAATATATACAATAATTCAATTTATATATACAATATATACAATAAATTGTTTATTTATCAGTGTTTGTTTATTGATAGTTTAAATTCACAAAATTTCACATTTGTGAATTCACAAAATTCACAAAAATCACAAAAATTAAATTCACAATAAAAAAGAAAAAAATTTAAATAAAGGGTCCTTAATTCCTATATAGAAACTTAAAATATTGCCTAGAAATCAGCTCTTACTTAACCTGGAAATTAATGCAAAAGAATTGCAATCGAGACAATTCTTATTCCGCCTCCCATGAGCCCTACTATCCAGGAACCTACATGTACACATACAATACTACCCCCTCCCATCATGGACCCTGGGAAATAAAAGTCCTGTCATCACTGAAGAGTTGTTCCCTACTCCCAATCCCCTTTCCTGGAACTTAAGCAACCTTAAAAGACAAGGTTTAGGTTTGTTCCTCTATATCTTTCCCCTTCCCCTTATTTTTATTCCTTTCCCCAAGATTCAACTCCTATATGTTCTAAGAACTCTTATAGTTAGTTCAAGAACTTTGCATGATCCTGAAAGTCCTTTGCTAAATTCAGAAACTGGATCAATAAACTTTTGGATCCCCTCTCCTCAATCTTTAAATGGGTCTAAAAACTTCCTTTTTACATGATTCCCTGGAAAGGCCATATGATTACAGGGACATCCCTCCAGGGGAAATATATATATGTGTTCAACTGATTTCTATTTGACCTTTTAGATCAATTTTTCCTCTCCAGCATTTCCTTTTAAAGGCCATTCCAAAAGATGTATTCCTCATGGATTAACTGGCCATGAATCAACCAGTCTTTCTCCATGTGGTCCCAATAGGGAAACCCAGAACAAGTCAAAGATGTCACATTCTATCAAAAAAACAAATTCCTCACCAATGGAGGGGAAAGTGGAATGAGACCCACATATTTTGTATAAGGAGATATCATCAATGGTATAACAAAGTCTTCATCAGTGAGGGTAATGAGGAAAATAAGGAGGCATATCTATTATAGTTAAATATAGAAGTAATGCACTAATTCTTTGAGATTATATTGTTTTTTCCTAAGGTATAACCTCACATCTATCAGATTAGCTATAACAAAAACGGAAAATGTTGAATGTTGGAAGGGATATGGAAAAACTGGGATTTTAATGCACTGGTGGTAGAGTTGTAAACTGACCCAATCATTCTGAAGAGCAATTTCATTGTTGTCTTTCATTGTCAAAGAGGACAAAAATGATATCACTATGTTAGAGTCATGTTCACTGCATCTGACTGGCTGATCAGACCAATATGAGAGTGGAAGGCTTTACACAGGTTGGGCACAAATGGTCCATATGAAGGCAATTTGGGACTATGCTGAAAGCGTTATAAAGCTTTATATCCTCTGATCAAGGAATACCACTTTTGGGTTTATATTCCAAAGACATTTTAAAAAGAGAAAAAAACCTTGTACAAAATATTTATAGCAGCTTTGTGTGTGTGTGTGTGTGTGTGTGTGTGTGTGTGTGTGGTGGCTAGAACTGGAAAATGAAGGGATGCTCTTCCGGGGAATGACTAAACAAACTGTAGTATATGATTGTAATGGAATATTATTGTGTTATAAGAAATGATATGCAGGATAATATCAGAAAAACCTGGAAAGACCTACATGAACTAATGTATAGTGAAGTAAACAGAACCAGAAGAATGCTGTACACAGTAACAGCAATATTATTCGATAAAGAACTGGGAATAAAACTTAGTTATTTTTAGCAATACAATGATCCAAGATAATCCCAAAGGACAAATGATGACGCATACCATCTATCTTCATGTATTGTTTGAATAGAGACCAAATGATGCTATTTTTCATCTCCTTCCTTTCATATTTTCTTTTATTTGAATCTTCTTGTAGAAAAAGACTGATTTGTAAATGTTTCTCATAATTGCATATATTTAACCTGTATTGCTTACCATCTCAGGGAGGAGGGAGGGAACAAAGGGAGGGAAAGAGAGATTTTGGAACTCAAAACTTTAAATAAAAATGTTTTTTAATCAGGTTGTTTAATCACCAGTTAGTTTTTTGTTTGTTCGTTTTTGCTTTTTGCTGAGGCAATTGGGGTTAAGTGACTTGTCTAGGGTCACACAGCTAGGAAGTGTTAAGTATCTAAGACAAGATTTGAACTCGGGTCCTCCTGACTTCAGGACTGATGCTCCAGTTAGTTTTTAATCTATGTTTCTATGGTCCCTTATTAAGTATATATATTTTTTATTTTATTGTGATCTAAAAGGATATTTTTTTAATATTTCTGCTTTTAACTATGAAATTTTTGTGTCCTAATATATGGTCAATCTTTGTAAAAGTATCTTGAACCACTGAGAAAAGGTATATACTTTTCTTTAGGGCTGAGGTGGGATGGAGGAGAAATTTACACTATCAATTTTTATTTAAAAGGAATAGCAAGTTGTATATAATAGATTTGCAGCTTTATGTGAAATAATCTTTTTATTATTCTAACATTAAGGAAAAGCTTGTTTTATTTCATACATTAAAATAAAATAATTAGAAATTTTTTAAAGATGTAAACAATGACTTCCATGTTTTATTGATGCCTTTTGTTTTTTATATAACAATCATTTCTTGTCATACAATCTCCCCCCATATTCTGATCCACCATTGAACTTGTGATGAAGAAATCAGTTGAATAAAACCAATGTCAAAACAATTTCATCTGACAATGTATATGACATTTTACATAGCATAGTATCCTACTTCTCCACTAAGAAGAGAAATGTTTCATTATTTGCTGTCCAGAAACAAAATTGCTCATTGCAAGTGATATGAATTCAGCTGTCTTTAATTCTTATTTTCGTTCATTGTGAACATTGTATATATTGTTTGTTTTCTTCTTTCTTTTCTTTATATCATTTCATCATACAAATCTCATGTTTCTCTGAATTCTTCATACCCATAGTTTCTTAAATAATGTTCTACTTGATTCATCTAATTCTATTTGTTCAGCCATTCCCTAGTAGATGACTACCCAGCTTGGATCTAGTTTTCTGCTTCTGCAGAGTGATGCTATGAATATTTTGTTACATTAGGGACATTTTTCTCTGTCAATAACCAGTTACTATATAGAGAAATATGGGACAAAGACAATGAACAGCTAAGTAATTTTTCTTACATGATTCCAAATTGTGTTTGAGAATGGTTGGACAAATTCAGAGGTTCACCAATAATACAATGGTATTAAGAGATGACTTACTATCACATCATAGCCCAGTGTCTTTCTAAAACATTTTCAGAGATATATTTCAAGAATCTGACAGTTTTTTTTTACCAAACACTAAAATTTTGTATTCAAGTCCTTGCCCAAGAGATTGTCCTCTATATTCTTGTATTCTTGTTTCTATTCTCTGCTTTGCTTATTCAGCCTAAGACATTGGTTCACATGTAGATTGAGAGACACAGAGACAGAGACCAAGACAGGGAGAAAAAGATATTACAAAAAAGTAATTAATTTGAGTCTTAGAATATTTAGTCAATAAGAACAACAATGAATATGTTATGCTATATTTCAATGCCACATTGGGGCTAGTTAAGGCAAAACAGAGAAAGGAGTTGAGAAAGGAGGAGAAAGGGTGAAAGACAAAGACGACATGAAAGATGATGAAAATGAAAAGATTGGAGCTTGGACAGGAAGAGAAGGAAAAAGACAGGAAAAACAGCATGATACATGTGCAATAGAAGAAGAATGAGGAAAAGAAAGGAAGAAAGATTGACTCTGAGGTGACTGTTAGGCAAGGTAAACTACTCTCCAAAGGCTTTACTTCTTTGTTTAATAAGGCTGTAGATTTCATTAAGATTGAGGTTTCTCTCTCTGAAACACCAGTGATTTAATTCACCATCATTCTTAAATTTTCAGACGTTCCTATTTGAAAAAGATAACCATGTAATGAACTTATGTTAAGTGAAGTAAGTAGAACCAAGAGAACACTGTAAACAGCAACAACAAGGTTATATGATAATCAACTGTGATGGACTTGGCTCTTTTCAACAATAAGATGATTCAAGGCAATTCCAATAGACTTGGGATGAAAAGTGCCAGTTGCATCCAGAGAGAGAACTATGGAGACTGAATGTGGATCAAAACATAGTATTTTCACTTTTTTTTTGTTGTTTGTTTCCGTTTTTAAATTTCTCATTTTCTCTCTTTTTTAATCTGATTTCTTTGCTTAGTATGATGAATATGGAAATCTGTTTAGAAATATTGCTTGGATAGAAATATCCAAATATATTGGATTGCTTGCTATCTAGGAGAAGGGGAAGCGGTGGAGGGAGGAAGAAAAATTTGGAAGACAAGGTTTTGCAAAGGTGAATGTTAAAAACTATTTTTGCATGTATTTGGAAAAATAAAAAACTATTAAAATATAAAAGAAGAAAAGAAAGAAAACATAACCATGTGACCAGCTCAATAAATTATTCTTTAGGATGCAATGGTAGTGATCCCAACAATACCAGGGTGAACCAAATGAAATTAAGCCAAGGACTAGATTAAATGGAAACTCCTCTCCCATAGTGTAGATAAATCTGTTGATTACTATTTTTCACTTTTCATTGATTGTTTTATAAGTATATTTTAAGTTCAACCATGTTGTAGTTCTCCATCCCTCTCCCCTCCAGCACAAGGGGATAGAGAAGAAAATTAATATCTACATGTCCCAGAGTCATTAATTTGCTTGTTGCATTATGGGATAAAGAGGAATTTGAAATTCTGATTAAGTCCTCTAGGTGTCAAAGTTTGGATAGTGCCAGGAAAGAGTGATGGATTCTGCAGGATAACAACCTGAGCCAAGGGAAGTTAATGGACTTGTATTCTGCCTCATGGAATAGCCTGAGGGTTGCTCAAAATTTGGCACTGCCATAAGGTTTATCATTCCCGAGGGACATAAGAAGATGGTCTAGCTAGAGATCATATTTCACTGAGAGAAATAGTAGGACATGATGGAAAGAGGCCGGGGTGTAGAGGAATAACACCTGGGTAAGAGAAAGATCACTGGATTTGGGGTCAAGAATGTTTGAGTTAGTGGGCAGTTACAGCTCTAGAGTCAGGGTAATCTGAGTTCAAAACTGGCCTCAGACATTTATCATCTATGTGACTCTGGCCAAGTCATTTGCCTCTCTAATCCTCTCCCTAAAAAAATGCAAAGGTTCAAATCCTACCTCAGGAACTTAGTATAAATGTGTGATCCTCAGTTAACCTCTCTGTTTCCTCACTTGGAAAATAAATGAGATGGACTTGATTACCTCCAAGGTCCCTATCAGCTCTAAATTCAGGATCTTCAGTGTTGAAATCCTAGCTTTAGTACTTATTGGCTTTGTGACCCTGGGCAAGTCATGGTATCATAGAACTAGAAAGAACTCTAGAACTCATCTCATACAACTCAATCATTTCACAGAGAAGTTAACTGAAGTTTAGAGAAGTTAAATGCTTGTCTGAGATAACTGTTATTCAGTAGAATGAACAATCAAACTCAAATCCTTGGGGTCCAAATCCAAACCTCCCTTCCGTTGTGTTGCTCTATGCTCAGTTCCTTCATCTGCAAAATGAGGCTAATGATTCTTCAATGACTTGACTTACAGGGTGTGGAGAGAATCTTGAGTCACAATGTAAAATAGAACCATTCTTCAAAAGCCTATGATCTTATGAAAGTTCTGGATAGAGGTTACCTATTTTTGGAAATATCTGTAATATCTGATCGCTGACACTAGAGGGCTCCGCCAGGGCAACCACCCTTTAGAAATCCAAGTTCAGAGGGGAGAAGTTTCAAGTGGAAATTAAAGGCTTAGGATGGTGAGAACCATATCCTGATGTAGGGAACACCCTTGCACAAGATAGCTGGTCAGAGGGTAATTGGCTTATCACTGGACTGTCCTCCCAAGGTAACCAAGAATGAATTGGCCTTTCTGCCTGGATTTCTCCAGCTCCAGATAGCCCAGAAACCATCCCAAAGAAAAGCCTATTGAGCTTATCCAGAGAGACTTTAGATTGGGATCTTTAATCAACAACCAAAATAAGTCTCTGAGGTCCTAGGGGAGTCTATGGGAAAATGAATGCTTAATAACATGTCTGTTTGCTTTATTCTTGCAGAGAGGATGCAAAATCCAAGACAAATTGTAGGGATAGGGAAAAGGAAGGATAAATTGCAGGCAAGATGAGAGTAGTTCTGGGACAAATAACAAGGCAGGAGAAAGAATTGAATAGAGGAAGGAAGGATGAAGGAAGGATGGCTGGGGGAGATCAGAAACCAGAGGCAAAGTGATAATCTGCTTCTCTCTGCATATTCAGCCTTAAAGTTTAAAGGAGAGTCAAGCAGGAGACGAATGCTAACTTTGGGTCAGCAGGAGAGGAGCCTTGATCTTGCACCTTAATTAGCTTTCAATTTCAAGAGTTCCTGAACTTGGTCTCCTGACTCAAAAGGAGGCAGGAATTCCCTGGGCTTTCCTGTATGGCAAGCCCAGGGATATTTCAGATATCTAGCATTTTCCTGAGAAGACAGATCTTGGGCAACTTCTTAGAAAGAAATCTGAAACTGATAGAAAGACATAAAAATCCAAGAGAATAGAAAGGCTGAAGTTGTAGTTAACTAAGAGGAAACATGAGGAAGATGATAGGTTTGAAATGTTGGAAAAGTCTCTTAGGATTTAGGAAGAGATTCGATCCTGAGGTAAATGGAAGAGTTCACTTTAGAGAGGAAGAGTGGTAGCTTATTCCTCTGAGACTTAGGAATGAAAGACTAGATAGAGACAGAGACTGATGATACATTGAAGACTAAGCAAATGTTAGGAATTGAGGATTTTAAGGTGAGACCTCTGTTATAACTGCTCGGGAAAAATTACTAGAGCATACTGGAGATAGAAAAAATAGTTGTGACTAGAGGAGAATAGACTGTACATATGACTGGTAAAAGCAGATAGAGACCAAGACCCTTCAAATGTCCTCTCTCTCTCTTTTACAAATAGCCATTCATACATCCACATCCACATGAAATCACATATGTAAGTAGTTACATTCAAATTTTTTCTCCATTTAATTTGGGAAAGAGAACTACCGCAGAGTTCTTCAGAGTCACCTGTTTTTTAGGGGAATGGGAATGTGAAGATAAAAACAGTACATCAATCTAGGAAACCCCATACAGTGGCTTGTTATCATAAAGGGTGACCATTGTACTTTTTTCTATGCTATTGAACCCAGGCATTCACATCTGCACCCAAACCAAGGGAACAAACTTTCTTTTTTCTTTCTTTCTTTTTTTGTTGAGGCAATTGGGGTTAAGTGACTTGCCTAAGGTCACACAGCTAGAAAGTGTTAAGTGTCACATTTGAACTCAGATCCTCCTGACTTCAGAAATGATGCCCTATCCACTGCACCATCTAGCTGCCCTAGGGGACAAACTTTCAATAAAAATTGCATAATGAAGGACACACGACAAGCACAGACATACACATCTGCTATTCTCTAATTGGGACATTCCTTATTTCTTCTTTCCCTTCAGAGGAAATGTGTTGTCATGGAAAGAACAAGTAGAAAGATTTGCCTTTAAATTTGGGTTTGGCCAGAGATGTGTGGAAGCCATATTAAAAGGGTTCTCTTGAGCTGATTACATTTTTGTTGTGAGCATTTACAACTCAGAAATGAGCAAATGCCACAAATCTAGTCTTAATTGATTGTTTTCTTGATTGTCTAGACTTAGGATACTGAGGAAGAAAAGTTTAATAGTGCAGATTAAGCCTAAAAGTGTGTCACATGTACAGTTTCCTCCTCCCACCTCCCAGAGAGCCAGTTATTAAATATTTTTCTGCATGCCTATAGTCTCTCTGTGAAGTGTAGAGCAATTGGTCTCCCTGGGTCTCAGTTTCTTCAACTATAAAATAAAGTGTGTTAACTAGATGTCCTCTAATGTGCTTTGTAGTTTTACATTATAGTCTTTGCAGAGAACACAGCTTTTCTTGACACTCTGCTCATTTCAGTCCTTGGTTCTCAGATCTTCCTCTCAGGCATTTCCAACCTCCATCTCAGATATTGATATGTTTATTACCCTGGAACATGGTTTCTCTTTCAAACCACAGCAGCTGCTGCTCCCCAGATCCCATATGGGACCATCATCCATCACTCAGTTGTCTTATGAGGGAACCTGAACCCTAGAATAGCCTGCTTACTTCCGTGTCTTTCTTTTTCACTAGATAGAATGAGCCTTATATCAGAAGTGGATCTTCTGTCTTACCTCCTCCTACGTGAAGTAAGTATTATCGCTGATATCCAGATCTCTTCCTCCCTGATATATGCAGGTAAGGGATAAAGATGAGAGGATCCAGCATGACCCAGAAGGAAGAAGGGCTCTCCCTTCACTAGTAAGCAGGAACTACAATTTGTCATGGATTTTTGACTTCCCATTCATTAAGTACCCATGATATATAATTAAGTACAATCCTCTAAGAGGTCTCTCTTAGTCTGGGTATACCACAGTCCTTAAGGAGGGCCAGATAGAGTGAGCACATACAACAGCTGTTTAGACAAGCTAACTTCTTGTACTGCCAGACTGGAGCACCTCTCATGGATCTGGACATGTGTTTTGGTCTCTCTCTGTAGGGCAAGTTCTCTGGCCTTTTGCAAAAGGACATGCACATTATGACAAAGTAATTCCAGTCTGATCACCAGTGATGGGGTTGTATTTAAAGTGATTGGACAGAGAGTATGGAAAATCTCAAATCTCCCTCTCTCCCCCACTCTCCTTCTGCCTCTCTCTCCCTTCCTTCCTTTCCCATTTTCTTCTCTCTCATCCCCTCTCCCTTCTTCTTCTCCCTCCTTCTTTTCCTCCTCCTCCTCTTCCTCCTCTTCCTCTTCCTTTCTTCTCCTCTTTTCTCCTCCTCTTCCTCCTCCTCCTCCTCCTTCTCCTCCTCCTCTTTCCTCTTTCTCTTCCTTCTTCCCCCTCCTCCTTCCTCCTTCTCTTCCTTCTTCCCCTTTCTTCCTATCTTTCCTCTAATATATATCAAGGGGGATAGGGAGACATTTCTCTCCTTCCCCCCAGTAGTTATAAGGAAATTGAAAGAAGAACATGTTTGTTTAAGAAAGTCTGAATACGATCAACTTCTGCTTTTTCTTTTCTATCATGAACTCAAACCAGCAACCAAAGATCCTTCTCCACTATTCCAAGAGAGAAAATACTGGGGAAAATTCCCAAAGAGAGAGTGGCCTGTTGTCCTAAGTGACTCCTCTTATAACCCACTAAGTGGCTTTCCTGACTCTGTGGTCAATCCTCTTCAATGCAACTTCATCACTGGTGACCAATCAGGAGTTGTTACATCATCTCAACAAAGTGAATGTCCTTCAACATGAGGCCAGAATGTACATCCCATATATAGGGATCAGATCACATGCCCAACTACATGGAAAGTGCCTCTGACCAGCAGACTGGAGGGTTCCCTGACCACCACATTACAAATGTATGAGGAATTGCCAAAATGAATGGGACATTTAAAACCAAAAGACTGGACTACTTTATGACAGGCAGGCCAGGAGACTCCCAAAGGCTCACCAGAGAAAGACCTCATGCACAGTCAATCCAATGCATAAAAATGGTTTGGAGGGGCCATTCTGTGTATAACACAGAAATAAAAGGACTACCCCTCCTCCACACCACACACACACACACACACACACACACACACACACACACATTCACATATACTCTATTGGGTAATCATGGGTACAAGGTCTTGGTTTCCCCGATGCTAGGAAAACAAAGAGAGATCTATTGGAGATAAACTAGAGAAAAAGATGGAGATGGCTTGACCAAGTGTTGAACAGAAATTTTGGGAATAGGAAGAGAGGAAAGACAATGAGTGATATCTCACTGATGAATTTGAAGATTTTTGCCTTACCCTGAGTCTCTGGTGATTTACATAACAAGATAAAAGAGACTAAAGTGGATGTTGGGAAGTTTATTTCTTTTCTTTTCTTCACTGACTGTAAGTAGAATATAGAAACAAGCTTCCCTAAAATAATAGCTAACTTATTCAGCACTTACTATATGCTGGGCACTATGCTAAGGGCTTTACAATTATTGTCATTTGATCCTCACAGCCACCCTAGGACATAAGTGCTATTATCATTTTCAGTTTGCAGTTGAGGAAACTGAGGCAAACAGTTAAATGACTTGCCCGGGGTCACACAGTAAGTGTCTGAAACTGATCTTGAATTCAAGTTTTCCTGACTCCAGAACCAATGCTCTATCTACTTTATCTCAATTTGCATTTCTATTTTACTTTATGGTTACAAACTTTATGGTTATGGTTTGAGTTACACACATAATTTCATTTGATCATCATAACCCTGCCTTCCTGATCTTCAGGCTCTTTTTGCTTTCTTCTTCCCTCATCACCTTTTATTTATTTTGTAGATATTCTGTGTGTGTACATAGAATATTTCTTATAGAATGTAAGCTTCTTGAGAACAACATTTTATTTTCATCTTTCTATCTCTAGAACATAGTGTAGTATCCAATACATTGTTGCTGTTATTCAGTTGAGTTCAAGTATTTGCAACTTCATATGAGATTTTCTTGGCAAAAATATCAAAGTGGCTTGCTATTTCCTTCTCCAGCTCATTTTACGTGTGAGGAAACTGAGGCAAATAAGGTTAAATGACTTACCCAGAATCACACAGTTAGCAAGTATCTGAGGCCAAATTTGAATTTAGGAAGAAGAATCTTCCTGACTTCAGACTGGGCACTCTATCCACTGTATTATTCTAGGGTTCTAAAAATGCCCTGTAATATTCAAGCTTAATTTACTCAAGACACTTAATACTTTGAACTGCTGCTGTTCTTTAGGGGAAAGAGTAGAGATTAGCTGACAACTGACTTCAGGGTAAAAGCAATTCAAGCTATCCACCCCTAGAGAAAAAGCTATGGTCCTGGGTAGCAAATAGTCCAGGGCATGAGGATCTGTTTAAAACAATAATCCTATGCATATCAGTTGGGGAATGGCTAAACAATTTGTGGTATTTGAATGTAATGGAATACTATTGTTCTATAAGAAATGATCTGTTTTAAGAAAGACATGAACTGATGCGTGAACTGACTTACATGAAAATTGTACACAGTAACAGCAAGAGCATTGTGATGATAAACTATGACAGACTTAGCTCAGCAATACAGTAATTGAAGACAATTCCAATAGACTTGGATGAAAAATGTCATCCACATCTAGGGAAAGAACTATGGAGACTGAATATGGATAGAAGAATACTATTTTCCCCTTTCTCTTGTTTTTTTCCCTTTTGTTTAGATTTTTCTTTCAATACATGGTTAATATGGAAATATGTTTAAAAGGAGTATACATATATAACCTACATCAAATTGTTTGCTGTCTTGGGGAGAGGTGAAGGAAGGAAAAGAGGGAGAAAAAATTTGGAACTCAAAATCTTACAAAAGTGAATGTTGAAAACTATCTTTGCATGTAATTGGAAAAAATAAAATACTATTAAGTGAAAAAAAGAGGCAATCCCTCCCCTCAAATTGTGACCTTATTGGAGCTGTTTATAAGGAAAACAAGTTGGGCCATCACCTTAAGTGGCTCTTCCATGCTGGAGGGAAGGCCAAAAGTGAGGGTCAGAGCCATTTGGCCAGAGCCCCAACTTGAAAGGTGCTTAAGATAAGAAAAGATGGAAAGAAGGGGAATTTTTTTCATTCACTTCTTTGATAAATAATATCCTCGATTTTTTTTTTACAAGTATTTGAATTGTCTTAGGAAGATTCTGAAAATCACCTGGAAAGATAAGATACCAATCCTGAGGTGCTTAAACTAAACTGCTAAGCATTCAAACTCTACTGCAGAGAGTGCATCTCTGATAGACTAGCCACATTGTTTGAATGCCAAATGTACATTTGCCTAAAAGACTATTTTATGGAGAAGAAGCAAAGCAGAATTGCAGTAGCTCAGAAGAAATGAGAGATATGAAATTTAGAAACATTTTCACTCCAAATGTTCATGTGAGCTATATGTGACTGATGTGTGGTAGAACCTCTATAGTTGGAAATAGTGTGATCAGCCCCACTTGGACACATTGTACATTGACTCCAACCTAGTGATGTCATTTTGATCATCTTCAAATATAAATAATAACAATTAACCAACGGTGTGCAGAATATTGAGTTAAGTCCTGAGCTAGATGCCAAATTTAATTAAGAAAGTACATCCTTGCCCTCTTAAATTCCATAATTTAGTTTATCTTTTAGTTTTTGCTTTAATGTGTCTTTTTATTGTTATTGTTATGGATTCTCAAAAGCTAAGAGTTGTATAGGACTCTCTGGATCTCTGAATAGCCCTGAATATACCATCAAGTTGGCTGGAATTTTGTGGTTGCTAGTAGCTGATAGTAGAATTCCCTAATCAACTTCATGAATTTACAGAGGAGTCTTTGGAACTTTAGTTGCATCTCTCTGTAACAGCCATATTCATGCTTATATGGTCCATTTTGTACTCTGTGTAGACAAAGTAAAAGTTCATTGATTGGTTCAAATTATTGTGGAAGAAGTTGCCTATTTGCTGTGGGAATATAAAAAGGGGAATCAGTGTCTAAATCTGTTGTCTCTCTCCCCCGCCTTTCCAGAAAAACCTCAGAGGAAAAAAAAAGAGAAGGACTGAGTCCTAGGGAACAATTTCCCTAATGGCTGTCTTAGAGCAAAGATACATGGAAGTTGCATGTATTCACATTTATGTGACCTGTGAAGGAAGTTCTTGGACCTAAATTCCCTGAAACAAATCTGAGTGCCTGCATCTAGCCATGAGGGAAGCCAATTAGGTCAAATGATGGGAGTTCCTGAACTCTGGATTTTTGGAGTAGATTGGGAAATGCTATCTCAAAAATGGAGTTCCTGGGCAGCATGATCCCTTTAAAACCCAGCACTCAAAGTGAGAAGAGGAATTGGGGACAATTCCATCCACAAGATTACCTTGTTAACCACTCCAATTTTGAGAGTTCCAAAACTCATTCTCCTAGAAAGTTAAGGGAAGTTCTTAGGCAGTACTAGCTTCTTAGAGAAAAAAGGGGATCATACATATTGTCCCCCTTCTATAACACTCCGTACTCATTCTGTCTCCATCTCTTTCTCTCCATTGCACTGGTAAATGAAATCAGATCTTCTAATCTTAAATCTAGAATGTTTCTCTACATTTCTAGGATGTTTTTGATGTACATTATAACCAGATTTCATCTGCAAAAAGAAGTTAAGAAATATGGCACTCCTGCCATGTGTTTTGCCCCTGGGAATTACCCAGGTCATATTTTCACCTGGAGATCAAGGCAGCCTGATGTAGCAATCAGAATAAACCATTTATAGTTGAAGAAGGGATCTGGCATGGGTTTTATGTAACAGCTGCTGAAGTGTATACTTCTAGTCTCAAGGGAAACCTGATACTGAATTTTTATTTATTTAAGATTTATACCCAGTCTACCTCTAAGAAGACTTAAGCTGGATTACAAGTTAAAACACAGCCCGAAATGAAACTAAGGGAGATACATAAAACAGAAGAAAGATCATAAAAGATGGAAAGAGCAAGTGCCACCAGGCACCTGATATGAACCAATGACTAACAATTAGACTTCAGCCTTGGCTCTAAGATTGAGGTTCTCAATCTTTGCTATGTGTCATGGACAGCTTTGTCAGTCTTGGTCAATTATTCACAGAAGAATATTTCTAAAAACACAAAATAAAATGCATTCATTTATAAAGGAAATCAATCATATTGAAATACATTTATTAATTTTGTAATGTTTTTAAAATCCAAATTCATTGACACTGGTTAAGGAATTCTCAATTTTCTTGCAGCTAAGGCAAAAAGAGAAATCTATGGAGCTCAGGATAGCAATCCAGAACTTAATTTTCTGATCAAAGGCATACATAGTCCCCAGCAGTCAAACTTTGCCTAAGAACAAGATATATTTTTCACAACCTCTCATAAAGAAAACAACATAACAGAACAATGAATTCAATATCAATTAAGACCTAGGGAAAAAATGCCATTCAAACAGAAATTCTTATATTCCACCTCTGAAAAGGCAGAGGATCAGTCATTAGTCATCAAAGGCATTTCAGTTAAGGGCTCAGATAATATCAGCTGGAGCCATTGCTTTCTGACCATTTCACTTAGGACAGGAATAGGGCTCAGAGAATCTAGTTAATATGATATTAAATCAATCAACCTTGGGATATCATTTTACACTTAACAGATTGGCTAAAATGATAAAAGGGGAAAATGACAAATGTTGGAGAGGATGTGAAATTGTTTGTGGAATTATAAAATGACCCATCAATTTGAAAGAGCAATCTGGAATTATGTCCAAAGAGTTATTAAAATATCTTTACTTTTGGGGCATAATAAGAGAACATTGTATACAGTTATAGCTATATTGTTTTAAGAATTACTTTGAGTAAATGAGTTATTTTGTCTATTATAAATATCCAAATTAACTATAAAGGACATATGAAGAAAAACACTATCTGCATCCAGAGAAAGAACTGATAAGTAGAAGTATATATAGAAAAAATTTTTATATGTATGTTTTGTGTATATATATATGCATGTATGTATATGTGTGTATAGATTTGTGTCTAATGGTAGCCACTTGAGGGGCAGGGAAGGGAAAAAAAAACATTTACATGATGTTTGTTGTATATTTGAAAAGAAAGAAAATTGTGCATAGATTTCCAGTTTCATGTACAATCATCTTTTTATTGTGCTATATTATGGAAATGCTTGTTTGATTCCATAACTTAAAAATGAAATTTAAAACAAGAATGTAGTTATTATGATCATAAGATTGTAAATCTTAGATTGGAGACATCCCAAGGATGCTTTTGGTTGCTGTTGGGTATCAATTCATAGCTGTATCCTCTAATAAATACTTCTAAGGCAGATAGTCTGCCTTATCACTGTCACACTTATCACTGTCCCACAATGATGCTGGGCAAGTCACTAAATCTCTGACAGTTCCAGTTTCCTTATATGCAAAAAGGGGACTACAATACTAGTACCTCCTTCCTAGAGTTGTTGTGAGAACATTAATTAATATGGGTAAAGCACTATATTAGCCATTATTAAAGTGGGAGCCATATGCTTTTAGATTCTATATGTGAGGGACACAACGTTGTCATTCTATAAAGAAAGTTTAAAAGCCAGACTTATATTCTTCCCAAGATAGATCAATCTTCTGGGGCATGGGTGCAAACAACAAAGATGCCTTCTGACATAGGTAGTATTTTTTTTTTTTCAGAAAAGAGTGCATCTTTGGATTTTCTCAAAATTCTGCCTAACTCTTTGATTGAAAATCCAAAGTTTTATACAGGTAATGGAGAGGTTGCTTTAACTTCATATTTTTTTTTTGAGAATGGCTGTCCTTTTCATAAAAGAATCTCAGTATTGTTCTTGTGGAATATCTGATTATTTTAAGAAGCATTGAATCACTTCATGATGTCCCTCCAAAGAAGATTTGGCATTTACAAAGTACTCAACTATTTGCAAAATACTTTCCCAACAACAAACCTTTTAGGAAAGTAATACATGTATCATTTCTATTTTACAGATTCAAAATATGCATTAAATCAAATCAATGACCCAATGATTAATTTTATGATCCTACTGTATCAAATAAAAGCCACTTGTGCTAAGCTCTAAGGCTGTAAAGACAAAGATGAGACTGGTCCTGCCCTCATGGAGTTTACAATCTATTGGAAGTGGGATATTTACACAGAAATGTAAATATGAATTAATCTGAGGGTTAATTTATAAGAGGGAAACAAAAAAAGCTTTGTAAAGATGATGCTGGCTGAGAAAATTGTAGGTCAGAGAAGTTAATTGAAATGACTATCAGTGCTATCCTGTCCACAATCCTTCTCCATCATTGGAAAGAAAGACAAAAAGAAAAGAAAAATAAAGCCCTTGTAATAAATATACATAATTAAGTAAAACAAATTCTCAAGTTAACCCTGTTTTCCAGAACAGATGTCAGTAGACCTTTCATACCATCCTCTATCCTCCACCCACTGTTCTTCTCTCAAACTGCACCCAACAGATATCCAGCTTTAGAATTTGTTTTATCTAATTATATACATTTGTTACAAGGGCTTTCTGGATTTCTTTGAACAGAAAAATCTCTCAGTATATTTGCAGTGTGACTCAACTTACAAAAATAGCATACACCCAATTTTCCATAAATATACATATTGCATAAATGGAGGCCTACCCGAGTTTGCTCTGGGACTTTAAGCCCTTCACAAGTCTATATTCAATTTAGGAAGCTTCCCCCTCCCAGGTGAAAAGGTGGTGAAGTCACAAAATTTCTTTGTGATAAAAGGTCAGTCCTACATTTTCATTTATGTAGTTCTATTCTTGGAAATAACTAATAGTCTTTGGATGGTTGAGACTGTTGTTTGGCTGAAAAACCATGGAAAGCCATAATCATAGAGCAATACAAATTGTAGAGAGTCTCAAAATGCAAAACACATGATGGGCATAAACTAGTTGCACAGAGGTATAAAAAACATTACTAAGGATGTTTATGATTTTTAAAGAGGTAGTTCTCTTATATAGTAAGAGACAGAGACATCAAAGTGATGGATAACCTTCTCCCTCTCCCCCCCAGGATCTTTAAATTATTTGCTTTGAAAATAGATTGTCTCTAATGAATTGCCTAGATCCTCTTTGGAGTTCCTACAGAAGGGCAGGGACAAGAACTTTCTAAAGTTAGCTTTGTTTCCCAGAACAGGTGGTGAACTTTTCCTACCAACCTACATTCTCCACCCAGTCTGCTATTCTCTCAAACTGAACCGAACAGACATAAAAAACAAGAAAAATAGTAGGTTCATTCTTACTGAGTAGCTCGAAATCCTAGAATTAAAGATTCCTGGGGATCACTGTTGCTCATTCTTCAAAGGATTTTAAAAATATATATTCTTTCTTAATTAAAAAGGGGGAGGGGGGAAGGGGGACTCGTACCCATTATATGCATTTTGAGAAGCGATCGTGTTTAAGAATTAGGAAAGAGATGGAATATCCTGCCCACTTCCCCTATTTTACTCCCTCTCTCCCACGCCGGTGTTGACCTGCACGCCATAGGAGGCCTGGGAGTAAGAAAGAGGGAACTAGGAATCGCTTCCTAATCCGAAAGAGTAGAAAGCAGTCGAGAGAAGTAATCGCGTGATAGACCGGCCGCTACTCGGGGTGAGCAGTGACTGGTATAGGATCCCCTAGTCAAAGTTAGGGCCAAGGATGTCCCAGGAAAGACAAAGCATGTGGTGCTTGGGTTTCCAAGCTAAGAACGAACTCAAGCCTCTTCGCTGCCTTTCCAGCGCCAGGTCTAAAGGACAGCGCTAGACCTTTGGGCGCACTTGGTGCCGGAGTAGATTGGGGAGTTGAAGTTCACTGTGGCCTGGGCAGAGATTGTCCATTGCGACTGTCCCCACTATTCCCCGAGCACCCGAGCGGCGGTCTCCGTAAGGTACTTTTGGAAATTCTCGCCCAACTCACTGCGATCTAAATGCCACGAAGTTAGGAGGCAGGCCTCCTTTCTTAGGGCTAAGGGCCCTAGAAGTTCGTGGGAAGGAGCCCTGAAAGTTCACTTTGGGGCCCTTGAGGATAAGGAACAATGGAAGGGAAGGAAGAGGATTTATAGAAAGTCCTTCAACCAGACCCCGCTGACTGCTGATTCTAATCTAAAGTGATGAGGGGGCCAAGCAGCCGCGCTCCCCACCCACTTCATTTGTGGGGAGGGCTTAAGGTCACTTCTGCTTTTCCCTTATGGTACGTCTGCACTCACAACTGGCCGGCACTGCCCCTCCTGCCCCTGCCTCTCTGCCTCCGTCCCTGCTCCAGACCACAAATCTTTGGGAGGATTGCTGTTGGCTCTTAAACCTTCTCTATTTAGCTTTAGTAATGGGGACAAGAGAGTTATGGATCTTTATTCTTCACCATATGGGCATAGCTAAGCTTACTTTGGAAGCCCAACAAATCAGCATTCGTTGTGTACTGTCCTGCCTTGTCCCCGAGGCCCAGCATTTTAGAAATGGTCCTGGGGGGAGGGGGATAACCTTGGGAAGAGAATTAAGGGAGCAGACATCCCAGAATTGAGGTCTGGCTCTCTGAACTTTGGATGGGGAGGAAAATCAAATCTTAATTTTCACGCATCTCCAAGTGAAATTTAGCTTTTGCTCCGATTACTGGGGGATGGATTGGGAAACCTTCGCTTCACTAGACTGTCAAGTGAGTCCTTGACACACGCACACAAAACCCCATTAAGAACCCTTGATCTAGAGTGAGCCACAAGGGAGTCAGTCTGCCAGGAAATACTCTTGCAATGAGAGAACTCTAAGGTAATGCTGAGTGCTGAGATTGCACACCCCAGCGGCATCAGGTAAAAGTCCCAGTCAAGGGGACTAGCCTAGGTCCGGTTTAGTCTGGATCCAAGCACAAGGAGAAAGGCAAAAATACCCTGGAAATCAAATAACCAAAATATGATTTGTTTCCTCTGCCGATATAAAGTCAACACAGTTCCGGAATCACAGCCAGGAGATTTGGGTTCAAATTACTTCTCGATCAGGTATGACCACGGGCAAAGTCCTCATGGAGATTGTAATACCTTACCTCTTGGGGCTTTGAGGCTCAAAAGAAATATGTTACATAAAGGGCTTTATATATGTTAACGCAAGACGAGATAATGTACTTAAAGCCCGGCAGCTGTGTAGAAGACACGAGAGAGTGAGATCTGTATGAATATGAAAAAAGATCATGGTGGGTATTTGTGAAAAGATGTATAGGAGAATTATACATGGTTAACATATATTGGATTGCTTGCCATTTAGGAGAGAAGGTGGGGGAAGGGAGGGAAAATGTAAAACACAAATTTTGTAAGGATTGAAAATTGTCCACCTATATATTTTGAAAACAAAAAGCTTTAATTAATTTTAAAAATCATGGTGGATGGATGGAGAAGGGACTGAGTGGGCAGGAAGGGTATGGAGTGGAGAGTAGGAAAAACGGAGTTAACCTATCGAGGGCATCTTAGAGAAACCGTCTATCTTGTAAAAACTAGTAATAGCTTAATCACAAATACTTTATGAGGTCGCTCAATCATAGGGCAAATATTATATGAGGTGAGGGTCAGAGAGGTGAACGCGGCTAATAAGTGGCAGAATCGGGACTCTAATACAGTTCTTCTGAGTCTGAGAGAGCAGTGGGCATTCAAGCCTCCTCGCTCTAGACTAAAAAAGTACCGAGGACATTGATTTCTGTCACAAGTTCTCGAATTCTTTCCAGGACGTCGCGGGTAGCAACCGCAAGACCCAGAAGTGTTCTGTTGTGCTAAAAATTCCTTTTTTTTTCCTTCATTCGAACCCTTACTTCTCCACTTCTTAGTCATTATAGCAGTTACCAGCACCCAGCCATCTAGTTTTGTACTGGAGATGGGGAAGAAAAGAATTCTGATTGGGGATTTTTTTTTTTTTTTGAGAGAGTAAACCGAGGACAGAAACAATCATTTTCATCCTCGTGGGTTGGGCATCCTTTGGTCGAACTCACCCACTATTAGAAAGAAGTCCGTGTAAGGAGGTCCCCTAACCGCTATAGTCTCCATATCTTGCCAACACGTGCCCAAGGAGCTCTCCCCAATTCATTACCCTATCTGGGCCCCAACCCAGATGGAATGAAGAGATGGGAGCGGGGTGGGAGAGCTAGAGAGTGGCTTCTTTAGGAAAATGTGATCGGTCCGAGAGGTTGAGAGAAAGAGAGGGTTGAGGGCACCTGTAAAGAGAGCTGTAAAGCAGAGGGTGAAAGAACAGGCAGACTGATCTGTTTCCAGCAGACAGGCTCCGCCAGCCTGTCGCACGGAGGATGGAGGGGAAGCTCTGAGCTGCGGAATCCACTGGCATCGGCCACAGAGGGAGGCACCGCCTTTCCAAGTCCCGCATCCCTCCAGCACCGCCCCCCCATTCCCCATTTATCTGAGCGAGCTGCTGCCTGGGCGGTCAACTGAGATTCCAAGAACTCCTCGGCCTCCCTCGGCCTCCCTCCCCCTCCTCCTCCTCTTCCCTTTCCCTCTTTTCTCTAGCCCTAGATCCCCGCCGCAGCTCGGGAGCTGTCCCCTCCCCGCTACCCCTTCCCCCGCCCCCTTCTGTAAAAAACGAAATTGCTAAACTTGTAGCAAGAATGACCCCGCATTCAGGCCGCCGCCTCCCGCTGAACCTCTCTGCTCCCGGCTCGGCCGTGGCCTTAATCAGCGTGCCCCTCCCTGCTTCCCGCCCCAACCTCCGTCCCCCCAGCCTCCCCCTCTCCACCCAGCTCACAAAAAGTGGGGAACAAAACCCCCGCGCATTTCTCTGTCCCTCTGTTCAGTAGACTGCTGCACAAAGCCCCCGCTCTGAGAAGCAATAGGGGAGCTCTGGGGGGACGTCAATCCAGACGCGCTGGGGTTTTTGTTCGTGAAGGGGACCTCGCCTTCCTACCACACCTTTTGTTCTGGACTCCAATAAAAAGCCATTCTTTCCGCACCTTCCCGGCCCGGAGCCGCCTTTCAGCTTGGCCCGGCCCCACAATGGCGCGGCTCTCTAATGCCTCCCCATTCTCCCGCCTTGGCACGCTCACAATCGGGCCGTGTGGCAGGGCTGCCCTAGCACAGACATTCTCCGCAAGTGACTGGGAGCCCGACAAAGCTGCGGCTCGCGGGGAAAGAGAGTCCGGCTCTACCGGGGCTAGAGAGAGAGAAGAGAAAATGTGTGTGGGGGGGACGTGGGCAGTAGTGGGATGAAGCACCCCCACCTTGGACGTCAGGGTCTTCTGGGGAGGGAGGAGCAGTTTCCCGGCTGGGCTCCAGCCTAGTGGGGGAGGCGGAGGCGATTTTCCCAGTTACTTTCGGAGTCTGTGACTATTCGGAGCCCCGAATCCAGCTTGGCCCCCACTCAAAATGGGATCATCTATAAAACTGGGGAGGGCAAGGAGACAAGAGAATTGGGGGCCAAGACCAACAGAAGGGTTGGAATCTTTGGCTGCCCGGCGCAACTGAAATTAGATATACTTTTAAAAGAAGATAAGGAGTGGTCGTGACAGAGGCCCCATTTTACGCATCCTACGCGACAGGGCTTTAGAAAAGGGTATGGAGAGGGATGCAGTCCTAATTTCTCTGTTCCTCTATTCACAATAGATTTAATTTCCTCTTTGAGTCAATAAAGTTTCTGCAGCCGAATGTGGATTTGGAAATATTGCACCTTCTTTATTAATTCCTGTAGTGTATGGCAGCTGGTGTGTACACGGTGTGTATATAGGTATATATATTTATAATATGTGCTGGATACAGAATATGGAACAGAAAAGAAACAAAGTAACACCTTCCTGGGCGCCCTGGGCTACACAATTTGTTTAACCCACGAAACCCTTTGATCTGGTAGCCTGCTCTGCTAATCTGCAATTTGGACTGGAAAACTCTTGGAGTCCGGGTTGGCGCCTGCCCGGAGGCGGCCCCGGAAGGGAGGCCGAGGATTCTCGCAGCCCTCCGGGAGGTGGGCGAGGATGCTCTTACTTCTTTCCAGCACCGCCTCTTTCCCCCCTCCCAGTCCTCCAGCCTAGCAAGTCTGTCTGGGCAGTATGGAATGGAGTGGGCAAGGTACGACTGGAAAGGGCAGCAAAAAGGTTCGTTAAAGGACTGTTGTTTGTGAGGGATGTGAAGATAGCTCTTTTTCGGAAACCAGCTTAGGCTGAGAGCTCAGAAAGGTAGCAAAACGAGAGGAGAGAATATGGGGTCCCGTCGCTCATTGCCGGTTTCTCCCCTTCACTTTTTTCTTTCCTCGCTAATGCTAATTCTTCGTGAAAGCAGAGGGAAGGTTGGAGGAAAGGAATTCCCTTGGGTCTGGTGCTTAGTGAGGAGTACATCCCATCACTCCCCACCCTGGGATGCAGGCTAAGAAAGGCAACCCAGCCTCCGGCCTGTTCTCTGAGTTTAGCTGCGATTGGCCTCAAACAAGTCCCTGTTAAACATAGCATAGCTGTAAATATATATGTTTAGACCATTATTTCTCCTCTATGCCAAATAGAGTCTGATATGGTAGAAACGGGGAGCCCTGCTTATCCTCTCTTTCCCCCACCATTTCCGGTCCCGAGTCAGCTGCACTTTGAGCCCAGGGGCCTGAAGATTTCTTTAGGGAAGGGACACGGCCAGGTCCATCATCCCCGGCCGGGGTCTTTCCCGCCCTTCAGTCTGAAGAATACCCTGCAGGCTGCTCCAGAGCCTCCTCGGCTGCTCCTACCAGGCTCGGATGCCCTGCAAAGTGCCCTGGGCGCAGGCCGGCACTGCGCTGCCCTGATGGAGGCTCTGGAGGGGCTGCGTGGCTCCCCCGAAGCCTCCTAGGTTGCTCACGTTCACAAAGGGGCCGCCTCCTGCCGCGTTGCAGGCTGGCGGGATGGCCGCGGCTGCGGCCGCGCCGCTGCTACCTGGGTAAGTGCAGCCGTAGTTGCCACTATAGGCGGCGGCAGCGGCGGCGGCGGCGGCCGAGTTCCCGTAGCCGTAGCTCGGGAAGCTGTTATAAGAGTAAGGGCTGGCGCCCACGCTATAAGGAGCGTTGTAACTTGGCGCCCCACTGATGCAGGGTTTCCCGTCCCGCACCAACACTGGCACTGCCACCCTCCTGGGAGGCGGCGGGTGTGGGTGCGTCCCCATCTCCAAAGACTTGTCCTGACGCTGCCTCTTACACTTGTACCTCCGGTTCTGAAACCAGATCTTCACCTGCGTAGACGTGAGCTTTAGGCTACTGGCAAGATGCTCCCGTTCTGGCGCAGACAAATACCTCTGTTGCTTAAATCTCCTTTCCAGCTCGAAAACCTGAGCTTGAGAGAAGAGGACCCTGGGCTTTCTTCGGCTTCGCTGTTTCGGCCTCTCACTCTCCTCGGCCTTACACTCTCCTGCCTCCAGCGGCTTCTTCAGCGGGCAGCTTTCTGAGGAAGGAGCAAAAACAAGTGTTCCTTAACGTTCCCCTCCATCAGTCTTGAAGCACCATCTGCGCAGGAGGAACTGATTATCAGAAGATCGGTGTGCGAGTGTATGCCTGTATCTGGGACCGTTTGTGGCTCTGGGTACAATACTGGAGAGAGGGGAATGCCTTCCTGTGCTCGAAGTGTGCATCACTTCTTTCTATTCATCGCCCACTAAGAGAAATCAACTTCGACTACATGTATTCGGTGTCCCAAAACCTGTATGTGTGATATTGTGCACTTGCAGTTAAGTGCAATGTCTGTATAGTGTGGGCTGTGAGAGGTGTTTGTATTTACATTTTAGGCCCTCCTTGAATAGGCTGTGTAAGTAAATTAGAAATTTCTATGTGAATTTCCAGTGACTGTTATTACAAGCAGCACACAAATCCACAGAGGGGTGTGTGTGTGTGTGTGTGTGTGTGTGTGTGTGTGGTGTCAGTTGAAGTAGGTTTCAGGCCCAAGTTTACTGCCAGCTCCATTTCAGACTCCCTGCAGGAAAGCAACAGGGCCTCAAGTTTCTCATGCAGAAGGGGGCTTGGGCTGGATGACCTTTAAAGTCTCTTTTAGTTTACCTCTTTCACTGTGACTCTCTGATTCTATGCCTCTTTGTCAAAATCTCCCCAGAAATCTTATGAGGGATCTTGCTTAAGGTCTTTCTCTAGAGCCCAAATGAGTGGGCAAGCCAAGGGCATCTTCTATAGTGACACAAAGCAAGGCTCTTGTGAGTTTTCAGTTAAGGCTAAAGCTTGAGGGCCAGAGTGCTAACGGGGCCCAGGAGTGGAATTGTCCTCCTAACAACCCAGGGGCTGCTGTATAAGAACTCCTCAAATCGACCAGTGCTGGCTTCCATGTCTGCATTGTGGTTACTGAGTGGGAGCGCCCAGGCTGCCCCTGAGCTAGGAGACCGACAGTCTGTGGGCGTGAGAACACCTCTCTGACCGAGGGATAGCGGGAAGGAGAGAAGCTTCCTTTTTCTATAGCACTAAATTATCAGCTGTGGGAAAAGGGGGGAACCCCCTCCAAGAACTAGCAAGTTCGCAGGCCACGGGCAAAAAGCCTGTTGGCAGCTACAGCGTCAGTGGCATGGATCTCTAGCCTACCCCCCACCCCCACCCCAAGCCCCCGGGAACGCGCCCTTCCCCACACTTGCGGTTTGTAGGGTGACAGCCTCGCTCTCCAGTCCGCGGCTAAGGTTTTCGGGGTCACCTCTTCCCCAACCCCCGCCCCTTGCTCCCTCGCAGGTACCTGCGTTGTGTCGGAGCTGTCGCTGCACAGGACTGGGGCCTGACCCCCACCAAAGGCTAAAGGAGCGGGAGGCCCTGCTGGCAGTTTATGGGAGGTGTGCGGGCCTCCGCCTTTGTTCCAGGTGTGCGGGCGCTTTTCCTGCCCCCTCTACTCACTCTGGCTCCTGTCCCTCACGACCCCGTCGGCTTCCTCTTCTTGGTCCTTGGGCCCGCAGGAGCCGCGGAGGACCGTGTGGACATAGCTCTCGGGACAAATCCCCGTCTCCCCGTGGCTCTCGGCTGCGGCTATTGAGTTTAAATAGGGCAGTTTCTCTCCCTCCTCCTCCTCCTCCCCCCCATCAGAAAATTGGGCCGCCTCCCCCGCAGCCAACATGCAGGAGGAGGTCGAATGGAAATGCTGATCCAAGTCCGTCTGCAAGTGCCCGCCGTGGTACTGTTGTTGCTGCTGCTCCAGATTCAAAATGTCTTTGACAGAGAAAGGTGTGGAAGTGACCGGGCTTGGTAACATCATCAGAGCAACTTAATTGCTCAAAGCAAATACTCAATAAATCCTCGACGGAGGGGCGGGGAAGCGGTTCCTGCTGTCCTCCTGCCTCTACCTCTGCTGCCGAAAAGGACTTTTGACAAACGATGGACGAGTCCCGCTGCAGTCTAAATTGCCTCCATTAGCCTGGAACCGGGGGTCTGGGTTTTGTTACAGCCACTGCAGGGACTAGGAGTAGGGCTCAGAAGCCGCCTCTGTCCCTGGTTGAGACGTCACGGCGAGGGCTGGGATTGTTCCCCGGGCTTCTTCTCTATTGGCTTAGATGGAAGCTGGTCACGCCCCCCACTGCCCCTTCCAGAGAACCCGCAGTCCTACCAGAAATAGAAATTGACTTAGAAGAGAATCGGGAAAATCCATGGCTTCCTAGAGCAGGGCCTGGGCCGAGCCGCTAGGTGCAAAACTGCTGAGGTCAGAGGGTCCAAGATTGGCCCAAGGAGCCACCAGCTGCTTGGGAGTGTTGCTCGTTACTGGCTTCCCTTAGCCCAAAAGTTTTTGATTTTTTTTTTCCCCTTATGGACCTCTTTGGCAGTCTGGTGAAACATCTTCAGAACATTGTTTGCGTCTGCATATAAGAAAATAGGATTGATTACGAAAGAAACTAACTATATAGAAATACAGTTATCAAAAGAGTTACTTTTTTAAGTTCTCAGAACTCCACATATTTAATAACTCTTGTCTTAGTCTATTCACTCTCAGAGGAGTTAAGGTTTCCAGGGTTAGGTGTTTTATGAACCACATACATTTTATCGAAGTAGAAATTCAAGGTCCCTTTGCATTCTTAGACTGAGAATCTGATGGATTGAAAATTGGAAATGAGGGTCTAGCTAGATGAATATAATGTCAATGATAATGATGATGGCAATTATAGTCTGATGTAAGTCACAATATAAAGATAGCACTCAATGAAATATACTCTTCTTAGAACCAAAGACTGTTTCTTAATGTCTTTGTAGCCACAATACCTAGAACAGTTCCTAGCACATGGTAAGTATTGAAAAATGCTTGTTAGAATATTGAATAAACATGCACAGTTTTATCTCATTGTCTTTCTAATCAAACAAGGATAAGTGTAATAAGGTTCTTTTTAACTAATTAACTTTCCTACACGAAGTAAATGTATTTTATATGTATTCAAATTATGTCTTTCCAATGAAGGCTTAACTGACTTTATAGAATTGCAGCATATTAGAGATGGTAGGCCACTTAGGTCATAAAACCACATATGGAAAGGCCCATTAGAGTTCTTCTAACTAATCTTCCTATTGCACAAATGAGGAAACTGAGGTTAAAAAAAAAGGCAGGAATCTTGCCTAAGGTCACACAGGTAATCAATGGTAGAGTTGAGACTACTACCATTCACTTCGGTTCTCCTACTATATAATGCCACTTCATCATAGGAAATGTTCTCTTCTCTCAAAATTCTTGACCAAATACAATTCTAGACAATACAGTTCAGCACCCAAGGAACTTTCAGTTCTCTGATTATTTCACACATGTTAACTTTGTCTTCTGATGAAATTACAAGCTTCAGGGCAGGGGACTGCGTCTCTTGTATTCCTCAAAATGATCCTGTTCTGGCAAAGAAAGCAGAGGCGAATACTTATCAACTTTAATTGCCTTAGGCTTTTCATCACACATACAGAACCTTTAACGGGAAACCAGCTGGATCTGAGGTAGTCCGGTTTATAGAAAGTCCTTGTGCGCATCTGTGTTTGGAAAAGGAGGTCATCATAGCAGGGCAGGTCTAGGCCCAACTGCTTCTGCCTGCTCTGGCCAGCAGTTCTCTAGTTTGGGGGTTTTGTAAACTCCACCCATTTAGAGGAAGAGGAAAAAAATCAGCGTTAAATGTTTACTGCTCCTGACCTCTAGAGTAGAGAAGAAGATTCTTAGGGACTAGGAGGATTGGGAAGAGAGGAAATAGAGTGAGAGAAGACCGGGGTAAGGGGGGGAGAGGGGGATGAGTGATATGGAACTAGTTTCTTACTCAAATCAAGCATCAGAACTCCTATGGAAGGAGAATGAAAGGCCATGATAACTTCACTATGCCGAGAAGACTTAGGCCCCAGGAGCTGGAAGAAATGTGTGAGAAGTTATGTCAAAGGACGGAGAGACTAAAAGGTCTTTCTACCAAGGCTTCGTCAGGAACAATTTTTTGTAGGGTCCAGGGGACAACCAGGAAGGGGAAAAATAAAGAGACCTCTTGGGACAGAGGGTACCTTGGGAAAGCCCGTCGAGGAAGGAGAAGGGGGAGGGGAGGAGCCTGCTAAGGAGGGGGCGGAAATACCACTGGGACCCTGCCCTTAGGGCTGCCTACTGGAGATGGACACGTGGGCTGGGGAATGCAGGAGCCTAGAAGAGGGCGCCAAGGCTGGCAGTAGCTGGGGGAGGGTGGTTTGGGCGGAAGAGTTTGAGGTGCGCCCTCCCGAGTGGGCGGAGCTCAGCTCAGCAAATGGGGAGGGAGAGCCCCAAAGCGCAGCATCTGACAAATGTTTTGTTTCTATTTAAAATAATAATGAAGATGAATGCTTAAAAGTCCGACAAAGCCCAATGTCTTTTTTCCCCCCAAACGAACTAAGGACTTCCCCCCCCCCCCCAGATTCCAACAGTTTGGGTCTCGCGTGGAGCTAGGGTAAGTAAGCTGCAAGAAGGAAAAGGTAGTTTTTGTTTTAAGGGAGTAGAATAAGGGAGGGCAACGAAGGAAGGACTGGAAAAGCGGGGATATTGGAGGTAAAAGTTCAGGCCGTGGTCCCTTGGGCAGCTTGAGTAGAAAAGATTCCCGCGCCTGCCTGGCCCCAACCTTAAACTCTTTGCCTTATTATTATTTATTATTATTATTATTATTTTGCTTTGACTCTCCATGAACTGGGGAGATAGAAGGGAAGGGCAGGCATTTAGGGGCGGGGTGGGATGGGGGGAGGGGGAAAAGTAAACTACCGAAATTCTTTGCATCTCCTATGGATCTTTGAATTTGCCCATCTATTTATCTGAATCTTTTCTACTCCCGATTCAAGACAAGACCTTGAACTAGTTAGTGGGGAGCCAACTTGCCTGCGGCCGAAGCCAGGGCTGCCAGAGGTGAATAGTCGCTCACCCTTAGACCCACTGGATCTTGCCATTATACCCTGACATTTGTTCCTCTGCAGAGTATAGCGTACATCCCCAAACACATCGGTTACCCCTACGCCCGCTAAATTGAGACTTCGGGCCTTCGCTTTTTCTTTGAAGAAGCTCCACAAATTAAAGAAACGAGATCATCAGAGTCGCCAACTCAGAAATCTTTCTTCCCAGCAATGCCCCCTCCATTCTTCTGCTGTCTTCCGAGAGGGGGCCAAACCCAGGTTAACATTGCACGGGACTGCAGGGTCAGGCTTAAGGATTAGTGCGGGCGCGGGGAGAGGAAGGCGGAGAAGTGGATGTCCTGGTTCTTTCTGTAATCTTCGAGCTCCAGCCGAAGGCAGCCTCCTGCGCCGCTTTCAGTCTCAAGCTAAGCATCCCGAGGCTCGCTAGCTGGGTGGGCTGTGAGTGCATCCTTTCCTTCTAGAGAGTGTCAGGCAACCCGCGGGACTGGAAGAGAAGTCCCATTACTCTGCTGGGCCGAGACAAACTCTAGAGAATACGGACAGGTTGCCCCCAAACCACCCTGTAGCTCGGCAAAGCTTCCTCAGTGTGTTAGGAACCGCAGAGGAATAGCAGGCTAGAAGTTGCGGGGAAGCCGTCTGGCCTAGCTCTCCAGCGGTAGCTCAGCCTTCCGGATAGGAAGTTCGGAGGCGAGGAGCAAGGCTCAAATGCTGAAATTCGAGCTGAGGTGAAAACCTATGTGGAACTCACTTAGTGTTTTCTCCTTTCTGTGCATCCCTAAAATAAGGAAGAGTTTTCTTTTTCTCCTTTCCTTTCCTTTCCTTTCCTTTCTTTCTTCTTTTTCTTCTTCTTTTTTTTTTTTTGTTTGAGTGCTCTTCTCGAAGATTTATATTTAGCAAAACCTCTCATCCCAGATTGCCCCAACTATCCCTTTACCCCAATCGCCGCTAACACTTTCTTTCACGATCAGTTTCTCTGAAGATTTCTCTTTATCTGCCTCTCTAGTACATGCTCCCATTCCTTACTCTTTAAGGTTCCATCCACTTCCAGCATTTCTCTATTCTCCTGGAATTCATTTCGGTCTATTTCGGCAGGCCCAACAATACTTGCCTTAGGTCTTCATGTGAAGTCTGAGGGGCCTTTTTAAAAAAAAAAATTAAAATAAAAAAAATAGGCGAACCTGCTCTATAAAGGAAAGAGGAAAGGTACAGAATTAGATTACCTAGGATCCCTCGCCTTTGAGCTCAGAACTTCGGGGTGCCCTACTGCCTCATTTGAATTCATTTGCAAATTTAAAATTGTGGTTTATATGCTGTTTTGAACAATTAGCATAACTGGGGGAGTTGTTTCATTCTGTGAATTGTTTGTTGTATTTAATTATCAGAGCTTAATATGATTAGATAGATTAGGAACGATTAAAGAATTGCATTTTTTAAATGGCCTAATATAAATCATAAATTGTCGATCCTTGGCTCCCATTCCACGGTTTAAATGACTACAAATCAGATAAAGACTTATCGTTACAAATTTAGTCAACATTAATTTTCTTTAATCACTACAATTATCACTTGTTTTGCATTTTCAATAATAATCATTACAAAGCCAGTTAGTAACTAGTTTCCTGTTTGGAGGAAAAATGTTTTATTTAAATACACAAACATAACTGTAATTATAATATACTTAGGAGAAAAATTGCAACAAATACACCAACATGACCACAGTCGGAAAAAAAACTTATTTTCGAATGTATTTACCTACCAACTCTTCAGATAATTTGCTTGTACAAAGACTAAAATGTCAAGAGTTAACTTGCTATAAATAATCAAAGAATTATTTGACAGCGTTTAGAAAAGTTATCTTAGGAAGAACCAAAATGATAATATTGAAAACTACTTATTTAAAATACTTTATATCCTCTATATCAAAAAAGTCATTAAAAAAAAGGATCTTAGATGAAAATATTCTCTCCCGAATTACAGTATAAATCCTTTTGCTAGGAAAATTGTTTTTTCCTTTTTTTTTTTTTAAAGAGTTAGGCAAGCTTTCGAAAATTTTGGATGGCGTATAGATAGCAATTCGTCAGTTGTGGAAAATGGGCAACATATTTTCTATTTTCAGGAGAATCTCTGGTGTGTCTCACTCCTGGAAAACATTAACTCCAACGAATTTCCCTTGCGAATGCTCATCTTATTTGGTACATTTTTTCCTAAAGAGGGTTGAGTGTCTCAAAGTTTTTTTTATGGTTGAGTGATTTCGATGATTTTTGCTCGACGTTTACCAAAGCCGGAGATCGCCTAGATTTTGTTCAGAATCGAATTCCCTGACAGACAGAATTGTAGTCTGCCGCGGAGGGAGTGATTTTTACGTTATGTAATCTGTGTTGTTCTTTGTTAATTTCAGGAGGGGTCGATTAAACGAGTTTCGATTTCAACCAGACAAAGAAGGTCGACTTTTATCTGTACGAGTCTTTCCAAAAAAAAAAGAAAAAAGGAAAAAAAAAAAAAGACTATGTTAAAAGTAAAATATTAAGTGCCACTTCTTCCTTCCCCTCCGAGACACATTCTTTCCTTCCAACACTACTCAGGTCCACGGGGGGCTGATGAGTGCATTTTGGGCAAAAGGAGAGGAGTTAATAAAGACAAAAGTGAAGATTCAAGTATTGGCTGTAAGTCCTGGTAGAGAGGATGTGGAAAATGGAGGCTATCTAGACAATGTTAATTTGAAGAGTCTATTGTTCCTCTAACTACATTCGTTGAATTTTTGAGAATTTCATACCAAATGATTTTGAGAACTACCGCTCTAAAACACTCGGCCCTAGAAGGTCGGTGGACCTTATAACCAGTGCTCATTTCAATTCAACAAGTATTTATTGAGCGCCTTCCCCGTGCCTAGTACAGCGGTGAGCACTAGGGCTGGATCAGTCGAGTCGTTATTCACACTGACAAGCAGTGGTTAGTAATCTTTGTTTCTCCTAAACTGTGTTTTTTTCACAGTTCCCTTTGCTCCTCATTTACCAGGGTGAGATCATTCTCCATTGGATCTCACACTGGGTTGCCTCAGAGCAGCCTCTCTCCTCTTTCTGGGGAAGAATTGGAAGTCAAGAATTTTGGGGGTACTTGAGAGCAAAAAAGAGAATCTCCCCACTTCTGAAACAGTTTCCAACCATGGGTCCGATCCATGAAGCTGATAGCTAGCAGGATTTAAGGCCCTACCTTTCAGAGGAGGCTCAGTAGCATTTAGAGAACTTGGGATGTTGTGTACCTCTGGACCTCCTCCTGGAGCTGCCCACCCCAGGAGCATGGGAGTAGACTCCACTTTCCTGGTTACCCCACCCCCACTCAGGCATTTCCAGATTTTCCTCATTTCTCCAGTTTCACTCTGTTCTTTTCTAAAAAGAGGATCTTCCCTAGCTAACACAAAAACCAAGTCTCCACTTAGCCTTGCCCAGCTCAACTCAGGAGCCAAGAAGAAGATGCCCTTCTGGGGGCATCTTAACTGGTGGATTTGCAACTGGGAAAAAATCATAGGGCTGGCTCCAGATTTGGAGCCTTGAGATGAATGTTCCCAGATTTTGGGGTCCTGCTCACCACTAAGATGACCTCCCTTTTCAGGGCTATGGAAGATCTGTGGCAAAAATGAGAGCTTGGCCTCCAAAAGGGCCTTGTTTCACAGCTATGGTCCTCATGATCCATTCCTACTGTTTAAACGGACAATCACCCATCCTCTTGGCCTATGAATGCAGAATTCTGAAAAATATCTATCATCTATGCTATATCCAACAGAGAACCAAATGCTTTTCTCACACATTCTCTTTTTCTAGCCGTCTCAAAAAAAGTTCTTCCAAAAAACACTGCCAGTCTGAGAAATGGATTCTGGATCCAGGCAGGGCAGAAAATTAGAACTTGGTTGGGTTTTGTTGGTTCAGGCTTGATTGGGACTCTGGGTTTTAATCTGCCTACCTAAAATGCCCTGGCTTGAGAGATAAAAGCTATTGTTACTGAAACCAGGAGTTGGCCTAGCCATATCATTTGATCTACTGCTGGCCCATACCTCTCCCTTTCCTCTTCCAATACATTTTCTTTGGTTTCTTTTCTTTACTTCCCAATTTCCCTAATGTTCCTTCCCTTGTTTCCCCTTCTCTTAGCTCTCTAAAGATTTAATTAAACTGGAGGGACCAATTCTTAGAATAAGGGAGACTCAGGGGTGAGGAAGAAAGCCTTCAGTTCTATAACCAGACTCTAAACATTTGCCACCTTCTGTGATTTGCTTAGGCACTGAGAGCAGGTTATTAATATACTAAGTTGCCTTCCTTGGCTCTGAAAAGTACTTTTGTACACCAGAGTTCCCACCGGTGAAGGCCCCCAAGTCCAGCTTTTCTCTCCCCCTCCCTTCCCCCCCACAGGGCAGTACTCACTCTTGGCACTATTTTCAAGCAGCAGAGGTCCAGCCCTATATGTTCAACTCTACTCAGAGAGGAAGAGGTATTTCTGCACTCTCCCAAGGTCCCAATCTTTTCCGTGGAAATCCCCCAAACTTGCAGATCCACCAAGACTTTCATTTCCTTCAGTTGTGGCAGATGCCATATGTCTACCACATGGGATGGGAAGTTGGGGTGCCTCCAGCAGTAGCAAATTCTGGGAGATCCCAGTCCTAAATTTGTTTTCTTTTTCTTCCCTTCCTCTCCCCCCATTCCATAAATAACATAAATATAACAACTCCCTCTGTTTTCATTCCTTCTAGTCCTGATGGGTAAATTCAAGACACCAGATTTTGGAATCTATAAAATTCACCACCAAAATAAGGGGGAAGAGGATCCAGGAGTAAGCAAGTACTGAACATATTTCCTGGATTTCTCTGGTTGGTCTTGACTTCTAGGTTTGTTTGTTTGTTTGTTTTTCTAGAAAGAGGGAATGGTCACAAAAGCTCTGAGTATTAGAGTTTTGTGGGGACAAAGTTCTCTGAATTTTTGAGATGTGCAGCTTAGCAAACTAGATGTTCCTATTTTCCTCTGTTTCTTTTCTCCTTCCTTACCCTACCACACTTTCCGCAGGTGGCTTCAGCTGTTTCACATTGGGAAATAGATGATATAGAAACAAGACTGAGAGCTCTCTTTTCACAAATAAGTGAAGCACATGGCATGTAATTCTATACACATTCAATGGACATTACATGTCTCCTTTGTACAAGGCACTGTGTGCTAGGCACTACAGAAACAAAACTATATATGACATAGCTCTCAGGAAGTTATAATCTAATAGACATTTGAGTGTATCAGAGTACCAGGAAGTGAATACGATATACATATATTATATACCACAAACATACATAATAAAGACTCATTAACTTGTACTACTTTGACATTTGCAACCACTTGGGTCAAGGAGTTGGTCTGAAGTTCATTTTGCTGGTCAAATCCTGTTTTCATAGATTAACTCAAGTAAATAATAATCATGATTCGGGAGGGAAACTTTGAAGTGGAGTCACTAAGGTGAATTTTAATTTTCCATAGACAGCAGTTCTTTTTGTAATTTAAAATAAATGCCATCGATATCTTTTGTTTTATCTTATCTAAATTTCCCTTTGCATCCTTTTTCCATTCTCCCAGAGACATTCCAACCTATTTTCTTTCAAGACTTATGCCTACTATTTGACTAAGTTGCACAATTACTATATTGTAAAGTTGGCAACATTTCTGTTCATTATTTTGTAATTTTTTTGGAAGATATACTAAAATTCACCTTCCTTTATGATTTTCCCTCCTATTTGAGAGAAATACTTTCAAGAATGGTCAAGCACACCAAAGTTACAGAGATTCACACAAAAACAATCTCCTTTTCTCTTCATTAAAGCATGTTTCCTTAGGACTTTCACAGAATAAATGAATGAATAAAGAATGAATGAATGGATGAGCGAAAGTTAAAAGCAGAATTCTTACACCAATGAAATCACAAGTCCAGACTCTCTCCCCGCCAAAAAAATCTATAATGCAAACTTTTAAGTGCAAGATAGCTCCATTAAATCTCTGTGCATGCTACTGCACAATTCATATATGTATATGAGAAAACATATACACGCTAAAATATAAAACTAAAAAATTAATACACCTGACTCACATCCTGACTTTCCGAGTTCTTCAGTAATGAGACTGATATTGGAGTGAGCTTTATGGAAATCGGTCCTTGAACCTTCCATTCACACTTCATACACTAATCACATACACTGATAAGGTACGTGTGGACACTTACTTCCTCTTTCTCTTTCTCCACTTATACACTTACGTGCATGGGATTCAAAGGGGAGGGGGAGGGAGAAGCTAGGCCTGGAAACTGAGCAATCTGCCAAAGCAGGCGGATGTGGGACCAGAGACTGGCGGATTCCGCTTTGGCCAAACTTGTCAATAGAGGAAGACAACTTGAGCTGCGCCACTTTCAGCCAATCTCCCCCCTCCTTCTCTCCGCTCCCCTCCCCAAGACACCGCCCTTCTTCTTGAGAAAATTAATGCCTCATTATCAATCAACATTTCTCCTCTTCCTCTAATAAGGTAAATCATCTCCTTTGTATTTAAGATTTGTACCCAATAAGTCCCCTGATGTAAATAAATCAATCCCCAAATACATCTGGTGTATCCTCTCACCCACCTATAAAGTTTGCTACTGCCCGCGATAGCAGGAGCCCGACCTCAGTTTCCTGCACTCCTTCCCCCTTCCCCCAGCTCTCAGCCCCCACAAATGCATCATTTTTAGCTGCTGTAAACAAACCCAAAAGTTTCGAGTCATTGTTATCGTGTTTAGATAAAGATCTGGCCAATTAGTGTCCGGGCTGGAATGCAGATAAATCAGCTAGCAGCAGAACCTACCCGGCCCGGCGAGGGAGCCGGGAGGGAGGGGTGGGGGGCGGCAGATTGTGCCTTCTCGCCTTTTCCTCTCAGCCTTCTGGGCTCACCCTGATCAGTTCATCCTTCTCCCCTTCTCGTCGTCGTCATTCTCCACCTCTCTCCCCCTTAGCCTTTTCTTTTCTCTTTGCTTCCTCCCCCTCCCCCTCTTTCTTTCCTCCCTCCTCTTTCCCCCCCTCTATGGGGGAGGCCACCAACAGGCCCAGGACCGGCAGGCAGTCCCGCCCGGACCCCGAAGCCCTCCTTCCTCGGCGGATTTCTAATCAGGTCTCACTGGCCCCTCGATTCCACCTAGTCTCTCCCCACCCCCCACAGCCTCCCCCGAAACTTTTAATGCTTCATAAAAGGCAGAGGCGGCTGTTAACAGCTTCTAAGTGAAGAATGTGAGCCTGTGACGGGGATTTACTGGAAGCTGTAGGATTTCTGGACTGGAGATAAACACTGTGGCGGCCCTGGTGGAAAAGAGCCCCCCTCCCCCAATAGCTACAGGCAGCCCCTTTTCCCTGAATGCTAAGTCTTCTCCCAGCGCTCCCCCTCCCTTTTCTCAAGTCCCTTTCCCTTCTTGCACCCTTCATGCCTATAATTGCTCTGTCTTCTGGGTCTGTCTTCTGTCTCCTCTGGCTGGGCAAGAGGTCGAGTTGAGCTTTAGAGGAAAGTCCCTCTCTCCAGGGTGCTGGGATCCTAAAAGTGAGGGGGCGGAAAAGAATTTGCATTCAAAGGCTGACGAGGAAGTATTCTACAAGATACAACTTTTCGTAGACTGAAGAGCAAGCTTTTTCTTCCCCAAATAGCCTCTTGTTCCAAAGCAAAGATGATTCAGAATCCCAATTCTAGCAGCTTCGTTCCTTTCCAAAGGAATTTATTGAGTAAATACCGAGGCGCTTGGGGAGCAGAGGGATTTGCGTATACCTCCCTGTTATACACAATTTGGAAACCCCGCTATAGGGATTCAGCTGCCTGAGTCTGATCCGGCCACCGCAGGTGTATACTCGCTCAGCCCCTACGCGCTCCGAGGGCTACTCAACAGTCGGATCTTTGACATTTATGCGGGCCCTGAAATTCCCATAGGTCCCCGGGAATGGTAGACACATGTCTCTCTCACCAGGCCCTTTAAAGTATCTATCTCTCACATTAAATGTAACTAACATCCTTAAGCCCAGAAGAGTTGACCAGGAAAGTCCCTTGACTTGAAGTTTTATATAAATTTACCTATCTTGGACGTCCGTGTGTTTATGAAAGCGTTGGTTACGCAGTATACAAACAATCTTCGGAGACAGAAGAGTCTCTTGAGGCAGAACACTAGGTTCCAGCCCCACTTTGACCGCATAGTTGCTGGGTAATCTTGGATAAGTCACTTTATTTCTGTCTAAATGAGATCACTGATCAGGGGTTTTTAACCTGGGGTCTGTGGCCTTGTTTATTAACTTTTTTTTTTTTTTGGATAACTATTTCAATGTAATTGGTTTTCCTTGGAATCCTTTGTATTTTATTCATTAAAAAACCCATTGTTATATCTATAGGTTTCAACAGATTGCCAAAGGGATCAATTAATAAACATTTATTAAGTACTTCTTTATGCCAGGCATAAAGAGGTCGGAATAAAAAGAAAGGTAAAAGACACACAAAAAAGTTAACAATCTCTGGGCTAAGTCATCTATAAGGTGGCTTCCACCTCTAAACTTGTGATTTCTTGTAAAAAAAAAAAAAGCAAACATTGATTTAAACTGTGTTTAGGATATTTGGGATACAAATTTTAGTCTTGTCTAAATATTTAATCTGTTCAGGATGTATGAGACCTATATGTAAAACTAGTGTGTGCAGATCTTTGATTTGTGTGTCCAGTGTTTTTAATAACATGATTTTGTTTTTATTGACAATAGCATAAATCGTGAATTAGCAATAACAATTATCTAAGTCAAGTGTGAGTTACGAATAATACATTATTAGATCTTTAAGAGTCATAAAGCAATTTCCTCTTCATAGTGCAGTGAGGTACAAGTGATGCAAACGTATCCGCTTTATTGATGGGGAAACCGAGGCTTGTGATTTGCCTAGGCCGAACAGCGGGTAAATTTGGCAACTAGACTTGAAATTCATTTCCTCTGACTTCAAGCCCAGTTTTCCTGTCTCTACCTCGCTCCGGGTTAGCTTACTTTTTGGTGTGTACATTTTAAACGTTTGAAGCTTGTTCTGGTAGGTGTATCGTTGAGTGTGTGTGTGCTTGGGGGCGGGGTTGGGCATCTGCTGCATACACGTTTGTTTTCAAAATGTCTATGATGTCTTGATTGTGCGTGTACGTGAGTGTTTGCTGCGTGTGCGTCTGTTTTCGATATCTGCGTGATGGATGGGTGCTTGCGTTCGCGGCTGTGTGTGTGTGTCTGTCTGGGTGTGTTTAGGTAGCTCCGAAGCTGAGCTGACGTGTCTGAGGTCTCCTCACCTGGGTTCGGTTTAGATTTCCCAGGGATCCGGAATTCCCGGCAGCTCTGACGGATGCGTGGCGTCCTACGCTGTGTACACAAACCCTGCAGCTCCGGGAGTCTCAGCCCCTCTGGCCTCGAGTTCAGTTCGCGATTTGCGCTATTAATGGTTATTTTATTTATATCATTAGAATTGTCCCCAGCACTCTGTTTACATCAACGCCTTGTTGTCTGGGTCTCGGAGGCCACAGTGTTTGGACAGGGGATTACAGTAATGGATGGAGAGTCGGGAGGAGAGGGGGAGAAGGCTGGAGCCAAATCTTTGGGACTCGAGGCTCAGGCTGGGGAAGAGTAGGGAATGGGGGCTCCTCGAGGACGCCACTTGTTGACCTTGGGAGGAAAGGAAATATCGTCCTGACCACTCTGCAAAGAGGAAATTTCATGGGTCTGAGCGGAGATACTGGGAGAATGGAAAGATGAAGCTGGGGGAAGGGGACTGGAGTGTAAATCGGAACGCGGGGTGGGGTGCAGCCTTTTCCGGTGCTAGGTTTCCACAAAATCCTAATTTGGCATCATTCCGATCACCCGAAGGCGCGGGCCTAGGAGGCTCCGGAGACTTTGTCTGATTCCTCACTAATGCCCCCAGAGTAAACAAACAAACAAACAGACTAATCCTGCCCCGGAGCTTCGGGGTGGCTGGGATCTCCGCCACTTTGATTCCTCGGGTTAGCTGGAAGGGGTCCACTCTTTATCCTTTAATCCGGATTAAAGTAGTTTTTCCCCCTCTTCCCTTTACGTCTCCTGTAGTTCTTTGCAGACTCACTATATAGGACTTGCACATCCCAGATAGCCCTTAAATCTTCTGGCTCCAGGCCCTCAGTGAGGGGAAAAGGGTGCTCGAAGCGGTTCCGAGTGGTTTTTACTTTATTTGGGGCCTAAATCTATGGAAAGGGTGGCGTAGTGGATTGAGCATTGGAAGTCGTAGTCCCGGTTCCTTATCAAACTCAACATTCCCTTCAGCATATAATTTCTGGGAATATATGGCGAGTTTGCACTAAAAATCAATAGACTGGAGATCCTAGAAGATGGATTCAAATTCTGATTTTTCTTTTTAATCCTAGATGAGTTTGTGCTTATCACTTCACTGTGACCCTCAGTGTCCTGATCTGTAACATGGGTTTGAGGATAGAGGAAGGGGTTTTGAGAACTCTAAAGTTCCTACCGCTGCCATGTCTATAATTCTATGATTCTACGCGCTTCAAAGGACCTTTCCACTCTTCTCTATGTCTACTTATTCCTTACTTCCTGGATTCTAAGGGGTACCTCAGAACCAGCCTGAGTTCCTTCCAGTACATGTATGTTCTCTAAGGAGAATCAGGGGGTGGTGTGTATGTATAAGAATATCTGTGATGTCTAGTGTGTCCGAGTTCTCACATTGTAAGATTAGAACTAGGAAGGGTTATAGAAGTAATCAAATCCAACCTTCTTAGTTAGAGATGAAAAAAAAAACCTGTAGAGATTAAGGGACTTGTCCAAGATAACGGCAATAGTAAATGGTATTGCCTGGGTTTCATAACTTTTAAATCACTCTTTCTTTCCATCATATTTTATGCAAATTTCCAGACTGTGCAAATATCTGATAAAAAGCTCCACGAGTTCAAGAACTGTTCGATTTATCTTTTCTCCAGCGTTTAGCAGATTGCTTGGCAGAAAGCAGGAAAGTAATGAATATATATTGTCTGATTGATTTTTGTCTTTGCATCTCCTAATTCAGAGCAAGCGCTTAAAAATACTTGGTGAATTAAATAGCCTATGATGTGTTCATTGGGTACCCACGGATGGAGCAGATGTCTGAAAGTATGATTGAATGTGAATGTGAGTTCGAGATAGCTGAGCACACATCTTTCACGTGTATTCAGGTGCCAGCGTTTGCTCACAAAAGGAGTGTTCCAGAGAGAATTCCCTCAGATTTCCCTTCCCTTCCAGCTAGGGCCGGATGCCCACACACAGTTGACTAGTTGGGCCTAAAATACTCAGGCTCGAAGCGGACCCCAGCTATTCCAAGAGGCCCTACACTTCCTGAGAAATCATCCTGAGGCACATTCATTGTAGAAGTAGAGTTGAGGTTTCAAGATCAATAACCGGATGGCCCCGCTTCCTCCTTTCTCGGAAATCTCGAGGTTCGTACCGATCCTGCTTTCCTCTCTGCTCAAATTTTCCCTCCGGTTGGACATTGAAAACCCACTTCTCTCCTAGAGTGAGAGCTGAAGGAGTGGGTCAGAGCAGGTGGCTGCTGGGCGTGTTACGATCCTGGAAATGATTGGGAGCGACTTTACATACAGATCAGTCCGTCCAATCTCCCCATTTTACAGACGGGTAGAGGCCTAAGGAAGGGAAACGACTTCGAGGTCACACAGCATGGCAATGGCAGAGCCGAGACTAAAATCCCGGTCCCCTTTGATCGCCTGTCTCGTATTGCTGCTAGTTCTCCCAAGCTGCCTCCCGTACCCAGATGGAGCCAGGAATCCGGCGCATTGGAAGGCGCCTTTGAGTGTGGGGGGTATTAAGGGGTTGGGTAAGGATGCTAACTGCTTGCTAATGGAGGGGGAGGGTCGTGGGTTAGGTGCAGAACAGACCTGGGTTTCTCATTCCCGACTGCCAGCGAGTGTGCTCTGGCAAATGGTTTATCTGAAGACAACTTCTGTTTCTCGTTCGCTGTCGGGAGTTGCCCTGAAGCCAGTAATGAAAAATGGTCCTTTTCCCGAGCCTCTCCGGAGCTGATGATTTATGTGGGAACCGTCTTCGGCCCTTGGGGCCAAAACTGCCTTCCCTCAAGCAAGAGCGATGGAGGAGGGCTGCAAGCCAACTGGGCACCCCTACGCCTTGCAGCCCCGACTTTTTATGACGTTTCTCCCCAGAGGAAATTTTACAGCCTCTCCCCCAGGAAGCTGATCTCTTTATCGCCCTAAAGTAAACACCATTATCCCAGGTTTGGGCTGCGCCAATAGAGGCCCGAACTGGAGAAAAGCAAATCCTGCAAACGCTCTCATAAAGCCGGGAAAAGGTTCCTGAAGAATTATGATTTATGATTGTCTAGCCCCTTCATCCCCCCCCCCCCAACATCCTAAAAACATAAGGCAACCGATAAGAGAAAGAAATGGACAGCTCCTGCTCCTCAGAATATAGGAGAGGAGGCTAGTGATGGAGGCTGTAAGTGGGAGTCTCAGAGGATGTGAGGGGGAGAGTAACGATGAAGGTGATGGAGACAGTGCCATTAGGGATGGTGACCGTGACAATGATAGTGATGGTGACTGAACTGTGTCCGGAAAGGTGACAATGCTATTAGTACTAGTTTTGCTATTAGTGCTAGTTCTACCGGGAATATAATTTCTGTCCTTCCACTCCGCAGCCCAAGATAGCTGAGATCTTTTTAAGGTGTAAATGCGGAGGGCACCTAGGAGCCTTTAGGAGATCTCTTTTAGTACCAGACTGGTGACGTGTTGGGGATTGTGATTTCATTACTACACCTGGCGATCCCTGACTAGCTCCCGCAGCTTTTCCCTTTTGTGCTTCAGACCCCACTTCTGTAATGTAGATAGAGGGCTTTCAACAGATACTCAGACATTTGTAAAATTCAAGCTGGGATTTTTGGCTGGAGGGTATTATCTAATTAAAAAAATAAAAACAAATCTACTTACATAAAGAGTACTAGGGATTTTTGGCAGGAATTGGACCAACTTATGCAGCTATTACATTAATTTCTCTTTATTACATGATGTCCATTATATTTACCCCTGAGCCAATCTAAAAGTGCTTCTTGAATACACAGGGGTCTGACTAGCAACAAACTCCAGAAAATTTCCATCTACCCCAAAGTGTCATCAAATTCACTCGTTAAGTAAATGTTTATTTTAAGTGATGGATCTTACACTATGAAGGGTATCTAACCTTTGATTAGGGAGTGGGGATGGGGAGGTGGGAGGGGAACCAAAGGAGCAGTTTTTCCCATTTGCTGGAGGTACTTAAGGCTCAGAATGTAGTTCCAGAGTTCATGTCACTATTCTCACCAGGTCAGTTGAAGAACATGGAAAATCTTGGTAAGTCACCTCCTAAGCTCTAAACAATATCAACAAGGTTTACCTAAGTAATGAACACAGGGAAAGAATAAAAAGGGAAAGGGAACAGGGGGAGAACTGAATGTCAGATTAATGTTGTCTTTCCTAATGTGGAAATATATTTATTATATATACTGTACATTTTTATCATATTGCTTCCTGTTTTGGGGGGAAGGAAAAACCCAAAATCTTACAAAAGTGAATGGTGAAACCTATCTTTACATGTAATTGGAAAAAAATAGTATTAAGTGGGAAAATTTTGATTTTAGATATTATTCTTTTTTCTATACTCTAGATATTATTCTTTTCATCATTACAACACTTATGCACTTGAACAACTCATTTCACCCATCTCAACCTCAATTTTCATACCTCTAAAGTGAAGAAGTTGGACTAAATAATCCTGTACATCCCAGAGAATTCAGATCAACCACATTCAAAAGCAGAGTTGAGGTTTCAGTATCAATAAAAAGGAGGGAGGGCCCAGGGAGTAAATCATCTTCCAGATGAAGCTACCAAAGCAGTTAACATTGCTCAGCTTCCTGAGTGTATAAATAGAAAGAGTAAGAAACCAAGGACAGCCCTGGGCAAAGGATTCCTTCTCTTTGAAATGAGAGATGATCTATAGAAGCAGTTGGAGAAAAGGGAGAATAAATTCAAAAAGTAAGATCAGGTAATAATTAAAGAGAGTGAGCTAGAGAAACATACTTTAGAATGATGAGGAATAAGGTAGGTTTCCTTTGGAATAAAGATATTTGAAATGTTGGTATGTGTCAGTAGGAATTCCTACTATTGTCTGGAATTAGTTGGAGTAGAAGGTATCTGTGACATCTTTTGCTCTTTTGCTTTTTTCAAAGTGGACCATGGACCAACAGAGCTGAAAAAAATCACTGACCTATGTGGCAGCCTTTCCCTTTGTTGAAAATCACCCATTATTCAACTTGTTTTAAGAGCACAAAAAGCATGAAGCATCCACTTGATTATTTTGGGAAGTCTTGAGATAAGCTTAGGCATCCCAGGAGCCTTCACACTACATTCTATTCATCCAGGTTATACATCTGGTACAATAGATCATTCATAGTTTGAGAGTTTAAACAAACTTTCCATAAAAACATATTCCAATACCTTCAGGTAGAAACTATTTAGGAATAATAATAATTTTTCAAAAGCTGCAAGGTAAAGAAATAAAAAGTAGCCTACAAGAAAACTCCCAGGGGTTTCTGGAACTGCTTGCCATAACCCTAAAAACTTTTTATATTCTTGTTGCCCAAAAGGCCCACAAATGAGTCCCAGGATCAATTCCTTTGGGCAAAGTTAATTCCAAATGCCTCAGATCTGCACCACAATTTAAAAAAGAATAACAATAATCTTGTCTAGCACATAGTAGGCTCTATATAAATACATATTTCCTGCTCTCTCTTGTTCCCACAATTTGCTTGTCTGCAACAGTCCCAGCAACTGTTGGTGGAGAGAAAGGGGTTGACCTCTGCATTTTGGACCATGAAACAAGATTTAAGGCAAGGACAAATCACCTGCCTCCTCTCCTCTCCTCAGTTATTCTGGCATAAGCCTGTTTTGACTCACATCAGCCATAGGGGAGGACTCATTCCAAATTGGCTTCTGGAAGGGAAGAGAGATGGAAAGGGGACTGTAGCTCCTACCATTTAATGATAATCCTTTAGTAGATCAGTGGTCTAATTGATATGAGCCCTCATCAGTATTCTGCATTGATTTAGATGATAACTCTTCTATATTATCTCACTTTATATTATTTTTACTCACACCTTTCCAATAAATCCTAAATAGAGTATCCACTCTGAAGCTAGAAGCCTTCCTTTGGTTCTTTCAATATTTTGTATTTGCCTGGGCAGCACTTACATAGTCCATGGCATCCTTCTCTTTCCAAATAGGACTGTCCCACTTTTCCAATCGTGTAATGTCTTGACATTTTTATACCACTTTTTGCAATAAGCCAGCCTTGGGAATGTGCTATCGCCTACATATGTTTTCCTATTATCTTTTGAATAACCTGTGATTTTTGTTCTTCTAAAATTATGGAGTTTAATGATTTGTATATATATTACCAATAAATGAATGTTGATGTAGTAAAAGCTGGTGTCTTCAGTGGGGAACAATGTGGGATTACTGAAGGCAACTCAGAATTTTCTAAATACCAAGTAATCTTCTGATCTTCTTCTTATTCAGTTCTGGGCTCAGCTCTATTCATCCATAACATCTCCCCCCCCCTCCCCCCCCCCCCGCCCCTCTCTCTCTCTCTCTCTCTCTCTCTCTCTCTCTCTCTCTCTCTCTCTCTCTCTGTCTCTGTCTGTCTCTGTCTTTCTGTCTGTCTCTCTCTTACACACACACACACACACACACACACACACACACACACACACACGGGCTTCTATATATAAATAAGCCAGTCCATAACGATTTAATGATTTTACAGAAAAGAGAAAAATGGATATATTGATTAGTAGTTGTCACTTTCCAGGGGAGTAATAATACAATCCCTAATCTTTTCTATTCTTTTGCAATTTCCTCTTTAAGATATCTTGAAACATATTTAGAGATTAAATATGTTTATAGTGGGACACTAAAAAGCAGTCCCTTTTGATGTTTCCTAAATCATGGGACTTCCTTAGCTAGGGGTTCAAAATAAAAGAAAGAGACCTTATTAATAAAATTTTATTATAACTCTCCAAAATAGGTGAAATGGGGACATTACCATCAGCTAGCTAAAATGGCAACTCCATGAGGGGTTGGATTACATCAAAGTTTCTTAAACTGTGAGTGGTGACCCCATAAGGGGTCAAATAATGAATGTGGGGATCATGAAAAATTTGGCAGTAGTAGAAGGTATCAAATATTCTGCCAACATTTAGTTCTTTATGTAAAAATAAACAAACATACTCATCTCATTGGTATGTACATTTGCTTTAATCTTTAACAAATGGTAAAGTTATATGTATATCAAAGAATTGTTTTAAAATAAATTTCTTTATAATTTTTTTATTAGTAAATGTTTGACTTCTATATCTATCTTATATGCTTATATACTCAGGGTCATATAAAAATTTATCAAGTGAAAAGAAGTCATTAATGGAAAAAGTTTAAGAAACCCTGAATTAGATGACTTCTAAGTTCCCTTTCTAAGCTCTTAGGATACAAAGTACACGTTATAACTTTTTAATGTTAACTCCAGGCTATTATGTTCATAGATATGCAATAAATACTTGAATAAATGAAACTGAATGTAGCTGCTGTTTTTATGATCCTTCTATCTTCACCAAGAGACAGGAGATGCAGCAATTTTTTAAAAAAGGAGTATACAGTTGAATGTGATGTTTAAAATTTGTAAGTGCTAAGACTTTCTTTTAAATTTGTGTTTATGTGTTCTCTGCTAGGAAGTTTGGAGTTTTGCTACATAAACAAAATAATAAAAGAACAAAATCCTTTCCTCACAATAATCATGATTCCCAGTTTATAGATGAAGAAATGAGAAGGTTTGTGATTTGCCCAGTTTCACTCAGTTGGTGTGATATGAGGGACAAAATTTGACTTCTGACTCCCCAGATGTATACTTTTCATTCTACTGTATGCATTCTTTAAAAACATTGCATCTTACCCATTCCCCATTATTAATATAGTTTAAGAATTCAGACTACATTTTATCATATATAATAATACATCAAAATAAACTTGGATAAGTAAACAGAATCATTTTTCTCTCTTCTAGTGCCTCTATGGGCAATCCTCCAAATTTTTCTAGGGGCTGATTAACTCAGATTCAGTGTAGTCTATGGGTCTACATGCATAAAATGATTATTCTTGAGCCTTACTAATGTGTTTAATGCAATAGCCACAAGACCCTATGTTACCTCAAAGAAATGGCATTTCATAGAACAATATAGAAGATTCACAATAAAATGCACTCCCTTCCCCAGAGAGTATACCATTCCCTGAACATATATACCATCTTTGGGGAGCCTGAGCGCATATAAGGGCCAACACAAAAGGGACATGTGTGGATAGCAACTCGAAATTCAAACACTACGAGGATCCCAATATCCTCTTGTGATTACCTCATGTTGCTCCTCACTGGTCAGTATGCTTGGCTAGGTTATGCTCTGTGATGTTCATGAACACTATTCTCTTCAGATTACATTGCTGTACCACCTGACTGACACTCTATAGCTTCTAATTCTGAATAAGTTGAAACCTTTGGCTGGATATCATTAGGCTCTTTCTAAAAGAATCAGAGGCTTCACTGTAGGCTAAAAAGGGAGGGTTTTCAACTATTCTCTTGGAGTTTTGGCTCTGAGACTTGCCATTTCCTGAGAAGTGGAATTTTCTTTTCAGAGACTAAGCTCTCTCTCCTTGAAACTCCCTGTGGACTAGAAGATAAGGATTGAGGGGTAGCATACTTGATTTCCCCTCTCAGTTTGTGTGGTGTGCTTGTATCTATCTCTTTTGGTAATATGTTTATTTTTTATTTTTGCTGAGACAATTGGGGTTAAGTGACTTGCCCAAAGCCACACAGCCAGAAAGTGCTAAGTTTCTGAGATAGATTTGAATTCAGGTTCTTCTGACTTCAGGGTTGGTGCTCTACCCATTGCACCACCTATCTGCCCCATGTCATATGTTTATTCTATAAGATACCATTGGTTGTAAAGGGCTGAAACTTAAAAGGTGTGCTTGAATCAGACAAACGAGCACTTAAGGTTAATTATCTATTGGACAATAACTATATTAGCATATGTTTGGAATTTCTCTTCTCCCAGTTAATGCTGGCTCAATGTTTGGGTTAAGAGAATTGTAGGTAAGGATGAGGGGATGGAGTGAGAGGGGCAGAGAACTTTACTTGGGTGCAGATCGGGGAGGAGAAAAGTGTGGAGATTCTGGACTCTAGAATTAAGGAGGGATCCTTGGCAAAACTCCTGGAAGTTTTGTCCATCCTCTTCCCTTCTCCCCAAAAAGACCAAGGACTTTGGTTTATCCTGACTCTGGCTGATCCTGAAGCCTCCAGGGAGCTAGTCCGGACTTCATAATTGGTGATAGTAGCTGAGGAAAGGAAACTTTCTCCTTTTTTCCTATCCCTTTCCCTAGGCATTCTTCAAGAAGAATAAGGACAAGCTTCTAGAAGCAAGAGTTGGCACTCTTCTCAACTGGCATGTTTTTTATTTAGGCCACAAAGGCACCAATGATCATCTTAATCAATCATAGACATGGTTGTCTAATTGTAACCTATAAATTGCTTTCATCTGATTTTTTTTTCAACAAGGAGAGTGTCCATTAATTGGGAAATGGCTGAACAGATCGTGGTATGTGAATTTGATGAGATACTATTGTGTTGTAGGAATCAAGAAGGGGGTGGTTTCAGAGAAGCCTGGTAAGACTGGTATCATCTGTTGCTAATATAACAAAAAAAGGAAATTTACAAATATTGGACACAATGTGGGAAAATGGGATCACTAATGCATTGTTGGTGGAGTGGTGAACTGATCCAACTAGTCTAGAGAGCAATTTGGAACTATGCCAAAAGGGCAACCAAACCACACATATCTTTTGATCAGGCATAGCAAAAGAGATCATTAAAAAGGGAATTACAAAAAATAATTATAGTAATCCTTTTTATGCTGACAAAATAATGGAAACTAAGGGGGATGCCCATTGATTGGAAAGTAGCTGAACAAGCTGTGATATATGATTGTAATGGAAGACAATTATGAAATAAGAAATGATGAACAAGCAGATTTCAAGCAGAAAAATCTGGAAAGACTTATACAATTTGATGCAAAGTGCAATGAGCAGAACTAGGAAAACATTGTACATAGTATCAGCAACATTATGTGATGATCAACTATGAATTATTCAGCTCTTTTCAGCAACACAAGTACAAAGACATGAATAAAGGATTCAGGAAAGAAAATGCTCTCCTTAACCAAATAAAGAACTGATGGATTTGGAATGCAGATTGAAGCAAACTTTTTCACTTTATTTTGTGTGTGTGTGTGTGTGTGTTTTTCTCTTTTGGTATTTCTTCTTTCACAACTGTGAAATAAATTTTACATGATAGCACTTATAAATCTATATCAAATTGCCTATCATTTTAGGAAGAGAGAAAATGGGAGGAAGGGATAGAGAAAAATGTGGAAACCAAAATCTTGTAAAAATAAATGTAATTGGGAAAAAATTTTAAAAAGACTAGTAGGAACTGATGCAGAGGAAAATAAGTAGAACCAGGAGAACAATTTTTACAATAGAAATAGTGTAGAGACAAATACTTTTGAAATACTTAGGAGCTCTAACCAACATAAAAATCCATCACGATTGCCAAGATTCATGATGAAACATGTTAACAACTTCCTGCGAGAGAGGTGTTAGTACTAAGACTACAGATCGAGGCTTTTTTTTTTTTTTTTGATGGACTTCGTCACAAGAATTTCTTTTGTTTGAATTATACATGTTTGTAAGAAGAACCTCATTTGTCTTTGTTTCTTAATGGGGGGAGCGAGAAATAGGAAGAAAATAAGGAGATTTTCATTGATTGAAAATAAAAATAATTTTAAAAATTTAAATTTCTTAGTGTATTTTAAAAGTACAAAGGGAGTGCGTTTTTTTTTTTTTTTTTTTTTTTTTTTTTTTACTTAGGAGCTTCCTTGATGCAGAAACTTACAGTTTTAAATTTTACATATATATATGTGTATATATATATATTACATATATACATGTATATCAATTATCCCATTATTTAGACTCTAGAAGGATGATGTATATAGCATTTATAAATAATAATTATTTGGGGGGAGGAGATGGCTCAGTGGATAGGGCACCAGCCCTGAAGTCAGGAGGACCTGAGTTCAAATCCAGCCTCAGACACTTAACAATTCCTGGTTGTGTGACTATGGGCAAGTCACTTAACCCCAACTGCCTCAGCAAAAAAAAAAAAAAAAAAAAAAAAAGCAATAATAATTATTTGATGTTGATATTAGTGATGATACCAATGTACATGAATGATTCCAGGTGTTTTTACCTTTGAATTTTAGGATTCCATATATTTTAGTGTTTAGGATTTTACACATTTTAGTGTTTCATACATACTAAATTAAAAAAAAAACTAGTTGAATTAAATTGAAACAAGATCAATCAGTCACTTGTTTTATGCTTATTTGTCTACATATTGTTGGCTGAATTCATGCAACAGATATCACTGATCTCAAAAGTAAAGGATCTTTTGATTATATAACTGAATCTTAGTTGTTTCATAGACTCTATGTGAATATAATTCATTTTCAGTTACATCATATATAAAAAATATATATGTATATATATTTATATACATACATACATGCATGCATACATATATACATACATCATCATAACCCTAGCTTTTCTGGACTTTCTATCCATATAGCATTGCTATGACAGTATTAGACTCTAGAAATGTAGAGTAAACTTTATACCAAAAATCATTGTTTTAGCAGTGTCTCTTTGAACTTGGCTTTGAACTTGGGAGATGCCTGGGAAGAAAGTGCAGAAAGAAGAGATTTAGATCCTCTATCTTTTGCCAGGGTAAGGGAATGCCATTGGCAAGGTCAAGTACAATTACTAGGTAGTAGTACTGATGAGTTGTTCACTACCAGTCTATCTGTTTCCTGCTCCTTTAGAGGAAGAGCAGACAGGGGTGAGTAAAAGACATGATCATTACCATTACCCACCAATCCCATGTTGTTTGCCATCTGATCAGTTTCTTGGGATCATCTTGTATTATGTATGTTATATGTATAATCGTAAAGAAAAAAATATAGTGGCCACCAAATCTTTGTCTGAACTAATTCTAGCACAGGTAAAAGTTTGAGGAGAGATTTTTATCCTTTTAGAGAAACAAGAGAAACATCTCTGCTTTAAGCATGAGTTGAGGTACATAGTGGGGAGAAGAGGGAACTGATCCCATTTGGAAATTCCATATGCAAAGGAAATGTACTAATATCATACCCCTGGGCAAATTAACATTTCCATGAATAGGAGAGATATATAATTTTATACACATACCACTAGACTTAATCAAAAAAACCTTTAGGGCAAAGATGAGCTGAGCCCAGACAGGACCAGCCTCGTGTGGGGTATTCATAGTCCATGAAACTGGGGCTTCCACTCATACCAGCTATAGGTGGGGCATCCTATTTTGGAGAGCAGTAATTGTTGGAGAGTTTTTATTGACTTTTGAACCTATACCTGTCTCTGTTGCTAGTTTTACTCATTGAACTTAGTTCTGCCTTTTAGGGCCAATCAAATTAAGTCTACTTACTCTTTCACATATACTCCTTCAAATACTTGCACTGTCTAATGACTCTTCCCTTATTTAACTAAATAACCTAAGAATCTTCAGTTGATCCCTGAATATAATTGTCCCCATTTCTTTCACCATCTGACCAATTTCCTCTGTAATACTCTATCTTATTAAGGGCCTTCCTAAAATATGTCAATCCACCAACATCTGAACACAAATGAATAAAAAAGAGGAAAATTTCTTGCAATTCTTGTAAGTCATTAGCAATTTTCTAGAAGTACAATTCAAGGAAATATTTTTGCAATATGCAGTTGCCTAAATGTTTTGCCTATTTTTTCCCCATGCAAAGAATTTAGTCTTTCACCAATATTAACCAAAAGGAGGTCAGATAAATGAAAAAGTGTGGCCACAGTGAGGTTATTCCTTGATGAAGTATAAATTAGTCCCTTGAGTGAATGAGAAAATGGAGCAACTTATTAGATCTTTAAATTTCCTTCCAGGAGAGCCATCAGATAAGATGACATTTCAACACCTTATGAGAAACCCTTTAAAGTCAGTTATTTGATTCTAAGGGAAAGACCTGAAGGGAAATTCAATCCCTGATGTGATAAGCAGAAGCAAGTAGATAGAGAAAAGAAATTATAGCGACTGAAGAGAAGAAGAACCTATGTGGAGAGGAGAGAACAAAAATGTTAAGTAGAAGCCATCACTGCAGACAAAGAGGTTTGGACTCTTCAATTTAAGCTATTTGGGCCAATTGAGCACAAAGTCTGTTAGAGTAGAAGTTATCTTCCAGAAATCCTTTCATACTTTAGCTCTCCAGGATACACCTCCAGTGTTTTTTTCCCTCCATGAGTTCCTTCATCGAAGTACAAAACCTTTTCCTTTGGATGGGAGGAAAGAGGAATTGGTTTACCTTTTTTTTTTTTTTTTAAATTTTCCATTATTTAATACAAGAAATAGTAATCACCAGCAAATGCTGGTTATGGCAGCGAGAGGACACAATAGATTAAATGTTGAACCTGGAGTTCAAATTCAGTATTATTAGCTGAATGATTTAAGGCAAGTTGCTTAATTCCTATCTGCTTCAGTTTCTTAAGCAAATGGATATAATAATAGAACCTACTTTCCAGGAGGATAAAATTTATGAGATAAAATGAGATAGTATTTCTAAAGTGCCTTGTAAACTCTAAAGTTACATAAAATCAGTTATTATAATAAATAAATTTAGGGAAAGCAGTGGAGGTAGGAAATATCCCCAGAAAAGAGAAGAGATAGAGCTAACACTGAGGCATTTTTTCCATAAATGCTATCTCTGTCTGAGGGCTCAAGACTTATAAAAACATGGAACCTTGCATATTCTTTGGTTCTACTTCCCAGAATGGAGAAAGAGCAACTCCACTGGGGAAACTATCTAGCAACATCCAGTAGAAGAAGCACCATTAATACTGCTGTACCTAAAGCACTTCCAGTTCATGTAAGAAACAAGACAGCAGAATATATATTTTGTCCTTACATTTCTCAAACATCTCCAGACAGAAATTATGTGCCAAGGATAAAGCAGCTATAGCTATTTCCATGACTTAGAATCCAAAAGATTAAAAAATGTCAAAGATCCAGAAATTGACATTGAGTTCATTCAGTACCTTTCTCCCACAATTCTCACAGCATAGGCATCAAAACTGAACCAGCAGATCCAAAAGTACAGTATAGACTTATACTAAAATCTATCACTACACCCTGATCCCCTCTCCTTTTTCTAGGACTGTATAAACCTTGGCTCGAAGATATGGAAATTTGCTTGGGCTTCAATAGCCAACTCTGTCATAGCCCTTCAGAAACAGAAGCCTTCTAGGAGCAGCAACCTGAAAGCACCAGCACTGCAAAACTCTGAACTGTCAGTACCAGGGGAAGAGGTGCTGAGCCATATATCTAAGGAATAGAGAAAATAGGACAAGTCACCAGAACAGGATGATACTGTGTATCCCCACTGCAGGGAGGGTGTGTGTGTGTGTGTGTGTGTGTGTGTGTGTGTGTGTGTGCAGCACTCTGCTGAGCTGAGGTGAAGAATACATCATCCAACTGTCCCAAAAGTCAATTGGGGCAGAGAGTTGGGGCCTGGTAAATTGCCTTATGTGGGAGGAGATACTTTGAGATCTAGCATTCAAGGAAACCCCAAGAAGGAAAGGAGTAAGAAAGTGAGTAATAAGGAAAATAGGGAAGAAAAAAGATTGAAAATACCAAAGATTTCAAAAAGAAGAAAATTTAAGAACTTTTCATATAAACAGATAAATCAATATCAAAAGCAGAAACAACAGAAGGAAATGTGGCCTTTAGATCTAGTAAATGAATTCAAGCATCTATAAATAAATGTCAGAAAAAAGGAAAATGATCTGACATTTTAATCAGAGAATCTTAAGGAAAACATGAAAACATAACATAATTCCTGAATAGTTTAAAAACAAAATGATAATACTAAGAGCAGAATTTATGCTCTGCACAAAAAACCAATAATGAACAGAATAGAAAAGGATTGAATCTTTGATAACAATCCCCACTAAAGAAACATAAGAGAAAAAAATTGGATATGCAAATACACTAAAGTGAAAGACAATATAGAAGAGAAACATAAAAAAGTTAAAAGAAAATATGCTTAGTATGCAAGCAAAACATACTGCACTCAAAGATAGGATATGCAAAAACAATTTAAAGATCTTAGGTCTTTCTGAAGAACATGATAGGAAAAAAAAAGAAAAAACAAATTACCCTTCCCCCCCAACAAAATCTGAACACCACAATGAAGGAAGTTTAATAGAAAAGAACTGCTCAGAACTTTGAAACACAGAAAATATAAATTCCAAATAAAAATATTCATAGTTTGATTCTGTGTGTGTGTGTGTGTGTGTGTGTGTGTGTGTGTGGATAACAAACTAAGTCTGTAAAGTCTAAACTCTAAGATACACAGTGGTGAAATTTAACCATTCAATTCAGAAACAAGTTCTTCAAACCATTAGGAGAAAGACCTTCAAATACAAAGAAAAAGGAAGAGGGAATGGCATAATGTATTTTGAAGAATAATAGAACTTAGGAAGCAGTTCAGGGTGATCTATAAATCTTAATATATAGCTTATATATATGATATAGCTTAAGCTATAAAGCTTAATTATATAGGAAAAATGGATATTTAATAATAAAGAAGAATTTGAAACATTTTTAGAAAGAATACCAGAATCAAGGAGATTATTTGATTTTTAAACATACCCAAACAACAGAAATGTAGAAGGAGGGAATAAATGCAGCAGGTAGAGGCAGTACCAGCAAAAGAATGACAACAGGGAGACCATTAAGAGACTAACTTCTTTGTAAATGGACACAAGGAGACAGGGGTGAAGGTAGAAATCTAGCAGAGGTAACAGTGAAGAGGCAAATGGGTTATTATGGACAAAACTTGGTGACACTTTGCCTATAGGTGAACGTTTCTTTTGTGGGATTTCATTAGAGCATAAGAGGATACGTTAAGGATGATAGTGTGGCAGAGAGAAAGAGAGGTGTGAATGATGTGAGAATAGGAAAGATCAAGTCAAGGGCTAGAGATGAGGGAAAGATTACCTCTGCGGCCTTGCAAAGAGGAAAGTCTATAAAGGAATGGGTAAAGAGGAGGGGGAGAAGATTCAAAAGAAGAGAGAGAAAGGAAAGAGGTCCTACTTTGGAGGTGAGAGGAGAGTCCATTGACTACTGCTTCTATGAGTGAAGAAAGATGGCTAGTAAATAGAAATGAGGATCTTATATGCATGAAGTCTGGAAATTTGGTCTTTGAAAAGTCTTCTTGTCCTGTGGTGGCGGTGAGAGAGTAGCTGTTAGCTCTCAGGGCAACTGGCACCTGGAAGTATGGGAGAATACGGACTCAGAAAGACAATTTCCAAATAAATGTAGAAAAAAAGGTAAATGAGAGACAGTATAGATTGATGTGGGCTGCATAATCAAGGATGCCTGACACCTATAATAATTGGAACTGTTCTGGAAATGGGGAGCAGGGTCCTTTCTAACTCCTGCAAAAACTCAAACTGTTCTGGAAAGGAGTCACAATGAAAAAAGAAAATTGATGGGACAAGGCACATTCTAGAGGGTAAAACTCATAATAGATATAGTATATTGGAAAATTGGATACTATGAAGAATAATGAAGAATGTAGAGAAAAAAGAAAGATCAGATTATCATAAAGTCATGACTTAGAGAATGAGGTTTTAGAGTAAAGAGAAACAAAAGATGGATAATAAAGAGAATGAGAGAAGAACGGGACTTAAAAAATTAATACTAACTAAAGAATAGGATTCTCTGAAAGGTAGAAGAGAAAGGAAGAATATCAGAAGAGAGAATCAGGAGTGAGGAGAAAGAGAGTCATTGGGAACAGGAATACCTTAAAAAAAGTTTAAAGTAAAGTAATTGAAGAAACATAATACTATGTTTATATCAGTAGAAGAAACTTGAAATAGAAAAGCTTCTGCACAAATATTAATGCCTCTAGAACAAAAAGAGAAGTGATCTAACATGAAAAAAATCTTTGTTTTACACATTTTTGATAAGGGTTTGGCATCTAAGAGATTTAACCAATTAATAAAGATATATTAAATTAATAGTCATTCAAATGATAAGAATAAATGGTCCTCAAAAGAACACCAGAGTATTTGCAACAACATGAAAAATGCTCCAAAATACTACCAATTAGAGAAATACAAATCAAAACAAGCTGGAGATTTTACCTCATACCCTGCAAATTGGTAAAAAAAAAAATACACCCTCCCCCCCAACCAAATGGCAATATTCAATGTTGGAATAGTGGTGAAGAGATAACTACACCAATAAGTTAGTGGAACTGTGAAATGGTGTAACTATTTTGGAGAGCATTTATGCAAAGTGACTATAATGTGCAAATTCTGTGAACCAGAGCTTTTACTACAGAGCTTACACCCCAAAGAAGAAAATATTCCCATATATGCCAAAATAGCACTTTTTGTGATAGCCAAAATTTGCAAAGTATTTGCCATCATTGATGGAAAAATTTATTGATTCCTCAGCAATTGGGGAATGGCTAAACAAGTTGTGTGCAATGGAATATTATCATACTATAAGAAATGATAGAGAGCATTGAAATATTTAACTGAACTCATGAAGCATAAAGTGAGCCAAGAAACCATATACACATATATAGTGACTATAATAATGTATGTGGGAAAATTATGACACACCAAAAAATTAAAAGTAAATATAACAAAATTATTAAAAATCAAGTATGACTCATATGAAGAGAGATGAGATGTTTGCAACCTACCTTTTTCTAGAGGTAAGAGATCCACAGGCATTATATATTGAGCATTTTCCACCTTTCTCAATATATCAGTCAGTTGTGCTGACTTTTATTTTTCTTTTTTGCCTCTCCCAAATAGTACTATTTGTCATATGGAAGGGTTTTCTGAGAGAGGGAGGAGGAAGATACATATGTAAGTATGGAGATAGAAGAACAGAAAATATAAATAAAAACTTATTTTTAAAAAATACTGCTAAATCCTGAATAGTGTATAAATTAGATTATTTGATTATGAGACAGAAGAGGGCCTCTATCCATATTTCTCATTAAGCTTCAAGTGTGCTTGACCGTGTATAAAATACCTAGTTCATGCCTTCTGTTTGTTGCATACTAAATCCCAATGTCATCAAAGAATTAATACAAGGAAGCTGATTGACCATGGAATGTGAAAGCAGAGCAATAGTGTACTGATGCAATTTTAATGACAATTACAAAATGTCACAACACACAGTTTGGGAAAGAGCCAGTTGGATCTCTAAATTCTGAATGACTTGCTTAGGTCCATGAACTAATACTAGCACAATAAATAACTTTTAAAGATTTTTCTCCTCTCCCCTCTCTCTTTTTTCTTCTTCTTTTCCTCTTTTCTCCTCTCTCCTCTCCTTCCCCCATTATCCCTCTCCCTTCCTCTTTTCTTCCCTGGAAGAATAAAACAAAACAAAACACCATACTGAGAATATGAAAACTGAAGTGTAGTTAACTTCATTCACTCAGTAGATAAAGGTATCTTCCAATGAGAAAACTAAAAACACTTGACAGATCTAAGAGGCCAGCAGAGAAAAAGTACACAGTCCAATAAATATTATGTTTTACAGGGTTTTTCCCACAAAAAAGTACATCCCCAAACATGGAAGTTAACACAATTAAACAGCTAAGCTTACTTTAATAGGCATCGTGCACTTTTCCCTAATGAACCCCCATCACCTTCCAAGAGGGAAAACAACTCAAACCTTGTTTATTCCTTAAGAACCATTTTCTAGTAAATCACCTTTTACTAGCCACTATACAAGTTCACCCCCAGATAGTCTGGCCACCAGTTGTAGACATAACATATGACACAGATAGCCAAACTTCAATGCTATTAATGTCTGCTTCATATTTTTATTCTGAAGCACCCTGCTATGTGTAAGATTTCAGGAAAGTCAAGAGAAGTGAATTCTTTATAACTTAATTCTATGATTCTTCCCATTTTCTGATGGGATGGGACAAACTCTGGGCAAACTGTGAAGAGGGTGATATTTGTCCTAGAAGCTGTTCCTTTGCTCTTGATATGGGGGCCATACCTATATTTGGAGTGGGACAGCTGGGTCTCAATATCTGGACTATATCCTACTTAGGTCACCTTCTAAAATATTACTAAATCTATTAATAGACTCATTAGGTAACCAGCAAATAGAATGGGTTTTCTACCTTCCTACCAAGATGAGTCATTACATTCATTCATCACATATTCAACAGTATGAGTTATTTAAATTCATTCATTCAACAATACAAGAATAATTCAATTCATTCAGCAATCCAAGTTATTCAGATTCATTCATTCACCAATATACAAATTATTTAATTCATTCATTCACCAATACACACTAAGTGTAAAACCTAGTAGAAAATTAGGAAGAAGAAAGGAAGACAGTACTTTGCCTTCACCCTCAAAGAAGATCATAATTTACCAGGGAAGTTAAGATATATACATAAAGGGTACTCTGCGATATAAGTGCTATAAAAATAACACAAAGTACTATAGATTAGTATTAGAACTCTGGGCCTTGAGTCAAATTCAGCTTCAAAACCTTACCAGCTGGGTAAACTTGGGCTAGGCATCTAAATTTTGTCTGTCTCAATTTCTTTATCTGTAAAATGGAGATAATAATAGCATCTATCTTTCAGAATTGCCTTGAAAGTTAAAAGAGATAATCTTTGTCAAGTGATTTGAAAATGTTAAAGAGCTATATAAATGTTGTCATTGTTATATATGATAATGATTTTGATATTTCATTGTTTTAGAGAATTCCCAGTAGGAAAACTTTCTCTTGCAGTATAGACCATTAATGGCTCTGCAATTTCTAGTCTTTGAATTTCCTAGGCCATGCAAGTACCTGGCCCAAGATCATACAGCCAATAGTGTTAGTCTCTGGATTTGAATTCAGTTCTTCTTGATTCTAAGAGAAGTTCTTCATTTATTGCACCACTGATGGTTCTCATAAAAACAATTTAAAAGAGGGAAAATTGCTTCTAGCTTAGGGCTTAGACATAGTTATCAGAAAAGATTTCTTGCAGGAGGTGGCATTTTAACTGGCTTTCCATGAGTAGGAAGGATTTTGATTAAAGGATACATTGGCAGGAAGGCCATATTGAATATTAGCCAGATAGCTGGTATACATATTATTGGTTTAAATACAGAGCCAAAGACTGATTTCAAATTCTGCAGGACTTAAATCAATTCCCCTCTGAATTATTACATTTATTGCCTGGATCATACAATTCAATACTTTATTATATGATGTTCTATAATTTTTTTCAGAATTATCATAACTGTATGACCCAAAAGGCAAGCTGAAAGTAAGGTAATGGAAACTCTATGAACTTTAGAGTTGATTCAAATCAACAAACATTTATTTGGTGCTTGCTATGGAACAGACATGCTCATTATATCATGAGAGTTTCAATTTTTACTCAGAATATAGTCAAATCTTTCCTTCCAATGTAGAATCACAGAACTATAGAATTGGAAGGAATATTAATGGTCATCTAGTAAACCCCTCACCTCCTTCTACCATAGTCTAGACTTTCCATGAATATTTTCAGAAACAAGAAGGTTACAAATCAGCTAATTTCATTATTAGAAACTTTTCTTAGAAAGTTCTAGTTTATAATCTGCCCAAATCTGCCTGTTATAATGTCTAATAATTGGTCCTAGTTCTCTCCTCAGGGAATGAATGATATTCCCTCTTTGATATGACAACAATCCTTCAGATATTCAAAGACAGTTCTTATACTTTCTCTAAGTATTTTTATAATTTCTAGATCAGTAGTTCTCAAAGTGTGGTCCAGGGATCTCTGGGGCTGCCCATGATGCTTTCAGGGGTCCATGAGGATGCAACTATTTTCATGATTATCTAAGTATGGTAAGTATCAGTAGATATAGTCTACACAAGCCTTTCTGAGTCTCAATTTCCTCATCTATAAAATAGGGTTGTTAATTCTTTCACTACTTATCTTACATTAGTATTGTAAGGCTCAAATGGGGTTAAAGACATTATAAAAATAAATGCCTATATTAATGTGAGTTATTACTGGTAATAAATGCAAGCAAACTATAATGCATATGTTAAAAGATGTCTTTAAAATGCAATAAATTCTTAATTACCTGTGTTAATAGAGGGAATCAGGATTGTAGATAGTTAATTTTAAAAATTTTATATTTGACTTTAGGACACATTTCATGAATTTTCCTCTTTTCTGCTTAGATTAATAAAGTTAGTTTGTAGCTATAGAACACACACTCAGTAACAGAAGAAGCAGCTATGCAGAAGTAGCTTGGATTACAAGGAATTTTAAAATGTCAGAGGCAATCCATAAGATGGAGAATCTCACACAAGGCTTTTTTTTTAAAATAACTTTTTATTGATAGAACCCATGCCAGGGTAATTTTTTACAGCATTATCCTTTGCATTTACTTCTGTTCCAATTTTTCTCCTCCCTCCCTCCACCCCCTCCCCCAGATGGCAAGCAGTCCTTTACATGTTGAATAGGTTACAGTATATCCTAGATACAATATATGTGTGCAGAACCGAACAGTTTTCTTGTTGCATAGGGAGAATTGAGTTCAGAAGGTATAAATAACCCGGGAAGAAAAACAAAAATGCAAGCAGTTTATATTCATTTCCCAGTGTTCTTTCTTTGGGTGTAGCTGCTTCTGTCTATCTTCGATCAATAATTATGTTACACCTTAGAGTTTACAAAGTATTTTATACTTTCTTTTTAAATTTTATGATATTTTACTTTTCTAAATATATGCAAAGAATATATGGTTTCAACATTCACCTTTGCAAAACTTTGTGTTCCAATTTTCTCTCTAATCTCCCATCTTCTCTCTCTCCAAGATAGCAAGCAACATAATATGTTTAACCCATGTGGGTTAAACATGTGCAGTTATTCTAAGCATATTTCCTTATTCATCATGTTGTGCAAAAAAAATAGATCAAAAGGGGAAAAACACATAAAAAAACAAGCAAGCAAACAAAAGTAAGAAGATGAAAATACTATGTTTTGATTCACTTTCAGTCTTCATAGGTCTCTTTCTGGATGTAGATGGCACTTTCCCTCATTGAACTACCTCATTGTTGAGAAGAACCAAGTCCATCACAGCTAATCATTACATAATCTTGTTGTTATTGTGTACAATGTTCTCTGCATCAATTCATGTAAGTCTTTCTAGGGTTTTCTGAAATCAGCCTGCTCATCATTTCTTATAGAACAACAATATTCCATTACATTTATATGCCATTACTTATTCATCCATTCCTCAACTGAGGGGCATCTATTCAATTTCCATTTCTTTTTCACCACAAAAAGAGCTACTACAAACATTTTTGCAATATGGGGTTTTTTTCCCTCTTTTATGATTTCTTTGGGACACAGACCCAGTAGTGATACTGCTGAATCAAAGGGTATGCATAGTTTTATAGCCCTATGGGCATAGTTCCAAATTGTTCTCCCAGAATGGTTGGATCATTTTGCAACTCCACCAACAATGCATTGGTGTCACCGTTTCTCCACATCCTCTCCAACATTCATCAATATCATTTCCTGTTATCTTAGCCAATCTGAGAGGTATGTAGTGTTATGGCAGAGTGTTAAGGACCATGCCTAAGTGTGAAGGGACAGGTCAATTCTCTGAAAACACCCACTGCTGTGAATCATAATACACTTGAAGGAATTGCAACTCAACCTTTACTGCAGCAGATATTGCTTATGGATTGGGAATGAAATAAATTGGAGGCAAAAGGGAAGAGGAGAGAGGTCAGAGAATGCAATTGTCTCTCATTCTTGTATCATTATCATCCTCTCACATGAAGGGATCTAGTCTGCCGGTCAGAATTAGATCCCCAGCAGCCACTAGAAGGTGGCTCCCGTAACAGCAGAGTTGTTTTAATTTGCATTTCTCTAATTAATAGTGATTTTGAGCATTTTTTATATGACTAGAAATGGATTTAATTTCTTCATCTGAAAATCGTCTTTTCATATCTTTTGATCATTTATCAGTTGAGCAATGGTTTGTGTTTGAGGCCTTTATCAGAAACATTGACTGTAAAAGTTTTTCCCCAACTTTTTGCTTTCAAGTAATCTTGGCTGCATTGGTTTTGTTTATGCAATTTTAAAAATATAATATAATCAAAATTAACCATTTTGCATTTCATAATGTTCTCCAGTTCTTCTTTGGCCATAAATTCCCCCCTTTCCCACAGATCTGAGAGGCAGACTATCCCTTGTCCTTTTAATTTGCTTATAGTATTACCCCTTATATCTAAACCATGAACCCATTTCGAATTTATCTTGGTATAGGTTGTTAGATGCTGGTCAATCCTTAGTTTTTGACATATTGTTTTCCAGTTTTTCCAGCAAGTTTTGTCAACTAGTGAATTCTTATCCCAGAAGCTAGAGTCTTTGGATTTATTGAAAACTAGATTACTATAGTCATTGTCTATTGTGTCTTGTGAACTTAATCTATTCCGCCAATCCACTACTTTATTTCTTAGCCAGTACCAAAGAATTTTGCCGCCTGCTGCTTTATAACATACTTTTATGTCTGGTACAGCCAGGCTACTTTCCTTTGCATTCCTCCCCTCCCATTAATTCCCTTAAAATTTTTGACCTTTGGTTCTTCCAGATTAATTTGGTTATTATTTTTTTCTATCTCTATAAAGTAATTTCTTGGCAGTTTGGTATGGCACTGGATAAGTAGACTAATTTAGGTAGAATTGTTATTTTTGTGATGTTAACTTGGCCTACACATGAGTATTTGATATTCTTCCAATTGTTTAGATCTAACTTTGTGTGAAAAGTGTTTCATAATTGTGTTCATATAGTTCCTGGCTTTCTCTTGACAGATAGATATCACAGTATTTTATATTACCTACAGTTATTTTAAATGGGATTTTTCTTTCTATCTCTTGCTGCTGGGCTTTGTTGATAACATATAGAAATGCCAATGACTTTTGTGGGTTTATTTTATATCCTGAAATTTGGCTCAAGTTGTTAACTGTTTTTAATAGTTTTTTAGTTGATTCTCTAGGATTCTCTAACTATACCATCATATCATCTGCAAAGAGTGACACTTTTGCTTCTTCATTATCTACTCTCATTCCTTCAATTTCTTTTTCTTCTCTTAATGCTACAGCTAACATTTCTTGTACAATATTTCATAGTGATGTTGATAATGGATCACCTTGTTTCACCCCTCTTCTTTTTTGGGAGTGCTTCTAGCTTCTCCCCATTACATATAGTGCTTATTGATGTTTTTAAATAAATGCTATTTATCATTTTAAGGAAAACTCCATTTATTCCTATGCTCTCTAGTGTTTTTAATAGAAATGTGTGTTGTATTTTATCAAATGCTTTTTCTGCATCCATTGAAATAATCAGATGATTTCTGTTGGTTTGGTTATTGATATGGTCAATTATGCTGATAGTTTTCATGTTATTGAACCAGCCTTGTATTCCTGTTATAAATCCCACTTGGTCATAGTCTATTTTTCTGGTGACGAGTTGCTGTAATCTCTTTCTAATATTTTATTTAAGATTTTTGCATCACTATTCATTAGGAAAATTGAACTATCATTTTCTTTCTCTGTTTCGGCCCTTCCTTGGTTCAGATATCAGCACCATATCTATGTTATAGAAAGAATTTCGTAGGACTTCTCCTATTTTTCCAAATAGTTTATATAATATTAAAATTAATTGTTCTTTAAATGTCTAGTAGAATTTATTTGTAAATCTATCTGACCCTACAGATTTTTTTCTTAGAGAATTCATTAATGGCTTGTTCAATTTCTTTTTTATTTAAACGGGACTATCTAAGAAATTTATTTCCTCATCTGTTAATGTGAGCAACCTATATTTTTGTATGTATACATTCATTTCACTTAGATCATCAGATTCATTGGCATACAATTGAGCAAAATACCTTCTAATTATTGTTTCAATTTCCTCTTCATTGATGGTAACTTCATCCTTTTCATTTTTGATACTGATCATTTGGTTTTCTTCTTTCCTTTTTCTAATCAAAGGTTTATGTATTTTCTTGTTTGGTTTTTTCTTTCACAAAAACAACTCTTAATTTTATTTATTAGTTCAAGAGTTTTCATACTTTCAATTTTATTAATCTCTTGATTTTCAGAATTTATAATAAGTATTTAATTGGGGTTTTTAATTTGTTCTTTTCTAACTTTTTTAATTGCATGCCTAATTCACTGATCTTCTCTTTCTCCATGTAAGGATCTGGAGATATACAATTTCCCTTAAGAACTGCTTTGGCTGCATCCCTTAAGTTCTAGTATGCTATCTCATTATTGTCATTCTCTTTGGTGAAATTATAGATTGTTTCTATGATTTGTTGTTTGACTCACTCATTCTTTAGGTTTGAATTACTTAGTTTCCAATTAATTTTTTATCTATTTTCCCATGGCCTTTAATTACACGTAATTTTTATTGCATCATGATCTGAAAAGGAATCATTTATTATTTCTGTCTTTCTGCATTGATTGTGATATGCTCTAATACATAGTCAATTTTTGTGTAGATGCCATGTATCAATGAAAAAAGTTATATTCCTTTCTATACCCATTAAAATTTCTCCAAAGGCCTATTATACCCAACTTTTCTAAAATTCTATTTACCTCCTTAACTTCTTTCTTGTTTATTTTGTGGTTCTATTCATCTAGTTCTGATTAAGGGGGTTTGAGATCCCTAACTAGTATAGTTTTGCTGTCTTTTTTTTTTTTTTCTTTCTTGCAACTTACTTAACTTCTCCTTTAGGAATTTGCTCTTGCTACATATACATTTAGTATCGATATTATTTCATTATTTATGATACCTTTTAGCAAGATGTAGTTTCCTTTCTTATCTCTTTTAATTAGATCTATTATTGCTTTTGTTTTGGTCTGAGATCAGGATTTCTACCGTGACTTTTTTTTTTTTTTTTACTTCAGCTGAAGCACAATATATTCTGCTCCAGCCTTTTGTTTTTACTCTGTATTTTATTTTTATCTTTTCCATGGGTTTTCTTTCAAAACATGACTAAAATGGAAATATATTTTGTATGACTGCACATATATAATCTATATAAAATGAGAGGGTAGTGAAAGGAAAGAATTTGGAATTCAGAATTAAAAAAAAATAAATGTTAAAAATTTATATGTATTTGAAAAAATATATTTAACATATATACACATGTATATATATAATATATTCTTCTCCAACCCCCTCCAGTAGACAGCAAGTAATTCAATGTAGTCTAAACATGTGCAATTCTTCTAAACATAGTTCCACATTTTTCATGTTGAAATGAAGACAAAGAAAAATCAGATCAAAAGGGAAAAAAAAACACAAGCAAAGAAACAATAACAACAACAAAAGGGTAAAAATACTATGGTTTTATCCTTATTTAGTTTCCAAAGTTCTCTCTCTGGATGCCAGTGGCTCTTTCTAATACAAGTCCATTGGAATTGCTTTGAATTACTTCATTGTTGAAAAAGCCAAGTTCATCACAGCTGATCATCACATAATTTTGTTGTTGCTGGATACAATATTCTCTTGATTCTACTTACTTCATTTAGCATCAGATCTCGTAAGTCTTTCAGGCTTTTCTAGGCTCATCATTTCTTATAGAATAATAATATTCCATTACATTCATATACCAAAATGTTCTTTCCTTTTTCTTTTTTTTTTTGCTGAGGCAATTGGGGTTAAGTGACTTGCCCAGGGTCACACAGCTAGGAAGTATTAAGTGTCTGAAGCCAAATTTGAACTCTGATCCTCTTGACTTCAGGGTTGGTGCTCTAACCACTGCACAATTTAGCTTACCCTTTACCTTTTCTTAAATTCAGACTGCATGTTCACTTTATGACTTCTTTTTTCTATTTTAGATTGCCTTTGATATTAGGTCAAATCAGAGGTAGGTATTAAATAGAAATAAGAGATGGGTATTGATGAAAAAAAGAAGAAGAACTCACAATCAAAGTACTCTTACACTACTCCTGAGTAATAATGGTTTAATGTGTTGCCCTCCCAGATATAAGACTTAGCAGGGACCTTTCTTGTCTTAATTCAAAGGAATAAGTTATGGGGGAAATTTAGGATCAGTGTCAGATTTTTTTGGATTCGATAACTCCTCAAATCCTACTACTTAAATCTCATTAATCCTTCTTTTCTATACTGTCTACTTGAAGAGACAAAACTTTTACCAAAACCACTTTTTTTCTTCTGTAAGTAGTTGGCCAAAACATCATACTTAAGCCAGGACTTCTTTTGTTGTTGTTTTCTGTCAGAAAAACATAACAAAGACAGGAAAGCAGAATAGAATGGTGGAGGGCTCTTCATTTAGCTTTTGTACTTATTAAATTTGATTTGTATCCTAACCAGGGAGGATCTTGGAGAGAGGAAGGTTTTGCACCTTAATCTTCTACACTGTTTTAATGACTTTATTTATCATTATTAAATATCTTTTGTTTTCAATTAATCTTTCCTATGGCTACTGGTGAAAGTAAAAACATTATGAGGGCTCATAAGAGATTTTTTTTAAAAATGGTCCTGACTCACAAAATGCTTTTTTGGGGGGCCAGACCTTTTTTTTTTCCCAGATAGGTCTAGTGGTTTGGGCATGGGTTTAGAACAAAATGGGATATTTTTAGTCTCTATTTAAGAAAAGTATCTATTTAAGAAAAGAAGTTTACTTAGTAGCATGGAAAAGATGATATTCAACAAGAATACAACATTTGTTCAGGTGGATGCAATTGTCCTTGTCTCCTTAGGGAGACAGACCCAGTCAGGATTCAAACAGTACCATAAAGACTGAGAAGTCCTAACTTCTGGAGGGCTTCACATTTAGCAACCTGGAAATCCTATCTATAGTTTCAGCCATTAAGTTTCCAGTCCAATCAAGTCATAAGTTTGCTTTCATTGCCTTTTTAGGGAAAAACTAGTCTAACTTACTTGAAGAATGTGTTGTTCCTACTATGTCCTTTCACCTGCAGTAACTTTTCTGGTGGTCTACATCTACTACACTTACATATAAACACCCAGTCCCCTCAGAATTCAATCTGTTTTCTATGTCCAATAATGGAAACACCCTATTTCAGGATCTGCAACAACTTCCAGTGCATGGGTGCATGCATGCTCAGCAGGGGGATACCAAGTCTTGTCCTTGTGATGTCCTTGTGATGACCTTTCTATAACATTCCCTGGACAATCAGAAAAAAAAATTGCTTACTGTGGAGCCTTGCCACTTCCAGGGAATTAGTCAGCAGTCTGGAACTGGTGTGTGTGTGTGTGTGTGTGTGTGTGTGTGTGTGTGTGTGTGTGTTTGTGTGACCCTGACCACTTCTGGCTATTTCTCCCTTCTTGTCCTTTCCCTCTCCCCACCCTCCTTTCCCTTCTGGTGTTGAACTGGTCTTAGGCAATCATTGAAAGGGTGACAGCAAGGTGTGATGGATGGATGGAGAGCTGCGGGAGTGGCAAAGTCGTTGGTCAGTAACCTAGGGCTGTGTTTATAAGAAGGAAGAGGCTGTTTCCTGGAGTGAACATAATGCAGCTCTAAAAAAGGCAGGGGAAATACATCATGTAAAGAGAGCACAGCTCTGGGCGGTTCACTGGGGATCTGAGTACCAGAGCCAACCCTCCAGGTCAAGGTGCCTCTGACAGAAGCTTTTTTATAGGCCATTTGCGTGAGGGTTTGCTGCTGTTTCTCTCTCGAGTTGACAGTAACTCAAGGTCCCATCAGGGATCTGGGGGGATCTAATCTTAGCTGTGTTTTCCAGCTCTTCCCCACCAGTCCTGCTTATTTAGAAAAGAACCAACAAACTTGGTCTCTTGTGTAAAAGCTGCAAAAAATGACTATTTCTCTTTTTTGACGCCTGCTCTGCTGAAAACAGATGGGGGGCCATCTGTTGCTGCCCCACCCATCTCACCCCTCCACAACCAAGACAAAATGAAATTTAAGTGGGTCTCTCAACAGCTGTTCCAAGAGCAAAAGTATGGTTCATTGAGAAGAATGTTGTTATTCAATTGTGTCCAACTCTTCATGACCACATTTGGGGTTTTCTTGGTAGAAATATTAGAGTTTTGCTTTTTCCTATTCCAGCTCATTCTATAGAAGAGGAAACTGAGGCAAACAAAGGTAAGTGGCTTGCCCAGAATCACACAGCTACTAAGTATCTGAGGCCAGATCTGAACTTAGAAAGATGATTCTTTCTGACCTCAGGCCCAGCAGCCTATCCACTATGCTATCTGGTTGCCCTATTGAAAAAAATGCTGGTTTTGTAATTAATATTCTGATTTGAATCTTGGCCCTGCCACTTACTACTGGGATTACTATGGAAAAGTCATTTAAACTCATTAGGTCTTAGTTTCCTCCATTGTAAACTGAAAAATTGGGCTAGATGACCTCTAAGGTTCCTTTTAATTTTGATCCTAAAATGTTTCCCTTTGAGTATAACAATTCCCCAGTTTATCTCTAGGGCTCTTTCCATTTAATTTATTTTTAAAATTTTATTAATATTTTTATTCTTATAAAAATTGCAAATAACACATCTTTATTCTCTTCCCCTTTGGAGAAAATAAAGAAATAAGATTGATTGATTGTGAACCTGAGATGAAGAGTTTGATATAATGGCATGTCCTGCTACCATATATGATGTTGCAAGAAAGCAATGTTGTATGGCTCTTCCATGTATTTGGACCAAGATGTCAAGGGAAGCAAGCTTCCCTATGCTGCATCAGGACTGGTTGGAGCTGAGCAGTAAAAATATAAGGAATCTGTTGCTTGTAAGTTCCAAATCTCTATTTAGACTTGTTGGTAGACTTTCTGAAAAGTAAAACCAACATTGCATTACCTCCTCACAGCCCAAAAGACCACAGTGACTTTTATTTTATACTTATCTGCTTGTTAGTTTGTATTCCATGTCTTCAACATAGTATCTGGAATGTAACAAGTGCTTTAAAAATGCCTGATGACTTAATTCCTTGTGATTGCTCCCATCTTCCATCATGTCTGTGCAGAATCCCCAAACACTACAACACTGCAACCTTGGAATATCACATTTTCAAGATGTATATAAAACATCAAAAGCAGCCCTAACAAGGATTTTTAATGATTGCCTGTTGTTCCTTTGCCTGTGAATCCCACATCATCTGACATGCTCTAATCAGGCATTAATTGCCAGATTGACATATGGACTTGACTATTTCAATGGAACTTTGCTCACAATGAAGAGGGTTTTGTATTCCCATCAATGGAGTAATTAAATTCAATTACACAAGTATTTATTAAGTGCCTATTATGAGCAGGACTCTGTACTGGGGATAGGAGCTTACATCTAACTGGATTACAGCCAGTCTTCATATTATTGTCTTGTGTCATCCTGTAAATTTTCTATAAGAGGTTCATCCAATGACTTGAGGGCCATATTCAAGATCTTCCATCTTTGGGATCAGCACATGGGCTGACCACTGGTTATACTTTACTGTTGCTTTGTTCCTAGTCTATGTGCCTTTCTGATTCTACATTTATCTGATGACACCCTTTATGGAGTTTCTGCAACTCAAGTTTTAAAAAAATTTAATATTTTTTCAATTATAAAATTTTTTTTCTTCCTCACCCTCCCACTTGAAGGGCAGAAACCCTTCTAAATCTTGTAACTAAAAAGCCCTTTCAAACAAATGATCTATAACGTCCATATCTGAAGATGTCTGTAACATTCTACATGTTAGACTGTTGCTTCTCTATAACAAGATGAGTCTACCTGACTATTCCTCACTATCATATGGTAGCCTACTTACATCTCCTTTTGGATACAGGTATTTAATGAATCATAGCATCACTGGAAGAATAATTATGAACCCTTTGTTTCAGGGAGAAGTTTGAACTCATTAAAAAACCCTGTGTGATCTTTCAAAGACAATGTTTTCTTCCTATTCAATTCTCAGCTTGATTCATTGACCATTTTCAATATCTATCCAAGATATGTGCACAAATAGTATAGGCAGTTCTACAGGTTGTCCAATCAACTTCCTATTACAGAACTTATCTTTTTCCTGTATTTGGCCAAATACTTTTGAATTGATTATGGATCTAATTTAAGAAATGTTCTGAGATGGGAAATTTTTTTTTGTTTCTTTATATATAAAAATATCTTGTATTTCTATTTCTATTACAAATATAAAATGCACAAAAAGGACCATTCAGAGGACTCCAACATCTTTAAGGAATATTTCTTCTATCTGGATTCTTTTCTGAACATTCTCTATAATAGGAACAAATATCTTTGAGGCAGCTAGTGGTATGGTGGACAGAACTCTAGGTCTCACATGAGGAAAAACAGAGTTAAAATCTGGTCTTAGATACTTGCTAGCTATGTGATCCTGATCAAGCCAATTAACTTCTGCCTCAGTTTACCCATTGGTAAAATGAAGATAATAGGAGTACCTATTTTATAGGGTTTTTTGAGAATCAAGTAAGACAACAGTTGTAAAGTACTTAGCACAGTACCCAATACAGAATAGATGGTTAATAAATGCTTGTTTCTTTCCCTTCCCCTTTGACAAGCTCTATATGGTGGAATTTTGATCTATTTAATTAAATATATTTTATAGACAAAAATATTAAGTTCAGTATTCTCTACATTTTCAGCCAATTGGGAGACTTTGAAGATGTGATTTGCTGTGGCATATCATTTACAAAAGCCATCCCATTCCTTTTACTCATCTTTACTACAGATGCTCTTGACTGATTTGTAAATTATTCTTTAAAATATTTTATAAAGGTGAGAAAATAGACATGTCAATAGAAATGGCTTGTCTCTCATTGATCTCTTTTCAATAACAATAAAAGTGGCAATATGGTGATGTTGTTAAAGTGATGAATCTGAAATCATCTAGAACTGGGTTCAGATTCTGTTAAACACAATTAGCTGTGTGACCTTAGATAAGGATTAAGAATGGGTACCAGATCTGTGATTTCATGGTTTGGGAGAGTTCTTATGTGAAGAGATTTCCTCTACTAATGCAGGTTAGAACCTTCTCTACACCCTATAATCTTACAGAGTAGCCCAAAGAACTGAGACATTAAGTACATGGGGTCATAAACCAGTTTGAGGTTAAATAGAATTTAAATCCAAATCTTCCTGAGTTCAAAGCTGGCTATCTACCATGCTATAGAAGTTACTTAAATTACCTAAGCACCAGGCAACTCCAGTATGCAGCTACCAAATTATAGACTGTAATCTGCTTCATGGAGGGTAATCCCATTGATCTCCAGATCCTTGTAATATCAACATAGTAAAGTCCATGATTCTTTTCAAGTACTTGGCAACCTTAACTTTTTGGGGAGGAGGCAATCTGGGTTAAGTGACTTATCCAGGGTCACATAGCTAATAAGTGTGTGAGATCAGATTTGAACTGGAGTCTTTCTAATGCCAAGCCAAGGGCTTTATCTACTGAGCCATTTAGCTTCCCCAACCTTCATTTTAAGTCAATTAATCTTCCTAAATTCTCAGAGTGTCTGTAAGATTTTACAATGCTATCTCCAGCACAGGTTTCCTGTGTGTCCTTGGTCTAGATCAACTGCTCTTCCTTCTTTGTTTTCTTCTGTGCCATTTCTAAATCCTCTTACAGTACATGGGGTAATGTAATGTAAGAGTCCAATTATGGTAGTCTCACTGTCATATCACTGGTAGAGAAAAACTTCTTTAAATGGAAATCTTGACAGACTTTCTCTGTTTTTTCATCTATTTATTGTTCCTTCAGCTTCATCTCCAATGTCTCTGGGAGGGATTAAGCTTACCAAGTTTTCTGCAAATTGATTTCTCTTCCTCCTCCACTACCTTTTCACATTTTTTTGGATATATATTTATGCCTGGTAGAGAGGTGGGGTTTAACACTACACTATACTATACTAACACTATACTATAATCTACTATTTTCTTTTTTGATATTTTATAGAAGGGTTTATGTATGTATTCTAAGCCAAACTTTGCCTGCTATATCTTTCCAAGGAAATCAAGTGTTTGCTGGTTGAATAAGTTTGAAACTTCTTCTTTTGGTCTCCTTATGATTTGTTTTGTATAAGTTAAACTTCCTTAGAAAATGTTAATACTTTGTGGTGATGTTTGTTCTTTTATCCATTTCCCACTTTTTCTGTAGCAACAGCTTGTTGAAATAGGTCAGGTAAAAGTTACCTCAATTGTTTACTGCAGCTTTTCATTTTTATCCCTTCTCATTTTCATTTTTTTTCCCCTCTAGTAGGTCAGTGATTTGACTTTACACAGACTGATGATTTGGAAATTACTTCCATATCAGTAATCAGTCCCTTATTTTCTGTTAAAATATAATCAATTTCACTTTCTGGGTTGTTATTTTATGTCTAACATTTAATACTTCCTGACTCTCATCTTGAAAAAAGTTTTCATGATATACAGGAATGAGATTTCTTCTCAGCCAAATTGTCAATCTCATTTCTTACTCCTGAAACATGGTTTCAGACAATTTTTGGCTGTCCATCCCTAAAGTAACTTCTTTATTGAACTCACTGGGCATTACAATATAAGTTAATTTAGAGTCTTATTCTGTTCTTTGTAGAACATCTCTGCCTCTACATATTCTGTAGCAAATGTTGGATATAGTGGTTGTAATTTTCTTTTTACTGTTTTTTTTTTTTTTTGCAAATGGTTACTATAAGCTCTGTCCTCTAAAATAATGTTCTTGTTGCCTTTGGCCTTGTAACCAACCTAATCAGCTAACACCTTTATTTGCTTCTTCAAGAACTTTTAAGCTGCATTCCATTAAGATGAGACTTTTCTCCTTTTGATTTAACTGAGCACTGAAAATGTCATGATTGAGGTAATTTAATTCTTCTAGCAAATTGTCCATTTATTGGTCATTGGACAAAGATAACATATTTAAAGTACAAATAACTAAACTGATGTTTAGGAAATAAGACATCTCCTTCAAGGAGATTCATAGAGGAATCTTAATAGAAGAAGACAAAGTACAGGACATATGAAAAGATCCAATGGTCTTTAGAGTATAGCAGTAGTGTAGATAATAATTCATTGTCTTTAGTGTCATTTCCATTGATAAAATAATATCCATTTATGATTTTGTGTCATCTGATGGTGTCAAGGACTTTAGTGATGAGGACTTTCTTTTCAATAAATGTAAATATGAAGGGGGAATTGTAGCACATATGGAGGCAGTTGCCAGGTTGTCTTCACAACTTCTCTGGTTGAACAGTTTTTTGTTTGTTTGTTTGTTTTGTTTTGTTTTGTTTTGCTGAGGAAATTGAGGTTAAGTGATTTGCCCAAGGTCACACAGTTAGGAAGTATTAAGTGATTGAGACCAGATTTGAATTCAGGTCTTCCTGACTTCAGGACTGGTGCTCTATCCACTGCGCCACCTAGTTGTCCTCACAACTCCTCTAGGCAGAGGTGACTAAGATGAGCTGGAAGAAGTCAGTGATCTTGATGAGTGTGACACTACTGTTCTCAGGGTTCCTGAAACTCTGTAATAGTTAATCAGCGTAGGTACTACTGGTAAAGGAGATGATGTCCAGCTATTCTCTTATTTGATGGCTACAGAGAAGTAAAGATTTGTCTTAGTTTAGGCTTCCCTTTAGAGTTTCTGAGTTTCTACTCAGAATTGAAACTTGGTATGATCCATGAACTCTTTAGTAATTGGTCCAAGAATTCTCAGGCACTGCTGGTCTCTGCCACCATCATTGCATCATGACCCCAAGTTAGATCTCCTATTATTTGCAAATGGAGATTGCCATTGTTTTTGTCCATCATTCTTTTAGAAACTCTTCCCCCTGTGCTTTCAATATAAAACTTTACTTCGAGGGATGAAGGAAAATGAGATGCTTGTTCCACATACCTACTTAAATGGTTAATTTTAACCATTTGGTTCATATATAGTGAGTTTAAAAAACATTGAAATTTCATTAATACTTTTCAATTGTAAAAAAAAGTATTAAAACTGATTTCATTATCTAAAAATCATCATCATATATTTTTATGGCATTTGGCAACTTGCAAAGCACTTTTGCCTACATGAAATCATTTGATATAAAATAGTCAGAAAAGTTATTATCATCCCCATTTTTCAGATAGGAAAATGAGAATTCAGAGAGTTTAAGCAACATTCTTATGGCTACATGGCTTATACGTAGTTGGGCTGGTCACTGAAGCAATGTTCTGATTCTAAAGGGACTATCCTCCCCACAACTTTCGGTAGCCTTAAGCAAGATGGTCTCTGCACTGACAGCTAACTTACCCACTTGCAAGCAACAAGACCCATTTGTAAATTGTCTAGTCTCTGCATATAGGCCAGAACATTTCGGATGCTCACATGTCGTTGATTTGTCTTGCCTCTTCAATCGGATTTGAGCTCCTCCAAATTGCTTGAAGGCAGAGATTGTGTTTATTTTTACATTGGGCATGCAGCCTGTAGATACTTAATAAATATTTGCAGACTGATTTACTGTAGTTCTCCAGTCTCAAGCTGTCAAGACATCATACACAACATCAATTTAATGCTTGACTCAACTCTGCACATAAAGCGTCCATAGCAAAATCCTCTTGTAGAAATACCAGATCTAGTTAGCATGACCTAGAGGAAAAACAAATCAGATTATGCTTCTTAGCAATGCCTTGTCTCTCCTTTGCTCCGCAGCAGCATACACTATCTTTTCCTATGATATACTCATTAACATTTTATGTTTTACAAAGGGCTCTTCATTCTGGGCACACAGAACCCATGTTCTCCATTTTATAGATTTAGAAAGTGCATATCAAAGAAGATAAATAATTTACCCAATGCCAAATAATTTAATCAGTAACAGAGTTCATGATTCCAAATTAGATCAGGTCAAAATGTTATTACTTTGAAACATTAAATTTCAAAAATTATGGGAAAAATAGAAAAAATAGCAAAAAGTGTGGGGTAGATGATAGAGGTAAAAGAAGCATAACTAAGTCTGTACAGCAGAAACAAGCACCAGGAGCTCCATATATTCCTGGTTTAGAGAAAACAGACAGCTTTCATGAATTTACATAGTAGTATATCTTGGTCAGACCAGCCAGTCTTTTAGGAGAGACACACCACAATGTGTGAGATGAGGGGAACAGAATATAAGGTGAGACTGCAAAACACCTAAAATACCTTCAATATATTAGTCCAGATATTTTTTTCCTTTCTCTTCAGCATTATTACATATGGTCCTGGCTACTGCTATACTCTCAGAAAAAAAGAAGTCAGAACAGGAAAAAATAATTATAAATATTGGAGGGGATGTGGGAAAACTGGGACACTGATACATTGTTGGTGGAGTTGTGAAATGATCCAACCATTCTGGAGAGCAGTTTGAAACTATGCCAATAGGGCTATAAAACGGTGCATGCCCTTTGTTTCAGCAGTCTCATTACTGGGTCTGTATCCCAAAGAAATCATAAAAGAGGGGAAAGGTCTTACATTTTCCAAAATACTTGTAGCAGCATTTTTGGGGGGTAGTGGCAAGGAAATGGAAATTGAGTGGATGCCCATCAGTTGGGGAATAGCTGAATAAGATATGGTATAGGAATATAGGAATATTTTTGTTCTATAAGACATGATGGCAGGCTGATTTCAGAAAAGCCTCGAAAAACTTACATGAACTGATGCGGAGTGAAGTGAGCAGAATCAAGAGAACATTGTACACAGCAACAGCAAGATTATGTGATGATCAACTGTGATGGACTTGGCTCTTTTCAAAAATAAGGTGATTCAAAATAATTCTAATAGACTTGGGATGGAAAATGTCATCCACATTCAGAGAGAGAATTTAGGAGATGGAATGTGGATCAAAGCATAGTATTTTCATTTTTTTGTTGTGTTTTTTCTCATAGGTTTTTCCCTTTGGTCTGATTTTTTTTACACAACGTAACAAATATGGAAATATGTTTAAAAGAATTGCACAATTTAACATATCAAATTGTTTGCTCTCTTAGGGAAAGGGGAAATAAAGATGGAGATAGATAAATCTAGAACACAATGTCTTACAAAAGTGAATATTAAAAACTATCTTTACATGTATTTGGAAAATAAAATACTACTGAATTTTTTTTAAAAGGACCTGAGTTCAAATCTGACCTCAGACACTTAACACTTCCAACTGTGTGATATGACCCTAGGTAAGTCATTTAACTCCAATTGCCTCAGGGAAAAAAAAAAGAAATCAGGATATCTTAGGACATATTATGGTATCTATGAATCCCTAAAGTATCTCGTATAATCCAGGATTGGACCCTGTGCTGCCCTGGAACCAGGATATGGAGTCAATTTAAGAAGGAATCTAAATGGAGGCAACTTGTCCTACAAATTCAGCCTGAGAATCAAGCATCTCATTCTCTGTGATAGCTCAATCCCTTGTTGCTGGGGAAGATTGCTCAGTGATCATCATTCTTGTTACAAAGCATAGGATTCAACAAGGTCCTTAAAAATGATAAATATCCAAGTACAACAAAATAGAATGAAATTAAGTATATGAATATAGAACATTTTAGAATTATAATTACAGAATTATCAGAAAACATATAACAATGGTCTTTAAATATAATATCTAAAGTAACTTCACTCTTAATTTTTTCAGGTGGTAAATGAAAATGAAGAAGTTCTAGTAATCATAGAACTCATGGCTCAGTGGCTTGCAAGCTTTGTTCTCTTACAGAGAGGGTCTTATCTAGAAGGCCGACTCCTCTCAAAGATGTTATTTTTTATCTCACTATTGCCCCCATCTATAGTTTACTTTGGGGAATCTGTGAATATAGTTTATATGTTACCAAGTGTGGGTAATAGTATCCCTAGTCCTATATAAGCACTTAAATTAGTAAATGAATATTAGGTAAGAGACAACTTTTATTTTACCTCTCAAAAAATATGGAAACAAAAGATGCACAAAAGTCCATAAACAGATACTGCAAATACAGTAACTTTAAATGTTTTCTGTCCTTGCACTCAAACTCATTCTGACTTTGTTTATACTTGAATCTCCATCATTTTAAAAAGCTGTGTAGAATAATGGTAGACAAAAGTTAAATGATTTGTTGAAGATCACTTGGATGGGGAGTATCTGAGGCAGGATTTGAACTCAGGTCTTTCAATACTCTATCCACTGTGCTACCTAACTGCCTCATTTCTTGTAAAAATCATTCTCCTCCATAGTGTTCTAATAGCATTCTCCTCTGCCTCCAACTTATAGTAGTTGGATTCTATCCAAAAGGTAAATGAAGTTTGCAGCTGATGGACAGGAAATCCTTTTGCTGTAAGACTTGCATTGTCTCAAAAATTTTCTGTAAGAGTGGATAGCAAAGTGCAAATTTTCAGCTCCCCTATATTATGCCTTTAATCCTTTACTCCTCCTCCAAATGGAGGGGAGATAGGTGATCCTTTTCTTTCTCTATCAGATATATGTCTCAGAAAATCTCCAGTTTGGATGACTGATCAAATACCAGTACATATATATTTGAAGCAAATTGTCCAGACTGGTGCTGCTCCCTCCTAACATATCATAGGATCAAAAGTATCACAGATCTGGAGCTGGAAGAGACCACACAAGCTACTGAATCAAACACAATCATTTCACAGATGAAGAAAATGAGAGCTTAAAAGGTTAAATTATTTGTATAAGATGATAGGATAGTCAGCATCAGAATGGGCTATGAATCCAACTCATTTGACTAGAGTCAACAAGTCTCCTGTCTCTGGCCAAACAACTATATTCTTGGAGCAGTTCCTATTTAATTCTTCTTCTCTTTTTAGTTCTTCTCTATTTAGTTCTCATATCATTCTAAAAGATATTCCACGATTGTCCTGGATGCTGCTATTTATTAGGCTAGGAAAGTCCAATTTCAGGATCCGTTCTATTGAGCCATACAGGAAAGCTTCATGAGCAGCTTTCATGTGCTTCTGCCCTCTAGATTCCATTAATAGCATCTGGTCAAAGAGACTGGATATGTATAGATTTCCAGCTCCTCATGACCAGATGAACTATTAGTTTGGAGGCTCTCTCAGGATCTTGGAGACAAAAAGGCATCCCCAAAATAGCTGGACATGCTAGTACAATGTCAACATAGATATTTTTTCTTGACTGCTGTTGTATACCATGCATGCAACTGGGGAAGACTACCCAGTGATCAATATATTTATGACAAAGTGGAGGGCTCAACATAATCTTCAAAATAAATGTTAAAGATCCAAACAAAAAAGTTAGAAAGAGTTTGAGTGCATGAATGGTAAATTGTTTCTCTTTTCTTTTTTTCAGTGAATCTAGGAAACAAAGAGTCTTTCCATAATTCCCATGGAACAATGTTCATATTTCTTAAAATTTTATTCATTTTTTTGAATTTCCTATGTGTGTCAGATTCAATATGCCTTATTTTGTATTCTGTAGTTATTTTGAAAGCAACAAATTGACTTCACATAATAGCTTAGCAAGCATCCAATTTGGTGGGAAATTTTGGAAGCCCTCATTTGAAAAAAAAAAAAAAAACCCAGGAGGGACAACTGCTGTTGAGGATGTGGTAGTTCCTTTCCAATAGGTCCTTTGCAATAAAGTAGACTTCTAAATCTTCATATTTCCCTTAGCATTCAGTCAGATGCTTGAGGTATTTCCTTTTTTTTTTTTTTTTTAAGAAGAGTAAGCTTAGGGTAAGTAAAAAAGGGCCCCTCAAATTGGCCAGGTGCCAAATAAAGAGCAGGAGTAATTGTACTAAAAGAAAAATGGAATTCTTTTATGCTGTTTATGACAAGTTCTTCCTTGGTTCACTGCTTTATTTTATTACCTCCCATCTAATTTTTGATCATATGTCATGGCACTCTTAGCTCTGTAGCACTGCCTGCTGGTCCTCTGGGTTTGCAATATCTTTATCATTGCTTGACATTGTTGGGTGTCTACAGTCAGTAAATATAAAGGATTGGTATTATACTGAATATGACTTTTCTTTGGAGTTAATAGGAGTGTTATGAAGGGAAGGGACAAGACTGTTTCACTATCTAGAATTCTCTGATTGAGAATACTTGCAACTTCTTCTTGTAGAAGATAATTAATCTGGAGAAATAGTATTCTGTTCCACATTTATGGAATTGAAGGAACATTCATCTAGAACTCTTCCTTCCACAAACTGTCATCTTGACTTTTGTCTGACCACTGGCTTTGGTGAGTCTGGAAGAGAGAGAGAAACTGACAATTCTGTACAGTTTTGCCTCATTTAAATCCAATTCATATTCAGGACAAGATGTCATCCTCCTGGTGAAACTATTTCCCCCTTCAAGAACAAGGATGAATAATAACAACATCACCCCCCAGGATAATATTTAATTATATTGTAATAAGCATTGGAATATATTTCCCTAATCTTTTCTCCCTTTTCTATTTTCTTCTTATGTGAGTATGAGGAAAGCAACCACTCCCAAGTTATTCTTGGGAGAGACTGAACAAGAGGAAAAAAAAGAAGGGTAAACATATTAGAATAGTGGCAAGGAGAGAAGAGGTTTCTGTAGGATTTTGCCTTTGTATGACTTGGGGAAGAGGTCAAAGGGAAAAATGTAATCAATCGATAAATATTAATTAATTGAATACCTACTCTGTGCCTGGCACTGGTTTTTGCAAAGTATATATAATAATGACAAGACTGTGCCTTTGGGAGTATAGATAGATGGTCTATATAAAATAGACCAAAAATAATTGCTTAAATTAAACAATTATTTTCCCCCAATTTTATTTGTATGCCATTAAGAAAAACTCTTTGCATCTCAAAGTTTCTACACAGCTCAAGGCAGAATCACTGAAATGGGATTTGGGGATATTCACTTGTAATAAAATAATGGGAATATTATAGTCCCAATTTAGATAGTTGTCTGGGACCAGGAACCTTGCAATGGCACCAAGAGAGAGACAAAAAAAAAAAAAAAAAAAAAGAATAGATTTAACCTTAGCCTGAGGCCTTCTTCATGTATTTATTGGTTGCCTAGCTGGATGTGGTAGCTTAGAGCCCATATCTTTCTCAGGGAGAGGTTTTCTGGCCCCTTGTATCCCAGTAGATGGTAGTAGAGAGCAGCAGATGATTCTAAGGGGAAAGAATGACTAAAGACTAGTAGATAACTACAGAGAAAAACTTGATGACCACAAGATAAAAAGAGACCAACAAAGATGACACTGGGACCAGCTATCCCATGTGCAAAAGGAAGATATACAATGACATCACCAGAAGATATTGGGAACTCAGAAACTACAGGCATCTTGGTCATACGTGTTTCTTACTGGTCTCTCTGTTGCTGGTGTTGTCCTTGGCAGCTGCATTTATTCACTTCTTCAGTATTTCTGTTGTTTAGGGTGTTTAAGAAGCAAATAATCTCTTCAATTACAATTTTTTTCTAAAAATATTTCAAGTGCTTTTTATTATTGAACTTCTAACTTTTTTCCTGTATAGTTAAATTTAAACTTGTTGGGTAAGTTACCTTATGCTACATTCCAAGCTCCACTGCTATTTGGAATACATTATTCCATTCCCTCCTGTGTTTTCTAGTAAGAGCAGAATAGTCTTGCACTATTCTAACATCCTTTCCTTATTATTTTTATATATGTTCCTAAGTGTGTCCCTTCCATTCATATTCCCTGGCCACATGGGAATCTGGAATCAATAAGCATTCATTTTAAGTGCCAAAGTCCTTTATTATATTTGGTTGTTTGGTTATTTCAGTAGGATCCAACACTTCATCACTTTGTGTGGGACTTTCTTGACAAAAATATTGAAGTGATTTATTTGTTCCTCCTGGAAGAAGCATGCTTCTGTATATGCTGGGAACTTTTCTTGTCAATTTATTTGCTATGATATTTAATTATAAATGCTATTTAATTAAAAAAGATCTTTTTGCTTTGAACTAATGTATACTCTGGTTGATTTTTCTAAATTCTCTGGTTGATTGAAAAATGTAAACATATAAAAGAGGGGACTCATGAGTTAAGGTTTTGATTGGTTGCTGATCCAAAGAGGATTTTGAATTTATGGGAGCTTTTCTGGGAATCTACACATGAAAAGATCACTTTCTAGGTTCTATGCTCACTTTATCTGAGAAGTTGGTGATCTGATTAACTTTTAAACTGGAAGTATCATAAGAAGAGATAATAAGGATGTTATTCCACATTTTACATTTATTGTCAGGGAACAATCAGCAAGGCTAGATTTATGGGCAAAGAGAGCCTCTGCCAGAGGAATCCCAATATCCAAGACAGTAAATTATTCTAGCCTTTTATGTATGATATTTGTATTCTGAAAAACTTACTCAATATTTTATACCTATTCAGATTTGCCAAAATAGCTTCAGGTCTTCTCAATGGCTTCCTCATTACATTTCATCCTTCTCCTTTAAACCAGCAGTACTTTATATGGTTCTGCTTGCATCCTCATGAAATAGCTTTTAAACAATTAAGAAGCTATTTTATTAATTCTCACCTGACACAATACAACAGAATATATTCACTATCCACTGTCCATTGTCTAGCACTATGTTTGCAAAAAGCCACTATCCAGGTTCAGGTTCAGTTATTAAAGATGCAGGAGATACTTGCTTTAATGAAAAATTTAGGGTAAAATTTAGGCATAAAGACAGCAGGGAGGAAAAAACCCATAAAATTTGTCTGTATTATCAAAGAGAATTTCTTCTTTAGTATGTGCATTTATAAGGAAATACAAAGTGATTTGTAAAGGAAAGTTTTAACAGCTGAAAGCATAAGGGATACTAGTAATGTGATGGAAGTAAAGTCAAGAAGACTTGGCAACTGAACATATGTGATAGGATTAGGGAAAAGGAAGGATCAAGAGTATCTCTGAGGTAAGAACTTGTGTAACTAGGAGACCCCAAAGAACTAGGAAAGTTTGGCAAAAGAACAGGCTCAGGGTGGGAAATGATAATTTCCATATTGGATTTGTTGAGTTTATCATGCCAGTGAAACAACAACTATCTAGCAAGCAGTTGAAGAAACAGGACTAGCGTTAAATAGAGAAGTTATGTCTAGATATATAGATTTGGGAGTCATTTAATCATTGAACTCACGGCATTTTATAATATAATAAAAGAAGAGAATGGAAATGAGAAAAATAACAGATCTGGGACACAGCCTCAAGGGACATTCATGCTTAAAGGTAAGGTATTTGAGAAGAAAAAATGGATAGAAGGAAAACTAGAAGAAAGTAATGTTATGAAAGACAAAAACAAGAGAGAAGATCTAGAAGGGAGAACAGTAATTTCTTTTGTGTGATTTTTAAATTTTTATTTATTAATTTTAAAAATTAATTTAATCTTGTTTAAGCTTTTGATAAAATGCTACACTCATTTCTACTAAAACATTTGAAAGTGTTTTATACATGGATTTTTTTCTTAAACTGATTTTTTAAAAAGCATTTATTTAAAACCATCAGCAAGCATTATTTGTAATGGGAATAGCCATTTCAAACAAGGCAAAGAAGTCAAGGATAATGAGGACTAAGGAGAAGAGATAGCCACAGGGAGTACACTTTGGACATTTGATTGTGAAAATTTGAAAATTGAATAGGTTGTGAAGAAGTGTAAGAAAGATTGATAATAAACTTTTGTTAGGATATTGATAATGAAAAGGAGGAGAGAGCGATAATTCAATAATTTGAGGTGATGGCAGGATCAAGGAAAGGCTTTTTTAATGAGAAGGAATCCTGGATATATTTTTAGGCCACAGAAAAGGAGCCAGTAGAATGGGAGAGAAAAGGGAATGACAGCTAGGGCAAGTTCCTAGAAAAACAGGGAAGGATAGGACCAAGGAAAAGCAAAGGAAGTGATCTTGGCTAAGATAAAGGCCAACTCTTCCCTGAAGACTGGAGCAAAGAAAGACAGGGCAGGCAAAGATGCCAAAGATTTTTGAATAGTAAGACAGGAAAGATGAGAAAATTCAGAATATACCACCTCTATTTCTTTAGTAAAGTAGAAAGCAAGATCCTTGGCTGAGTGAGAATAGAGTGAAGAAAGTATAGGGGCTTAACGAGAGAAGAAAGTTCAAATAAGAGGGTTTTTCCCTTCCTTCCTCCATAATGACTTTGGACACCTGTATCAAGAGAAAACTACAGATTTAATGAAAAGTAGATACTATTGACGGGCAATGGACCTATCTAAAAAAGAGTCAAACTTGTGCCAAATGGGATCAGAGAAAAGTACTATCAAGTCAAGCTGTTTACTTGAAGATCAAAAATGATAGTAAAATTTTGGAGGGGGTGTGCAAAGATTTCTTGCCTTTAGATGAAGATCAGAACAATTTGTGCAATAATCTAGTGAGGATTGACCACTTTGCTTCATAAATACTAGCTAAGACATTAGAGGAGACCCCCTGTTCAGAACAATAGCTTAACTCTTATTGAGATATTTCAGTCCTGTCTAGCTCTTTGTAACCACATTTCTTGGCAAAGATAGTGGAATGATCTGCCATTTCCTTTTCCAGTTCATTTTACAGATGAGGAAACTGAGGCAAACAGGTTTGGGGGACTTGCCCAGGGCCACATAGCTAGTAAGCGTTTGAGGTTGGATTTGAACTCAGAAGAGGAGTCTTCCTGCCTCCAGACCTGGCACTCATTTAGATCCCATCTATCATTCAAGCTTATCCAATTAAATTTCCCATCTTTACCATGAAGCCTTAATTAATTATTCTAGCCCATACTGATTTTTTATTTCTCTAATCTCTTAATGCATTTTTAGTCAGTACCAATATTTTTCTTATTTTTATTGACTATTTAAAAAAATCTTCATTCCTGTATATATTGCTCTCTCCTCCCTTGCCCAGTAAGGCACACCTAGCCACAGAAATTTAAAAAGAAAGAGAAAAGCAGCAAACCCATCTAAATGTATCAACAGACTGTGTTTGATAATACATGATGAAATACTATGATAATCATAGTCCCCCACTTCTGTGAAGAAGGAAAGAAACTATATTTTCTCATACTTTTTCTCTGATTCCAAGGTTTGCTATTATAATTACATGGTTTTCAGCTTTGGTTTTTGTTTTTCCTACTTGTATTTTTGTAATCATTAGTATTATACAATTTAGCTCCTAATATGTTCAGTTGTATTAAATTTATGTTTCAGCTAAAATAGAGATTCTTAACTTGGGTTCCACAGATATGCAAAGGGTCTGGTGAAAAATTACTTATTTAGTTCACTATAATTTTACTTCCTAGTCCTATTTCTTTTACTTTATGGATTTAACAACCCTATTCTGAGAAGTCCATAGGTTTCAACAGACTTCCAAAGAGTTCATGAGCCCAGAATGTAAGCTTTCTGAGGGCAGGTACCTTAACTTTTATTTCTGTATATCCCAAGTATCTAGCTGCACTGGACTAAGAAGAAATGTTTAACACATACTTATGGATTGACTGATAAACCTTGTTATATCATATGCTCCAGCCCGAAGAGGCTCTTCCTATTTGTTGTCAACCCTGAATGTACACACACTTCTATATGGAGTGCTTGAGAACTATTCTCTAAAGCACAGGGGTTAGATGATCTATTTTTTTGTGACATTTTTGCTGGAATGAAAGACAGGGTCTGTTTTCTAGCAATGCAGCCTACCAGAAGCACTTATTCCCCTGGAGGGCTGGAGAGAGGGGGTGTTTCTGAGACATGGCAGAATTAGGACATGATTCCACTTGTTTGCCTTGTAGCTTTTTGAAACTGGGGAAAGATGTTATTTTTTTAAAACTTAAGTAGAGAAAATCTCTCTCCTTTGGCTGAGTGACATTTCATGCCTGTTCACATCTTTATGTCAATCTCTGAAAAAAAAAATGAAGAGATAAAGGAGCGTCTTTTCTCCCTAGACAAAAGGCAAGAACTGGGTGTTTCTCAAGTAGGAGTCCACAATATGATGAGTGAAACATTATGACTGAGTCATACGCAGGCTGAGGATGGGTGGTCAGAGAGAGCTCTCACCTGCACTCTCAAAGCCAGAATTCGCTCACCTCCCATCATTACACACAGCTGTGTGTGGCAATCAGGGCCCACATTCCCTGTATTCGGTAGCAAGGTCTGGGAATACCTTCTGCTCCTTTTCAAATCGATGGGAGCCTCACTAAATGGAGATCTAGTAAGATTGTTTGTTTGTTTGTTTGTTTTCCAGGTTTTTGTTTTTGGTTAAAATCTGTGATTTCATTTGGTAAGAGAAAGTCTGGTATGGAAACCCAACTAGGTAATACAGTGGATAGAGTGCTGAGCCTGGCATCAGGAAAACCTGAGAACAAATGTGGCCTTGGCCAAGTCAATTAACTTCTGTCTGCCTCAGTTTCCTCAACTATAAACTGGTAATAATTATTGATAGCAATCGAAGAAAGGCAGTAGTTTCTGAGGAGTTTAAAAACTAGTGGAAGAGAAGTTGCATTTTTCTGTAATTTGTAATTCCTAAGTGAAAAGCCACATATGTCTACCAAACAAGAAGTTTTCATTCCCTCTTGAATTTCAAGTAAGTGAAGAGCTTGAAATCTGGGGAAGGGAGAAAGTGCTCCTAAGATGTAATTGAGTAGTTTAGTCTGTAGAGCACAGTACCCAGAGTAAGAAGACCTGAGTTCAAATCCAGCTGTGAAATTAAAAATTGAAGTCCTATTTTATTTTGTATTATTTATTCATTATAGTATTCAATCTCTGGTGATACTTATAGGTCAGACTTAGTCTTGATTGTGCAGGTCTCAGTGTTAGAGTTTGTAAACATTTATTCAAAATGGAATAGCCTGAACACAAAGATTCAGAATCTATAAGTTTTTGCTAACTGTGGAAAGGAGGAAGGGGAAATAGGATGATAAGTCAACCTGGTCATAAGCTTTCCAGAGTATTTAACCAAATTCATGTTTTTGCCATTGCTATGGATTCTGGAAATCCCTTCACTGAGACATGTCAAATGTAAGCCCACCTTCTATCTCTGCATCAGAATAATTACTATCTTAGTTTATTTTACATCACAGGGCTATTTTTGATACCCAGTATAACCTGCTATTTTTTCAGCTGTATAAAAGAGCTGATCTTTTATACATCCTAGACTATCAGGGAGTCTTGGATCTTTTTTACTGGCAATTGTTGGCGTTGCTAGTAAATTCATCATATTCAGAACTTTGTGCCTCAGTTTCTCTTTATCATAGATTTTTATTTCTACACAGTCCCAGATACCACTAGTTGTATGATACTGGAGTAGTCACTTAAAAGTCTCAGTTTCCTCATTTATAGAGTTGGAATAATAATAGATTCCACTTTCCAGGATTGTTGTGAGGATAAAATCAGATGATATTTATAAAGCACTTTACAAACTTTAAAGAGCTATATAAATTCTAGCTATTATTATTATTTTTTTATTATTATTTTTTTGCTAAGGAAATTGGGATTGAGTGGCTTGCTCAAGATCACACAGCTAGGAAGTATTAAGTGTCTAAGGTCAAATTTGAACTCAGGTCCTTCTGACTTCAGGATCAGTGTTCTATCCTTTATGCCATCTAACTGCTCCTATTAGTATTGCTTTTGTATAAATATTCAAATTGGCACCGTATAGCCCTCATTTCTATTTTCTTTTCTTTGAAAAAAATTTTTTTCAAAGATCTACTTTCTCTCATTCCTCCTTTCTCTATCCTCAATAAAAAGAAGGAAAACCCCAAAATCTGTTACAAACATGTATAGCCCATTATTTCTGTCAGGAGAAGGAGAGCTTAATTTATGATGAGGACTTTGCAGTTTTAGCTAGTCATTTTATTGTTCTCAGTTTCTTAAGATTTTCTAAGTTGATTGTCTTTACAATGTTGTTATTGTATAAATTATTCTCCTCATTCTGCTCACTTTACTCTGTATCAGTTTATATAAGTCTTCTCAGATTTCTCTTTGTCATGCCTCATAAGTTTTTACAGCACCCTAGTATTCTATCACATTAATATACCATAAATTGTTCAGCCATTTCCTAACTAATCAATGATACTTCCTTACTTTCCAGATCTTTACAACTTTAAGCAGAACTGTTAATAGTCAATATACATTAAATAAATACCTACTATGTGCCAGACACTATGCTTAACACTGGAGATACAAAGAAAGAAAATAGACAATTCCTGTTTTCTAAGAACTCAGTCTAATTTAAGATATAAATATTTTTGTACTTCTGGATCCTTTTCCTTTCTTTGATTTTCTGGGGGATATAAACCTATTAAATAGTATCACTAGGTCAAAGAGTATGCACAGTTTAATAGCTTTTGGACATTATTCCAAATTGCTTTCTAAAATGTCTGTGATAGTTCACAGTTCTACCTATAGTGCATTACTATACCTGTTTTCCCATAGTCCCACTGGATTTGTCATTTTCCTTTTTTGGGGATCAATTTTACCAGTCTGATGGGCATGAGATAGAACTTCAGGATTGTTTTAATTTTCAGTTATTCAGTTATAAGTTTCTAGTTATTAATGATTTAGAATTTTTTAATATGGCTATCCATAAGTTGTGTTTCTTGGTTTCCTATGTATCCTAGAAATAAGACCTTTATAAGAGAAACATGTGGCAGATTTCCTTCTTCCTTATTTTCTTCTCTTCTAATTTTAGCTGTATTGGTTTCATTTGTGCAAACTTAGCTTCTATTTTCCAAATTGGATTGAATTCATTTATTGAACATAAATTCACTGAATTTATTTACTGAACAATTACTATTATAAGGTATTGTGCCACAACTTGTAGTTATCACAAAGTCCCTCTGTTCTCAAGGAGTTTACAGTATCACAGAGAGAATGGTATAGGCTTACTAACTCCTTCTCAGTTCCTCACTTACTCTTGCTTTCTAGCAAAGCTTAGATAGGTTCTTTATAATTTTGTTTTGCAGCCCAGTCCTCCATTAGCATCTGAAAATCTGGAGAAGTCCCCTGAGGGGAATCAAGGGGAAAGCATGTATAACATGTGCCTTCTTTAATAGGTCATATAATTCAAATATCTAAGGTAGGATCAAAAGCCTTCTAAAGTCTCTAAACTGAAAATAGGGTTATTGATGGAATTTTAAATGATTCATCTATACATTCATTTCTCATTTCGACAAATATGCTTTTAAGTACCTATCCTATTTATGGCTCAGTTTTTTTTCCCCCTGAGGCAATTGGGGTTAAGTGACTTGCCTTGAGTCCACAGCTAGGAAGTGTTAAGTGTCTGAGGCAAGATTTGAACTCAGGTCTTCCTGACTGCAAGGCCAGTGCTCTATCCATTGTGCCACCTAGTTGCCCCCTATGATTCAGTTTCTCAATGGTTATTTATTTCTTAGTGGTTTTCTAATCATTTTTGATTTTCAAATATGCTGTGTATCTTACTTTTAGGTTTCACTATCTGCAAATAGAAGTGATAATGGATCACAATATTTTTACCTTTGTTATTGTTGTTTGTTTGCTTGTTTTTTTCTTTCTCATTTTCTCCCTTTTGATCTGATTTTTCTTGTGCATCATGATAAACGTGGAACTATGTTTGAAGAATTGCACATATTTAACCTATAGTCGATTACTTGATGTCAAGGGAAGGGGAGAGATAGAGGGAGAAAAGTTTGGACCACAAGGCTTTGCAAGGGTGAATGTTGAAAACTATCTTTGCATGTATTTTGAAAAATAAAAAGCTACTATGATAAAATGGAATCAAGGAATTAGAAACTGAGTGGATATCCATCAGTTGGGGAGAATGGCTAAATAAGTTATGGTATATAAGTGTTATGGACTATTGATTATAGTTATATAAGAAATGATCAGCAGGATAATTTCAAAAAGGCCTGATGCCTTTGATGAACTGATGCTAAGTGAAATAAGTAGAACCAAGGAAATATCGTACACAGAAACCACAAAATTATGTTACAATCAATTCTGATACATTTGTTTCTTTTCAACAATGAGGTGATTCAGTCCACTTCCAATAGACTTATCAAAGAGAGAGCCATCTGCATCCAGAAAGAAGACTGTGGCCGCTGAATATGGATCACAACATAGTATTTTCACCTTTTTTGTTGTTTGCTTGCTTTTTGTTTTCTTTCTCATTTTTTCTTTTTTGATCAAATTTTTCTTGTGCAGCATGCTAATTGTGGAAATAATATGTATTGAAGAATTGCACATGTTTAACATATATTGGATTATTTAGAAATAAGCCCTCTTATTTCAGAGTTTCTGAAATATGACTCCAACCTCCATAAGATCTCCTAGAAATTTGACATTATTTAGTCCAAACCCCTCATTTTGCAGATGAGAAAACTGAGGTCCAGAGAAGGGAAGTGGCTTGCAAAATCACCTGTCACCAGTTAGCTAGTTGAGAGTTGACCACAGCTCCTTTGACGACAGGTCCTTCTACAACAGCATCAAAAGGTGTGAGGCAGAAGCTACTATGATAAAATAAATAATAATAAAAAAATAAAAGTTGGGGAGAAAAGTGATCTTGGAGAGGCAAGATGTTAAACTGATAGCTGGGTCTTATGTTTTACTGCAAAAAAAAAAAAAGAACATTTGAGAGTTGCTTAGGTACATGAGTGTGATGAAATATTACTGTGCTGTAAATAATGATGACTAAGATGAATACAGAGCATTATGAAGTAACACAAAGTGAAGGAGTTCCCCAAAGTTCAAATATTGCATATATTTTCAGATTTTTAAAATGTATAAATTGGTTTTACTCATTTTTTTTCTTTTTAAAAAATATCTTTTGTTATATGGGAAGGCTTTCTGTGAGAGGAGAAGAGGAATGCAGAAGGAAATTTAGTCAATATAAAAACAAAATATGAAATAATACATATTTTATTTTGTTTTTTTAATACATATTTTAAAAGCGCAAACAGATTGCCTTAATGTCAAAGGGCACAGGAAATAGTTACTTGACAATTTTGTGCCTGGGGAGAAAAGAGATGTTTGCTAGGAACCTTGCACAGGGACCTTAGAGAATATCTAACAGTGGAAAGCATGAAGCTGGGGTATCTGGGATATCTCAAGGATGAAGCAACATAGTATATTTCAATAAGAAATTAACAAGGATGGAGGAACAGTTCATTATTTGACTTGTGGCCAACTGGTGAGGTGTATGGGAAGATCATGAGACAATGCATATGAAACACCTGGCAAACCTGAAAATAATATATAAAGTTAGCTATTATTATTATTAGGGTAATAATAATAAAATAAAGACTCTGCCCAAGTAAACAATTTAAATTGAATGTTATTATAGAATTTTATATTTATATATAATTATATATATTATTATAGAAATATATAGAATCTTAGGGCACTAGAAGGAATCTAAGGGGTTGTCTAATCCAAATATTTTATGTTTCCTTACCTATAAAATGAGATGGTTCCCGTGATCCCTTTGAATTTAAAGTTATGATCCCATGAATCCCTTCCATAGCAAGCCTGTTGTAATTCAAAAATACCTGGAAAGCAAACTTGAGTACTTGTGATCATGGCTGCCAAAGTAATTTAATATCTTTAACCCATCTGTTAAATGGGGATAATAGGACCTATTTCATTATGGTATAGTAAAAATGAAATGAAATAATGCTTTTTTCAAACTTTAAAGTATCGTAGAAATGTCAACTATTTTTATGTCCATAGATTTAGTTTTATGAAAGCACTGATCTTGGCTGGCTATACAATGTTATTTTGTAGGGAAGAAATGGAGAGTGATAAACAGGTGTGAGTAGGAATGTATGTTAGAAAGGTTTGAATGAGCTCCATTTGGTGCTTTTTTCCCTGAGGTAGCTGTGGAGAACTGTGATTAGATTTGAGAACCACATAAAGACCACATAGAAAAGATTCTAAGAATAAATATGGTGGTCTTTGGACTTAGATATTGTAGCAAGTTGTGATATAGTGATAGGAATTCCTCAACTAGTAAGACCAACAAGAAGAGATCCATGGCACTATAACAGGAAAGGATTAGCATTTGTCTGATTTTGAACACCAGAAAGTACATTCATTGAAAGTGTGAGGAGGGGCAATATTTTATTTCTATTAAAAAAAAAAGAATTATTAACTAAGACAGAGAATTGGCTTGGCTGTGAAGGACTGAGAAAAAGAGAAGGCATACTGAGCTTTCAATAAATAGATAATGATTGATTGAAGGGGTAGAGTTGGGGAGTAGGGTCAAGTGGAGTCAACAAGTCACATTTATTACGTGCCAAGCACTATTCTAAGACCCAGGGATGAAAAGAAAAGGTGAGGTTTGGGATAGAGATTTGAGAGTCAGGAAAGAACTTGTCCCAGAGTCTAGAGAACAATCTGGAGCAGTCTTTAATAGATGGAAAGACTCCTTCTTCCTAGGATAAGCTCTGTGGCAAATTGGAAGACAAGAAAAACTGGGGTTGAAATAGCCAAAAATACAGAGTACTAAGATCTGAAATGATAAGAATTAACTTTGAAAGACTGAAGAACCTATTTCACTTCTGAGGGTTTCACAAAGTATCCCTGAAAGGGTAAAGATGTTACCCATTTCCCACCTCATTTGAACAAGAAGCATATAGGCATGGGCCAGACACTCAAAAAGAAAGAAGCTCGCTTTCTTTTTTCATTTTGGAGCTAAGAGAAACTTGGGTTTTTAAAAACATATGCATAGATAATTTTTAACATTCAACCTTGCAAAACCTGTAGTCCAAATTTTTTTCTCTCTCCCTTGCCCCCACTCCTTCGCTAGATGGCAAGCAATCCAATATATGTAAAACATGTGCAATACATATTTTCACAATTTTCATGCTGCTCAAGAAAAATCAGATCAAAAAAGGGAAAAAATGAGAAGGAAAACAAAATACAAGGAAACAACAACAAAAAAGTGAAAAATACTATGTTGTGATCCACACTTAGTCCCCACATTCCTCTCTGAATGCAGATGGCTCTTTTCATCACAAGACCATTGGAATTGGCCTGAATCGCTGTTGAAAAGAGCCACATCCATCAGAAATGATCACCACATAATCTTGCTGTTTCTGTGCACAATAGAGAAACCTGGATTTGATTCCAGCCTCCCATATTTATTAATGTTGTCAACATGGGCATATTGCTTTACTTCTCTAAGCCTCAATTTCTGTATCTGTAAAATTGGGGATATCAGCAGCAACAACAATAACAGCTACAATATCTATCTCACAGGGTTCTTGTGAAGATCGAAGATGATAATGATGCAAAGTCTTGTAAGCCTTTAAGGTACTTTATAAAGGCTACCTATTACTCTAAAGAAGAAATCTCCCATTTTATGGGAGATATGGACCTAAAAGAAATACCTATTAAAGGAAATGGTAAGAATTCTGGAGAAAGGGCACACATATATACCTCCAGGAAGCTCTGTAATAGGTCATTCACATGCTATTTCTAAAAACTTTAACTTTGGTCTGAATTTATTTAGGGAAAAAGTTACATGATCAAAAATGTTGGTTCCTTAATGTTCTTTCATGTAAACCTGTAACCCATGGCATTCTCATAGTTAGAGAAGATATTCTAGAACCAGTGATTATAGTCAGGAGATCTGAATATTGATGCTAAAGAATGCTGGACCAGGCTGAAGAAGACTTCCTCAGGACTACATAGTGCTCCTCTCTCTCCTCCCACCATTTGTTACCAAGCAATAGAAGTTACCAGGGCAAGAGGGCAGAAGAATGAGAAAAGATACATATTTCAAAATCCAGCAACACTTTCAAGCACTTGATATTTGGAGATTTCATAACAGTTTTTCCTTTCATAACACATTTATGTCTTATTACAATTTCAGCATCATTAAACTATGAAATGATATAAATGACAAATCACAGATTGGGAGATCAAGGAATAACTGACGATGAGTATGCTTCCTTATTATTAGGATTTCAAGGGAAATGAATGAAGGCCCCAAGGTGGACTCCCTGCAGCAAACTTACAAGGGAATATAGACAAATGCACAGGATGGACATGTGTGGTTAAGTTGTGATAGGAACAGTTGGAAAACGTACCTTCCCTGACAAGATCATGGATCCATTAGAGCATATTTGAGGAAAATGAAATCTCATAATCACTCATTAAAATTACAAACTGACCTTTGCCTGATCTGATCATAATATCAAAATAACACATCATTCAGAAATGATATGTCGGAACTAAATATGAATGTGAACCAAGTCACATGAAACCACAATACAAATGCATCTAAGGTCTAAACACAACTGGAGCCTTGGGTGGAGTCACCCAGAGCTAGGAACAGCAGGACCATATCTTAGCTTCACACAAATATGTAAATTGTGTAGTTTTGTTTATAGCTGACATATGGTGAAAGGTCATATATTTCTCCCCTTTTGATTTCATTATGTACTGAACACCTACTGTAATAATAATAATAGCTAACACTTACACAGCACCTACTATATACCAGACACTGGGCTAAATGCTTTATAAATATTATATCATTTGATTTTCACAACAATCCTGGGAGGTAGATACTATTAATATCCTCCTTGCTGAAGGAGATGAGAATTGCACACATGGAGCAAATGGAAAATAAGAGAAGTTCTTACATGATTATAAAAAAGTACTAACCAATGAAATAAATTCTTTAATATTTCAAAGAAGTGATATCATCAATGTAGATGCTTCCCACACCAAAACAGATTATATCCTTTTTATAACTTAGCAGATGGCCTTCAAAAGGCTATTCTGAGTATTCATTTATCCAGTGAAAAATCCTGATGAACTAAATTGAGCTGATCCTGGAACAAAGAACATTTAAGACTATTATTTGGTCTTATTTGACCATTTGAAGCCTTTTCAGTGTGATAGGACCTTCAGTGTGACAATGTCGTCATTCTCTGTTGCTTAGGAAATCAAATCCTAGCATTAAAAGCTCCCCATAAATTAAACTTACCTTGCCTCTCCAACCAGATTACCTCTGCCATAATCTGTTTTCATAACATTTGAAAAAATCTAGTTTGAGTATAAGGCCATTATTCGAAGGTGTTAGAGCAGGACCGGAGTGGAGGAAAGATATCTACAAAAGGATGACTTGATATGGGCTGAAGGAACCCAGAAAAACTTCATTGAGGGGCTGTGTTTTGGAGGCAAGATCCTTGCTTTTAGAGCCAATGTGTTCTTGGAGACTTCAAGCATGGTTTGATCAATGGATACATATCTATCATCCAACAATGAGATTGGCCATGTTCAGAGAGGCTCTTTACCAGGTTGTCTCCAAGAGGATGAAGTTTTTGCTTACAGCATTTCTTGAAGACAGTTAGACATATAAGAATTGTTTTTAATCTAGTGAAGGGAAGAACTTACCCAAAGAGATCACAGATTCTTGAGGCATTAGAAAAGTGTTCTTTGTGCCTGAATCTTTTATTTTTTAAAATAATAGCTTTTTATTTTTCAAAATACATGCAAAGATAATTTTCAACATTCACCTTGCAAAACCTTGTGTTCCAAATTTTTCTCCCTCACTTCTCCCCTCTCCCTTCCCTTAGACAACCAATAATCTAATATGGTTAAACATATTTCCACATTTATCATGCTACATAAGAAAAATCAGATCAAAAAAGAAGAAAAAAGAAAAAAAATCAAGCAAACAACAACAAAAAGGTGAAAATACTATATTGTGATCCACATTCAATCATCATACTTCTCTCTTTGGATGCAAATAGCTCTCTTCACCACAAGTCTATTAGAATTGGCCTGAATCAACTCATTGTTGAAAAAACAAAGTTTATCACAGTTGATTATCACATAATCTTCTTGTTGCTTTGTAGGATGTGCTCTTGGTGCTACTCACTTCACTTAGCATTAGTTCCTTTAAGTCTCTCCAGGTCTTTCCGAAATCATCCTGCTGATTGTTTCTTATAGAATAATAATATTCTATTACATTCATATACCATAACTTTTAAATTTTTTTAAGTTTTTTATGTCAAATTCAATATATGCATACATATTTATACAATTATTGTGCTGCACAAGAAAAATTGAATCAAACTAGTAAAAAAAGTAGAATAAAATGCAAGCAAGCAACAACAAAAAGAGTGAAAATGCAATGTTGTGATCCACATTCAGTTTCCACAAGCCTCTCTCTGGTTGTAAATGGCTCTCTTTATCACTGAACAATTGGAATTGGTTTGAATCATCTCATTGTTGAAGAGAGCCATTGAAGAGAGCTATGTCCATCAGAATTGATCATCGTATAGTCTTGTTGTTGCTGTGTACAATGATCTCCTGGTTCTGCTCATTTCACTTAGCATCAGTTCATGTAAGTCTTTCCAGGCATCTCTCAAATTATCCTGCTGGTTATTTCTTACAGCATGTCATAACTTATTCAGCCATTCCCTAGCTGATGGGCATCTTCTCATGTCCTTGCCACTACAAAAGGCATGCTTTTTCCCACATTGTGGGGTCTTTTCCCTTTTTATGATCTCTTTGGGATATAGACTTTGTAATAAGACTGTTGGATCAAAGTATATGCACAGTTGGATAGCCCTTTGGGCATAGTTCCAAATTTCCCTCTAAAATTCAGTTCACAACTCCACCAACAATGTATTGGTGTGTCAATTTTCCCCATATCCCCTCCAACATTTATCATTATCTTTTCCTGTCATAGCTAATCTGAAAGGTGTGGAGTGGTACCTCAAAATTGTCTTAATTTGCATTTTTCTAATCAATAGTTATTTTTTTTTATATGACTAGAAAAGGCTTTAATTTCATCATCTGAAAAGTGTCTATGGAGCTTGAATCTCAAAGGTAATCTTGGCTTCATCCCCTCCCCAGTGAAATCATGGCATGCTTCTGATCTTACCTTCATCTTCTTTAATAATGAGTCATCAAAGAAGGGGCACAGGAAACAACTGGAAACATAGATAGATTCATTAGAAAGTATCAGAGGAGTGGAATTGCTAAATGTTAAAAGATATGAAACATGAGAATTGCCCATTGGTCAGCAAGAAGGAATGGACACTCTAGATCTGGTAAATAGTATGAATGAAGAATGGCATGTGAGACATCAGTAGGGTGGCTTGTTAGAGCAGAAGGCATATACCATAAAGTCTTAGGAGATAAGGTTGATGAGATAAGATAACGTTAATGTATGAGAAGCCTTGAATGCTTCTCATCTTGATCTCCTAAGTAATGGAGAATGAGCAGGGAAGAAAAGTGGTAAAAAGTTTTTATTGGAAAGATTTGTATTAGAAAGATGGGAAGCTGCAATATTAGAAGAGGAGAGGGGCTGGAAGTGAGTGGGATAAGCAGTGGGATCTAATTCCCAGACTGGGTTTTTCAATCTTTGGGTTCATTATGGATTGAACATTGTCATTGCTCTGTCTGTAGGGTAAACAATAGGGTTCCCCTGGGATCCATGTTAGAGCTAATCTAACATCTGTAGAATTGATCTATAGAAAGGAGTTCACCAGGAAAGCCTCCAGCTTACAATTGATATTGAACTCTTCTGGTTATTGAAATGCAAAGTAAGATGACATTTTGCTGTTTTATGAGGACATACAATTGGTAGGGAAAATTAATTTTGAACAAATGCAAGGTCATACATTTAGGAAAAATAATCTAAATTATTCTACATATGAGCACTAGAGTGCTTCTAAAAGCAATATAGAACCCTACGGAGTTAACCCACAAGAAAATCCAAGCTGGATATCCAGCTTTGACCTGGCCTGGAGTGCTTCTCAGTAGTGTTTTCACTCCCCTTTGTCTTCCCTCATTACATCACTTTCTTCCATCTCCATCTCAGCATACTTTCCCCCAAAAGCTGTTAATAGCCAACCACGACTCCCAAGTCCTTTTCTGGTGTTTTAACCAACAATTTAGAGGTGATTGCTGTCCAGCTAGGCCTACTAGTTCAGGAGACAGAGAACAGTTGTGGTGGTGGTGGGGAATGTTTTTGTTTGTTTGCTTGTTTTTATTTTTAGTTCCTTAGAGACAGAGAACAAAAGAAATCTATTTTGCTGATGGGCTGGGAGTCATTAGGTCTCAGAGGGTCAGAAGAGATGTATGCTTCCCAGAGAACAAGTTGAGTTTAACTGGCTAAGATTTAGAGTAACTGACAGAGGTACCCAGATTTTGTCTCCTAAATTAGACTCTTTCACTATCTAAGACTTGATAGTTTTCTTATAATCCTCACTATTTGTAAGAATTTTTTTTGGTTTCATTGAAGAAGGCTGGCCTGAAAATGTATTTCTTCAATGGTGGAGGAGAAATAGGAGGCAGGAAAGGAGGATAAGGAGAGGCAGGGAGTGGAGAGATGAAGAGCTATGTTGCCATAACTACAACCATAAGAGAAAGCCTCAGGCCCTGAAGTAGTGGTACCAATGACCAAGGACCTTTTGGTGCTTCTGGCCACTCAAATGAATAGATAACAAAGGTCAGCAAAGTCAAGAAGAAGAACAATAAAGTCAAGATATCCAATGGGTCATTAACCCAGATGCTAATAGTTTTGAAATGGTAGCAGAGATGTCTGTTGAAAGGTGATTTAAAAATGATAATAATTATTTAATAGCTAGCATTTATACAGTACTTTAAGAGGTACAAAACACTCTATAAATATTATTTTATTTTATCCATATTATAACCCCAGGAATGTATCATTTTATAGATGAGGAAGCTGAAGAATACAAGGTCACTTAAGAAGTAACTTGCCCAGGGTCATGCAGCAAGTAAGTAGTATCTGAAGCAGGATTTGAACTCAACTCTTGGTGATATCCGATCTAGCACTTTACCATTGCGCTATTGACAACATGGCATGGTTTTAAAACAATGAAAAGTCAAAAATGAAAAAGTAGGACTGAGTCCAGGAATGTATGAAAAAGTGAAAAGACAGTCATGTGGAAAAGTTTGACTTCTTTCATAATAAATAGAGAGAGAAAATAAAAAATGTGTTTAGGACAAGAAGAAATGTGGTTACACATTTGTGGTTACTCAGTGGATTGGACTCAAAGTCAAGAAAACTTGAGTTTAAATCTTGACTCTGATACTTATTATCAGTTTTAGTTTCCTCCTCTGTAAAATGGGAACAACAGTGGCATCTACCTCACACGAGATTATAGAGACATTATATATATATTATATAGGGTGTGTGTATGTTGTATTTGGTATGATATATTATATATTGCACTTTGTAAATCCTAAAATATTATAATATATATAGAGATATAAAATCATTGTTATGCTGAGTTTCATTGGATAAATGATGGACAGAAACAGCTACACCCAAAGAAGGAATACTGGGAAATGAATGTGAACTATTTGAGTTTTGATTTTCTTCCCGAGTTATTTTTACCTTCTGAATCCAATTCTCCCTGTGCAGCGGGAGAACTGTTCGGTTCTGCAAATATGTATTGTATCTAGGATATACTGCAACATATTTAACATATATAGGACTGCTTGCCATCTTGGGGGGGGGAGGAGGGAGGGAGGGGAAAAAGCGAAACATAAGTGATTGCAAGGGATAATGCTGTGTAAAAATTATCCTGGCATGGATTCTGTCAATACAAAGTTATTATTAAATAAAATTAAATTAAAAAAAAAGAAAAAAAATCATTGTTATGATTATTATTGCTGATTGGCCAAAAAGACTTAGAACATAATGCCCACTTGGATCAGGCTGTATCTGTTCTGGATATTGGGCATGCCTCTTTTACTTGCCTAACAGTCTTTCTTCCTCTTCCTGTCTAGTTCTGATAACTTCCCTATCCCATATTAATAACCCTTATTTACTGAGCATCTTGCATTGGCCATTACCTAGCATCTTTATGCCTTAACATCAGAGATAGGAAACTCTTTGGACCTGTCAGAATGAGGCCAATTGGAATAAGAATCTATCTACTTCCTATAATTCCTATGATAGTTGGTGGTCTCAGGGAGCTGTCCTGGATAAAGGTGATTATGAGCCAGGTATCCCACATGGACAGCTCAATAGAGCTGTAGATAGGGAGGTAGACTACCAACCTTTGAATTTCAATTAAACATTAAGTATTTATTATATAACTGCTATGTCTTAAATCCTTAGCTAGTTACTGGGGATACAAAGATAAACCATGAAACAGTCCCTACTTTTAGGAGCTTACACTCTATTAGGAGAGAGATATGTACATATAGAATTGGAAAGAATAGGGATTTACCCCAACCCTAATAAATACCATTATAGAAAAGCTCAAACATCTCAATCAATAAATTCATAATTTTAAAGTTTTAAGATTAAAATTTAAACATATGAACAATGCAGTTTATGATCTATGATCCCTTTAGGGGGAGTAATCTTTTGATTAGATCAAAAAGAGATCAGAAATGACTGTCTAACCAAAGTAGCTAATCATACCTCTGGGGGCTCTAAATATCTGTAGGAATTTCAATCAAGCAATGAATCTGTCCAATAGTAAAAGACTCCAAGTTCAGGAGTTGAATCAGAGCCAAGCTTGAGAAGAAAAAGCTCTTGAAGAGGTTGAATGTTTATTTCTATTTCTCCTTTTTTTCTTCTCCCTTACACCCCTCCTCCAATTTTTCATATCATCAGGGTGCATCCAGCTTGCCTAAAACTGATTGGATCACTAAGGAGACAATACTTCCAGCTAATGGCAAAGTCTCATATGGAGAATTTAGAAAGTTATCATTTTAGAAGGAAAGCAGCTTCAAGGAACAAAATGGCTTATATCATAGAAGAATATTAATTATAGACTCAAGGAAGTATTTCTAGGTCAAAAAACTCCAAGAGTAATCAGTTAACATGTTTTCCTTATTTTATACATGTGCTTGACTTCTACAACACTTTAAATTTGTTCCCATTTTTTCCATTGATATCATATGTATTTGTGAGAGTGTATGCCCCAGGTTTTTGTGAGAGAATATTTGGTACCAACTATTCTTACTATTTACTCAATAAGAAAATATTCTAACAATGAATGTAGTCAACTGGTTGATTATTGATGCGGAGCACACCAATGGGGACTCAGGAGCTACACCAATAGAAACCTAAATCCTTAGGGGTTACCCTGAGAATCCTGAGTAGTGGTAGTCAGATGCCTTCTGGGTACTCTGTGTGAATGTCAATTCAGAGTAAATACTACATTGCATACAAAATATGCGAAAAGTAAATAAAAATAGTTTGAGGAAGGATGTATTAACAGTTACAGATATTAGGAAAGGCTTTATGTAAAAGAGGTGCTTGAGCTTAGTCTTTCCTCCTTTTAGCATGGCCTGAAAACCAGTATAACCAAGGTTTCTAGAACTTGGTGCTAACTTTTCTACATTCTACTAATTTCCCTATATTCTTATCTTCTGGTATTTCATTAGAAGCCTTGATTTTCTCCTTGTAATGAACTGTGATAAAGGCTTTTTTTCTTTTATTTTTTTTTAATGTATACATATTTACACAATTATCTTGCTGCACAAGAAAAATCAGATCAAAGAGGAAAAAAAGAATGAGAAAGAAAACAAAATGCAAGCAAACAACAATAAAAATAGAGATCCACACTCATTTCCCACAGTCTCTCTCTGGATATAGATGGCTCTCTTCATCACAAGTTCATTGGAACTGAAGACCTTTTTCCTTATACATTAGTGGTCAGTTAATTCATTTTCAATGCATTGCTCTAAGTCTCATAAATGTTAATAAAAACTGTGAGAATGCGGGGAAAAAAACCTTTAAAAAAGGGGTTCCACAGTCCAGTGCAGAAGAAGACAGCAGGAGGCAGGGATGGAGAAAACAGATGGAGGTAATTGTGGACTGGGTCAGTTCGTGCCTGACCCGATTGAATCAACAGTGAGTCAACAGTAAATTAGCAATGTGGGCCAAAAAAGTTAACATAATCTTAGGCTGTATTTCTTTTTGAGATCACATCTGTGATTTCATTAGTTTAGAGAAAGAAAACTCCCTCTCCCAAGGAAGTTCAACAGTTTTGTATTGCTTATATATAATCTATATTTCTTATAAAAGTATGCAACTTATAGCCTTAGAAAGTTGCTTGGGTTACTGAGATATTAAGTGGCTTACCCAGGGTAGCATAGCCAACATGGGTCAGAGATGGGAGGAAAAAAGAACTCAAGTCTTCCTCATTCTGAAGTGGAAGCCACCCTTCTATTGACTATGCCATGTTGCATCAATAAAGACATAATGTCTCATTCTCTTCTTGTTGGAGTATCGCTTAATGGTTGGCAGTTTCATTGAATACATTAGGATCAAGATAGGTCAATTATGACTGGGGAGTAGGAAGAGACAAGACAAAATGGTAAATTTGGGGTGCCTTGTTTTAGGAAAGACAATTGCAAATCAGAGGGCTTTTAGAAGACAGTGTGGAAAAAAACTGAACAATATACTATATGTTGTTGTTTGTGTTTCCTTCTTGAAGAGAATTGTGACATTAGGGAGGTGATGCCATAATATGCAAATCATTTAAATGATTGGATTTAAGTGAAGGTAGATTTAAGTGAGTCACCAGTCTTATATTCTCCTCCAGTGGCAAGATATAGATCAGGATTACTGGAGATGGCTCTGGATGCAGGGAGAGTTCTTGGTCTTTTTAAGCTAAGGTCTCTAACAGGTCTTAGTTTGATTGAGGCAATACTCACTCAGTGATTATCGCTATGTAAGACTTGAAGTAAAGAATGGCCTCTTTTACCCAGTCAGAAAAAAAAAAATCTAATCTGGGAAGGGAAGATCTTATGGTTTCTGTCTAAAAACTGCTATTTACATTCACTCTGAACCTACCCTCACTTAAATCTAATTCACCTGCATGTCATGACTTCACCTCCCTGATGTCATGGTCCTTTTTGAGAATGAAGGAGAGTCAATTAAGACCCAAACAATCACCAATTGGGGCTTGGCCTGAGACCAATCTGTTGGCCAATCAATGAGAGCCAGAGAGATTTTGATTTATGATGTAACCCTTCAGAAAAACATCTAGCTGGTAATTCTTAAAATATGACGGGGGATGTTTAGCTTAAAGGAAGAGAAACATTAGAAGGGACCCCCATAGCTGTCTTTAAATATTTGAAGATTAAAAGATTATTATTTTAAAAAATTTCCCCAAAGAACAGAACTGGGCAACAATAGATAGAAGAAGCAAAGAGACAGATTTTGGCTTGATCCCAACATCTTCTTTAAATTAAGATAATAGCATCACAGGATCTCAAAACTGGAACCTGAAAAGCCATTCAGTTCAAGCTGTATCTGAACAAGAATATTCTTTAACAGGGGTGTGCTAGAGCCAATTTATACCAATTGATGAGAACCAATTGGCAACTTTTCAATATGAACATTTTTACCTCAAAAATCAGAGTTTGGTTTATTGTTTTGTTAATTGTCTATACTTAAAAAGTCATGGAGAAAATGTTAGTAATGGGGATTAAATTTAAAGTTGTGTCACTTTTCTGATTATTAAGCCAGAGAGCTGGTTATTAAACATTTATCAGTATACTCCTTCCTACAACTACTTGGCAAGTGGTTATCCAAATTTTGTTACAAGCCATTCAACTTCTCTTTGAAGACCTCCATTGAAAGTAAAGTCACAACCTTCCAGGGCAGCTTATTTCACATTGAGTTAGATTTCACCATTGGGACAATTTTTTTTCCCCCCAGCAAATATCAACGAGTCTCTTTGTTCCTTTTACCATTATGCCTAGTTGTGCCCTCAGGGGCCAAAAAGAAGATGTCTAATCCCTCTTCTGAGAATTACATTAAGGCAGGACCAAATATTGAATAGAAATGAATATTCTATTCTCCATTTATTTAAACTGATCTTCCTGGGACATGCCATCTTGAGACTCTTCAATATCCTGGTTGTTTACAGGATATTATTGTTGTTGTTCAATCGTTTTTCAGTCATGTCCAAATCTCCACAACCCCATTTGGATTTTCTTCGGCAAAGATACGGGAGTAGTTCACCATTTCCTTCTCCAGCTCATTTTACATGTAAGAAAACTGAGACAAACAGAGTTAACTGACTTGCCCAGGGTCACACAGCTAATAAGTATCTAAGGCTAGATTTAAATTCAGGTCCTCCTGACTCCAGGACCAGCATTCTATCCAGTGTGCCACCTACCTGTACTTCTCTGCCCCTTCCCTGGATATTCCCAAATTAATTCACAATCTTCCTAAAATATAGCACTCAGACTTGTAGGTTGACTAGGAGTACAGTAGCATTATTACTGTGTTGATATTAAATATACCTTTCTTGATACAATCTAGAGGAGACACTGTATCACACTGTGAACTTATATTGACCTTACAGTCTAATAAAGCCCCCCCCCAAGATCTTTTTCAGAAAATTGCTATCTATCCTTACCTTTGTTATTCTATGCTTATGAAATTCATTTTTTTGGAATCTAAGAGTAAGATTTTATATTCATTATTACAATATTATATTACTTTCCAACTAGGTACCACTTAAAAAATATGATGCGAGCACTTTCTATGTCCTTATTCAAGTCATTGATTAAAATATTAAATTCCCCAGAGACCACTACAAATCCTTGGGACACTTTACTAGTGATTTCCTTCCAAATCACATCAAACCATTTAAGATTTATTATTACTACTTAACCCACATCTCTCCACAATTTCTACAAGGAATGAGAACATAAGTTGTCTAAAAATAGAGTGGGCTACTTCTGGAGACAGTGGGTTATGTCTAAGCACTTGTGGTCTTTAGATAAATCATGGGGAATGATTTTATGGAGATGCTACAAATAAGATTATTGTTCTGATATGAATTGGAATAGATGATTTCTGAGATCCATTCCAACTATGAGAATCTGTGATTGCGAGATGAATAAATTGAGGATTATCCAAGTTGAAAATTCTATCCCTGGTCAATCATCTAGTAAGTAGTATTTATTATTGGGCCTAGAATTTAAATCTTCTGATTTTTAATCACAAGTGTCCTGGTTATTTGGAAGTCCAGTATGGCTCTGAACTGTTGTGAAATCCTGAGCTAAGCAAATACCACTAATTACTGAACATCTGTAATGTTTCATATACCAAATGTGGCCAGTGGCTCCTAAATTTATGAGTACGAATAAGTAATTTTCTTGTATATTCAACATTTCTTTAATAGTCATACTTTTTAAATTATAGCTTTTTATTTACGAGATATATGCATGGGTAATTTTTCAGCACTGACAATTGCCAAACCTTTTGTTCCATTTTTTTCCCCTCATTCCCTTTCCCTCCTCCCCCAGATGGCAGGTTGACCAATACATGTTAAATATGTTAAAGTATATGTTAAATACAATATATATATATATATATATATATATATATATATATATATATATCCATGCAGTTATTTTGCTGTCCAAAAAGAATCAAACTTTGAAATAGTGTACAATTAACCTGTGAAGAAAATAAAAAATGCAGGTGGACAAAAATAGAGGGATTGGGAATTCTATGTAGTGGTTCATAGTCATCTCCCAGAATTCTTTCCTTGGGTTCCCTGGTTCGATTCATTACTGCTCTATTGGAACTGATTGGAACTATTGGATTCATCTCATTGTTGAAGAGGGTCATGTCCATCAGAATTAATCATTGTATAGTATTGTTGTTAAAGTATATAATGATCTCTTGGTCCTCCTCATTTCACTCAGCATCAGTTCATGTAAATCTCTCCAGGCCTTTCTGAAATCATCCTGCTGGTCATTTCTTACAGAACAATAATATTCCATAATATTCATGTATCACAATTTACTCAGCCATTCTCCAATTGATGGGTATCCACTCAGTTTCCATTATACTATCCACTACGAAAAGGGCTGCTACAAACATTTTTGCACATGTGGGTCCCTTTCCTTCCTTTAAGATCTTTTTGGGATATAAGCCTAGTAGCAACACTGTTGGATCAAAGAGGATGCACAGTTTGATAGCTTTTTGAGCATAGTTCCAAATCAATCTCCAGAATGGCTGGATGTATTCACAATTCCACCAACAATGTATCAGTGTCCCAGTTTTCCCATATCCTCTCCAACATTCCACATTATTTTTCCCTGTGATTCTAGCCAATCTGACAGGTGTATAGTGGTATCTCAGAGGTTGTCTTAATTTGCATTTCTCTGATTAATAATGAATAGTCATACTTTTAAGATATATGTACATAGTTTTCCATGTTACATATGATTAGACTTGCTTATAAACACACTTAAACTGAGTTATATGTATATAGTACTTTGATTTTAACCTATGTAGCATTATTTGAACCCATATACTTATTTTACCATTATTTGTATCCATACCTACATCTACAAACATAGTTGTAAATATGTAATTTGTATGTAAATATGTAAAAAAGAATTGGACATTTTATGGCAAACCAAGGCAGGGTGAAGGAATTAGTTTATTTCTTTTCTTCTTTCAGCTTTGTTGGCCATAGGCTCTTGGATCTTTTATCCAAAGAATTTATTAGAAAAAGTCGAGTGTCTATAATCAATCTGAGGCTTCTCCTCATAGCCCCCACAGTCCTTCCATGGAATCATTGCTGTCCTTCCCAGGAAAGCCTGTCTGCTTTTTCCAGCTGTCTCTAGCACAATTTTCCACAAATGCAAACTATTAGCATTTCCTGTTAAAAAAAAAAACACAACACAACATTTCCAATAAATAAATGAATGCATCATCTAGTCAACCCTTAGCAGGTCTGAAACTGACCTAGTAGCTACTCTGAGCAATGGATGGATAGAGACCACCCAGCACCCAGCCTACTGGCCCAGAGCCAAGTCTGACTTTGTTTGAATTCCCACATGAGTGAATGCTAGGGCTGACGCCAGCCAAACTCAGTGAAATATTATTTTTAATATTAAATAAATACATGGTGGGATGTGTTGATTTTTTCCCTTCAGTAAATTGTCGCATCACGACCTAGCTAACTGCTCTTGTATCCATATTTCCCCACTGAGCTGAATGAAGGCCTGCATTTTTTTTTTAATCTTCCTCTCGAAGCTTATACATCCCTGGGATGTAGAGAAAACCCAGTTGTCAGTAACTGATTAAGAATAAGATGGGTCTTCAACTAGTTTGTTTTAAAAAATTGTATAAAGATCACTAGCCATCTCTCAAAGTTCCACATGAAAAGTATTTTAAAATTCAATATATCACAAATTTAGTGGTACAACCTCACAAAATCTTAAAAAGTTAAAAAGACTTTGTCTATCATCTAGTCTAATCTATACCTGAAAGGGATTTCTTTTTACCAAGTGGCCATCTAATCTCTGCTTAAAGTTTTCCAGTAGCAAGGAATCCATTTCTCCACCCCTCTCCTCCCAAAGACCTATTCCATCATTTGACATTTCGATCATTTCAACAGTTTTCCTTGGCCTTGAGAGTAAAAGGGATAAGAGAAGAAGAGAGACTGATTAGTACTCCAGCAGGTAAGAATTTGCCTTTGAAAGAATAATTGGAAAATATTTAGCAAACTAAAAACACATTATTATTCACTTGTGTACAACTCTTCATGACCTATTTGGTCAAGATACTGGGATGGTTTGGCCTTTCCTTCCACAGCTCATTTTACAGATTAGGAAACTGAGACAAACAGAATTAAGTGAGTTGCCTAGGATCACACAGCTAGTGAGTGAGGCTGAATTTAAAATATGAAAGAGGAGTCTTTCTAACTCCAGGCCCCATACCCTATGCACTATGGCACCACCTAGTTGCCCTGGCTGCAGCTAGCTAATCCCATTCAATGCCAAAATCACCCTACATCCTGTGAACTTGGACAAGTTACAGCTTTCTGGTCTCAGAAGCTTGGGCAGGGTTTAGATGCCCTCAAAAGATCTCTAGATTTTTGACCATATCAGCCTATGATTTTTCTCCATGTGTATAATGGCTGAAGCAAAATGTAGTGTACTAAACAAGTGACTTTGGGAAGCCATTTAGTTTCTTCAGTTTCCTCATTAGTAAAACAGAGATATTAATAGCACCTAATCTCTAGGGTTGTAGAGAGAATCAAATATGATAATATATAAAAAGTTTTACAAATCTTAAAACCTATCAATAGATTAGTTATTGTTGTTTGTCCCGCTCACTCCAAATTTTCTTTTCCCTCCTCCTCCTCTTCTTTTGTCCCTCCTCAGTTCTAGCTGGTGGAGGTGGGGAATAAGGTCAATGTGATCAACAGCTTGCCACCTCAGTTCCCTTGGCATCCTTTCTCCTGCTATCTTAACTCAGTTCTCCTCAGTAGCAGTGATTGTGGCAGTGAGATAGAAAGGTCTGAAAGAGAAGAAAGAAAAGGAGATCCATCCTCCTGACCATACAGAACTAGAGTTGTTACTTTTTCCCCTCAGTTCTCTAATTGAGCTTGCTTTAGCTCCAGGCCATTGAAAGCAATTAAAAAGAAAGGGACAGGAAATAGGATGTGGAAGGCTAGAGAGATAAGAATGTGAAAAAAAACAGGAGAAATGGTCAAAGTGAATGTGAGAGAAAAGAAGACAGGGGATGGTAATGAATCTCATGGACCTCTGCTCCTCCTTCCCCTTTAAGCCTCCTGCCTCCAGTTCACATCTTGTTTCCATCTTTTATTCCCTCATCCTATCTATATTCCCCTTATCATCAACCCAAGTCCCTTGGAACCTCATTCCCAACCCAGTGTCTGCTGAATGCCCTACTCCCACTCCTAAGAAACACCACCAGGAGCTTGAAGCCGAGGAAATTCCTAATACCATTGCTTGGAAGTGGAGTTGGAGGGGGAGAAGGCATCCCTGATTTTGCTTTTAAACTATAAAAGATGTATTTCTGGCATCCTAACTTGGTGCTCTGAACACATTTTCCCATGAAAGCACTGTTAAATAGTTAGATCTATTATTACCTAGTACCATCAAGATACCACAGTAGTTGAAACTACATTACAGGAGCTGACTAGGATCATTGGGTTATGGATGGGGCAACATTAAAGGTAGGAGGAAGAGAAAAAATGGGAGTGGGGACTGAACAGGATGGAAAGTCACAAGGACCAGGAGCACTGAGCCTTCAGTCATCAAGAAGGCTGTGAGAGAAGGGACAAGGAGCCTGGGGAGGAAGGAGGGAGGAGCAGAGAAAGGGAGTGAAGTTAGGAAGGGAACAAAAGGTGGGAGCAGGAGGGCAATAGATGGGGGGGATAGATATTGAATGAAACTTCATTGGAGCTGGGAGTTATTTAGGATAGAGTAGTTAGTTTATTGATGTCCTTTATTCTCCAAGAAGACCAAAATGACATACTATGTTAGAATCAACTTAGTGAGTCCAGTTGTAGCTGATCAGACCAATAAGAGCTCCAAATGCTCTGCCACAGCTCAAACACAAATAGTTCCTATGAACATTTGGGGAGGACTTTCTAGCTTTGTACATCTGAATTAATTCAAATCTGCTTTGTTCAGAGAGCATAGCATCTTGTCTGGTACAGTAGTAGAGAGTGCCAAAATGATAAGATGTAGAAAGGAGTAAATAAAAGCAGAGTTGGGCTGGTCTTCAGAAAAGACATCATAGTGAGGTGGTGGTAATTTTTGATGCAGTATGTTTATAAGGTCATAATAGCATTATTAAGTGTAAAATAGTTTTGCTTGGGGTCAACCTTATGTATAATATGCTCATAAATAATAATTTATGAGTTAAATGGGTAAATTGTTTTTTATGGGCCAACCTGAGAATACATGTTATCATTTATTTCTTTTTTTTTAAATTTTCTTTTTTTCTTTTTTAAATTTTTAATAACTTTTCATTTACAAGTTATATGCATGGATAATTTTACAACATTGACAAGTGCCGAAACTTTTGTTCCAATTTCTCCCCTCCTTCCCCCCACCCCCTCCCCCAGATGTCAGGATGACCAATACATGTCATTTATTTCTATATGAACTTTTGTAACTAATTCCAAATACTTTGTTTACATATGAACTTTGGGAACATAAGCTCTGTAGGTTGGGAGTTGCTCTGTGTGTATGTATGTGTGTGTATGTGTATACCTATATCTATATACCTACATGTACATATATGCATAAGCATACATAAATATAGCTATATTGCTTATTGATATATAAACATAGATTTTCTAAATGTGCTACTTACATTAAAATAAATTAATGAAAAATTGAGATGCAACCTCTCAAAAGTAGCAGTTGGTTAATTTAGTGTGTTGAATAGGTCTAGAAAATCACACATACTCACTGTATTTTGACTTCAAAAGAAAATTTGGGAATTCCCCTAAATATCTTCCTCAACAAAGAATTAATTCAGTGTATCTGCTATCTTATTTTCATCCCTGAGCAAACCTTTTTCACTGTGATCCACAGGCAGTCTCATTGGCTCTGTTTTTCTCCCTTTGATTCATTTAAAGACTTTTTTATTATTGATTTTGGAATTCTTTGCAGAGAGCTTGGGATTCTCTTTTGACCAGTCTGATGTCTAGTTCACATCCCACTGGCCACAAGGTGAGCACTTTCTTTGGTCTCCTCATTTGTACAATTTTTTTGAAGATGTCTTCCTTTACCCCAGCAGAGTTTCTTACTTTGCCAATTAACTATACAATATTGTTTTTCTAGAACCCGGACCTATTTGCTTGTTGGCACACGTTTATCCCATTCTTTCAATAACGTATTTTTAACTGTTCTCTCCAGACTTCCTGTATACTATTTGCTTTTAAAATTTGTCTCTCTAACTTCCCCCAACCCCAATGCCTGAATTCTTTCATAGCTCCTTAACATCTTCAAAAAATATAACTTTAGTTGGAATGGGATAAAATGGAAAAAAAATCTTGTGAACTATTTATTAAATGCTAAATTCTGTGTTAAGTCCTGGGAATGAGGATCTCCATTGCCTATTCTTGACTTTGTAGACTTTCATTAGAATGCAGAAAGAAACAGTATGAATGAATGAATCTTGTTTATTTGTGCCTGACTCCTTGTGACCCCATTTAAGGCTTTCTTGCCATTTTCTTCTCCAGTCCATTTTAGAGATGAGGAAACTGAGGCAAACAGCGTTAAGTAATTTGCCCTGGTTAACAGAGATATTTGAACTCAGTTAATTGTGTCTTCCTGACTGGGAGCCCAGGGATCTATGCATTCTAGTGCCACCTGGCTACACAAAGAAGTTGGGTAGGAAGTGGTAAGAGCCCTGCCATTTTGTCTCTTGTTCTCAGATTCCTTCTTATTGTATTCAAGGGTTCCAGTCAAGTCCCATGGTCTCTCTAGGTAATTCCACCTACATTGATCTCTCGCTTTGTCTGGATTCCCACAATATATGTTCATCTTGGCACTAATTATTTAGTTATCTATTACTGCAACTTTCACATGCTTATGTCTCACTGCAACTAAATTTTAAGATCTTAAAGACCAGAGACTCTAGCTTGTACTACAATTTGCACAATAATCACCCTCATTTCTATCATACTTTAAGATGCATAAAGCATTTTTTTGCTTCTCCCACTTTACCAAGCACAGTGCTATGTATATAGGTAACACATGGACAACTTGTTGAATCAGTGACCAAATTCTAAAAAGAGGCTAATGTTTATAATATTAGTGTATGCTATTTATTTAGTGCTATACCAATGAGACTCCCAAGAAACTATTTTAATGACCTAGCAAAAATAACAACAAAATTCATATGGAAGAACAAAAGGTCAAGAATTTCAAGGGAATTAATGAAAAAAAAAATCAAATGAAGATGGCCTAGCTGTACCTGATCTAAAACTATATTATAAAGTAGTGGTCACCAAAACCATTTGGTACTGGCTAAGAAATAGACTAGTTGACAGTGGAATAAGTTAGGTTCACAGAACAAAATAGTCAATAACTATAGCAATCTAGTGTTTGACAAACCCAAAGATCCCAACTTTTGGGATAAGAATTCACTATTTGACAAAAACTGCTGGGAAAACTGGGAAATTAGTATGTCAGAAACTAGGCATGGACCCACACTTAACACCATAGAGCAATATAAGATCAAAATGGGTCCATGATTTAGGCATAAAGAACAAAATTATAAATAAATTAGAGGAACATAGGATAGTTTGCCTCTCAGATTTATGAAGGAGGAAGGAATTTGTGACCAAAGAAGAACTAGAGATCATTATTGATCACAAAATTGAAAATTTTGATTATATCAAATTAAAAAGCTTTGTACAAACAAAACTAATGCAAACAAGATTAGAAGGGAAGCAATAAACTGGGAAAACATTTTTACAGTTAAAGATTCTGATAAGGGCCTCATTTCTAAAATATGTAGAGAATTTACTCTAATTTATAATAAATCAAGCCATTCTCCAATTGACAAATGGTCAAAGAATATGAACAGACAATTTTCAGATGATGAAATTGAAACTATTTTCACTCATATGAGAGAGTGTTCCAAATCACGATTGATCAGAGAAATGCAAATTAAGACAACTCTGAGATACCACTACACACCTGTCATTTTGGCTAAGATGACCAGAAAAAATCATGATGAATGTTGGAGGGGATGCGGGAAAACGGGGACACTGATGCATTGTTGGTGAAGTTGTGAATGAATCCAACCATTCTGAAGAGAAATCTGGAATTATGCCCAAAAAGTTACCAAACTGGGTATACCTTTTAATGCAGCAGTGTTACTACTAGGCTCATATCCCAAAGCGATACTAAAGAAGGGAAAGGGACCTGTATGTGCTAAAATGTTTGTGGCAGCCCTGTTTGTTGTGGCTAGAAACTGGAAAATGAATGGATGCCCATCAATTGGAAAATGTTGGATAAATTGTGGTATATGAATGTTATGGAATATTATTGTTCTGTAAGAAATGACCAGCAGGATGATTTCAGAAAGGCCGGAGAGACTTATATGAATTGATGCTGAGTGAAATGAGCAGAACCAAGAGATCATTATACACTTCAATAACAATACTGTATGAGGATGTATTCTGATGAAAATGGATATCTTTGACAAAGAGAAGATCTAATTCAGTTCCAATTGATCAATGATGGACAGAATCAGCTACACCCAGAGAAGGAATACTGGGAAATGACTGTGGACTTCTTGCATTTTTGTTTTTCTTCCCAGGTTATTTTTACTTTCTGAATCCAATTCTTCTTGTGCAACAAGAGAAGCATATGGTTCTGTACACATATATTGTATCTAGTTTATGCTATAATATATTTAACATATATAAGACTGCCCGCCATCTAGGGGAGGGAGTTGAGGGAGGGAAGGGAAAAGTTGGAACAGAAGTGAGTGCAAGGGATAATGTTGTAAATAATTACTCATGCATATGTTCTGTCAATAAAAAGTTATAATAAAAAAATAATATTGGTGTATGGCATTAAGAGGTTGATGATCATTGAATGAATAAATGATGCTGATTTTAATGATAGGAAAAATGAACTTAAAAGATAAACAATGAAATAAAATTTGAAATAATCAATTAAGTGATTATGGATCATGGAATGTTTGCACTATTGGTGGCTGACCTGTGGTAGAGCCTTCCAAGCATATATTGATCTGATCAACCACAGGTGGGCACACTGTATCTTGGCTTCAACATAGTGATGTCATTTTGCTCTTCTTTGAGAATAAAGTACTATATCCAACTAACCAAGGAACATTGAATCTCAGATTTGGAAGGGACCTCACATCATATAGTTTGGATCCTTTGAACTCACAAGGCTATAGAAGTTCCTACTAAAATACAAAAGACAAAAAGGATCAAGAAACAGATCTTATTTCTTGGGAGCCATATGGACTTTTATCTCCTGGTCTCTCATTAGACATCTAAAGAATCACTGAGCTTGCCTAGATTTCAAATGAAATTAAAAGAGACTATGAATGCTGATTCAAGCTTTTATGAAAATGCTGACAGTCCCAGGTTTGCAGCCAATTGAGAAAGGCTCTCCCCTGCTAACGTGGCTAGCGATTGGAACCAGCTAGAGAATGTCCACACATGTTCCCAGGAAGTTCTTTTACACATCATCACTATTTTCCTGGAAGTCATTTCCCTAGCATTCTCCCCATGGACAGATTGCATCAGCCAAGCAAGAGAATGGATTTTGTGTAGGGGCTAGACTTGCATTATATCTTTATTTAAGTTATTGAAGCTTTTCTCTATGGGGATTTTTTTTTTCATCTTCGTATTTGTCTCCCCAGTGCATAGTGCCTGGAACATGATAGGCCCTTAATAAATGTTCACTTTTTGATTGATTTACTCTGAGCAATTTATATGCCTTTCTAGATTTCTTTGGTTTTTTCATATTTGTTGTTCTTTGTGTTATAATAATAATCCATTGCATTCATATGCCCTAATTTCTTCAGCCATTTGTTATTATTTCTTTTTGTCACTATAAATAATGTTACCATGAATACTTTGGTACACATGGGGCCTTTCTTTTTCCAGTGACTGCTCTGGTACCCAATAGGGGATTCAATAAATCAACTGTTAGGGGCAGCTAGGTAGTGTAGTAGATAGAGCACCAGCCCTGAATTCAGGAGGATATGAATTCAAATCTGGACTCAGACACTTAATACTTCCTAGCTGTATGACCCTGGGCAAGTCACTTAACCCCAAATGCCTCAGCAAAAAAAATCAAATTTTATTGAGTAGTCTTCATCTGGGCCAACTGAACAGAAGGATAAATCTGAATTAGCAAAAAGTCTAAGTTATAATTTCTTAAATTCAGAATAAAAAATTTTGAAAAGTTTTAAAGAATTTACATGTTATTTATCACTTTAAAAACACATAGTTTAAATTGGATTAACCAAGCTGGGCAATCTGAAAATGACTAGTGTGTTAGCACCCTGGATACTTTAGAATCAGCCAGAGTCAGGATCAGTAAAAGTCTTTGATCTTTATTCTTTGTGGAAGTGAATGGAATGGCCACAGGAATCCTGCCAGGAGTCACTCTGGTTTTCTTACTCCACCCTTTCCCCCCTCCTCCTCAGATGGAGCCCACATAAAATGATGTGGTGGGCCATTTTCCAAGCAAATGCTAATAGAGTATTGTCCAATTGGTAATTAGCCTTAAGTGCTTGTTTGTCTGAACCCCAGTGCATGAACAAGAGTTTCAGCCTTTTACAGACTGCCCTGGTACTTAGTAGAGAGATCAATGGGAAAAAAAGGATGCTAACAGATTAGTAACTTTTCTCAGGATTCCAAATAATTTTCCAGAATGGTTAGATCATTTTATAATTCTACCAACCAGTGAATTAATTAATGTGTTCGCCTTCCTATGGTTCTTCTAATATTGACTTTTTCTGCCTTTTGCAACCTTTGCCAATATGATGGATGTAAGACAACATTACAGAGTTATTTTCACTCACATTAGTGCATTGGAACTTTTAAAAATATAGGTGTTGGCTTCACCTCTCCAGCATAATTAGAGTGCTAAGACAAAACCATCATAGTGAAAAACCAAACATCTGAATCAGCTTCCTTATTTGTCAAATAGGACTGATAATACTTAATACTGTCAGAACATTATGAAATCATTAATTACCACTTGGTACATACTCAGCAATGACCCTAGGAATAACAAATTTTCCAGCCTATAAAAGACAATTAAATTGGAGGGGGCGGGGAGAGTTAAAGCATTTTCAACTTTGTTAAAAATATTTTCATGTGACATACCAGGAATAATCCCCCAAATGTCTTTGATTTAGAAACTGTTTTGTTTTATTTTTTTGATCTATTTACAAAGTTAGAATGCTTACATATGTCTTCCCCCAAGTCCTTTAGGACAATATGATACTACTAAAGTGAAAATGGTTCCCTTACAAGATACAACAATACATTCACTAGTCAAAAATATAGATGTTGTTAGTTTTTTTTTGTTTTTTTTTTTTTTTTTGGAAAATGGTTGATTTATGTCCTTTGACCACTTTTCCTTTTTTTAAAAATATTAAATCTTTTTATTTACAAAACATATGCATGGGTAATTTTTCAACATTGACTCTTGCAAAACTTTCTGTTCCAAATTTTTCCCCTCTTTTCCCCATTTCCTCCCCTAGATGGACTACCCCCAGGTAGTCCAATACATATTAAACATGTTAAAATAAATGTTAAATCCAATATATGTATACATATTTATATGTTTTCTTGCTGCACAAGAAAAATCCAATCTGGAAAGAAAAAAAAACCTGAGAAAGAAAACAAAATACAAACATCAACAGGAAACATGAAAATGCTATACTATGGTCCACACTCAGTTACCGCAGGCCTCTGTCTGGGTGTAGATGGCTCTCGTCATCACTAAACAATTGGAACTGGTTTGAATCATCTCACTGTTGAAGAGAGCCATGTCTATCAGAATTGATCATATAGTCTTGTTGTTGCCATATATAATGATCTCGTTCTGCTCATTTTACTTAGCATCAGTTCATGTAAATCTCTCCAGGCCTTTCTGAAATCATCCTGTTCTTTGACCACTTTTCCAATGAGAAATGATCCTTAGTCTTATAGATTTTAAGTTAATTCTCTATAGAATATAGATGAAACATGTTTATTATAATTCCCCCTCACTTATGTAATTTATTATTTTAGCCAAATTAATTTTGTTTGTACAAAAGCTTCTAATAGTCAAAATCATCTATTTCCCCATATAATGTCCTCTATTCCTTATCTAGTAAAAAAAATTTTCTAGTAAACAGTTGTGAAAGACATGATTTTTGACTATGTCTTAAAAGTGTTTCAAAACTAAAACTAAAACATTATCAGTTAAAAGATTTTCATGGCAGCAATACATGTAATGCCAACAATAATGAAACAATAAATGTCTTAGAGTAGGGGAATAATTACATGATTGAATTAATTATGCTAATTTAATAGACTACTTATGTTATACTCTTATTATTTCAAACATTATTTTAATGTAATGGAATACTATGGAGCAGTTAGGTGGAACAGTGGATAGAGCACTGTTCCTAAAGAAATGAAGATTAGAGTTCAAGTCTTCAGACACTTACTAGCTTTGTGACTCAGGGAAAGTCATTTAATTGGCTGAATTAAAGACCGAAGCAGAAAATGACTAACTAATCTATCACTTTACCAGAAAGTCCACAGAGCTAAGAAGAGTCAGATATGACAGAATAACTGAATGCTATAAAGTGCTGAAGACTGATAAGTATAAGAAGTAGAAAGAAATCTGTAAAAATCCTTATGAAATAATGCAAAGCAAATAAAAAAATGAAAACTCAGAAGGACCAAGTACATATTGTGACCATATAAGAGAAAAATGAATGAGAATGAATAGACATGGACTCTTAGCAAAGTCTTAGAAAGAGTATGAAATTTGTTGATGCCTAATGAATTGAAATTAATTTAAATGAGGGTAGGTAGGTGGGAGGATTGATACAGCAGCAAGCTTGAAGTCAGGAGGACCTGAATTCAATTCTGACCTCAGACATTTAACACTTCCAAGCTATGTGACTCTGGGCAAATCACTTAAACACAATTGCCTTAGTGAAAAAGAAATTAATATAAATGTAAATAAACTTTGATCAAAGTTAGTTGACTAAATCCAAATTTTTTGCTAAAATATCTGTTAATTTCTAAAAAATTTAACAATGTTAAAATTTATAAATCAATATTAAATTTTTAATGAATCATTTAACTTTGAAAAGATATGATGTTTCATTATGTTGGTGCTTTTCTTCCCCTCTTTATTTTTCATGTTGTATCTTCTCCTTGTTTCTTACTCTTTCCTCTATTGTCTACTCTCATAGCCCCACTTTAATAAGCTTTCATCACTTTCATCTCAACTACAACAATATTTGGTATCACTACCTGAAACCTCTCTCCATTATAATTCATCTTATAGCTGCCAACTCCTTTAGCCAACTCCAATCTTTCCCTATTGTATTGAAGATCAAACATAAATTTCTCCATTTGACATATAAAGCTCTCTACAAGTTGGCTTCCTCCTTGTTTTTCTAGTCTTCTTATGCTTTACCACCCTCCGTATATGTTATCATGGAGCTAGACTGTCTATTCAGTGAGTCTATTTTCTGTCTCAGTAAATAGGAGGATTCTGGGAAGATGGTGGAATAGATTGGTAAATTTCAATCTCTCCTGATTTTCCCCACAAATAAAACACTTTGCTCCTCAGGACAAACAGAAACTGGTAAAAGATCGAGATTTGGAGCAGAACAGAGGTCCTTCTGGTACAACCCAAGATCTGAAGAAAGACCTTGGGCTAGGGGTTAATCTGTCTGAAGTTCAAACACCTCCGGGATAGCCCCGCAGAAAATTCAAATTGTGTTAGCCAGGTGTGGGTGTCAGTCCTGGGTCTGAGTCCAGGAGAACTAAGTGAACCTCAGCTAATTAGGAACACCAGATCCAGCTATACTGCTAAAACACTGCCCAGGGCAAGAAAGAACCAGTCCCAGATGAAGGCAGAGACAGTGGGGCAAGTACACTAATGGCTGTGGACACTTGAGGAGGGTGGAGCTCTTGATTTGGGGTTCCTGGTCCCCTGGGGACCAGGGAGGGGAGAGCTGAAGAGAAGCTTGAAGCACCATCCCTCATCCCACAATTAGAGGTGCTTATACTAATATCCTTTATTTAAAACCAGCAAAGAAGAAAAAAGCCTACCATTGAAACATGAGAACAGGGAAGATGGGGGAGAGGGGGTCATATTCAGAGAAGGATACTTTGGTTTAAAAAAAAAAGCTTCTAACCCAAAGAGTAAGATGAAATGGCTTCCTGCCCAAAGAGAATCTGTAGAACAACTCAAAAAATAATTTAAAAATAAAATAAGAGACATTGAGGAAAAACAAAAGCTAAACTAAATTAAACTAAATAAAAAACCATTCAAGAAAAATAAGATTATGATAATAAAGTTAACTAACTAGAAAAGGAGGTACAGAATCTCAAAAATGAAAATAATTCTTTAAAAATTAAAATAGGAAAAGGGAAAGCCACTGAAGCTTTGAGAGACCAAGAAATGACAAAATAGAACAGAATGTAAAACTTCTTATAAGAAAAATGACAGATCTGGAGAACAGATCATGAAGAGAAAATAAAAGAATAATTAGGCTGCCAGAAAATAATGACGAAAAGAGAACCTTGACACAATAATACAGGAAATAATTCAAGAAAATTGTCCTGGAGTGATAGAACATGAGGGGAAAGTAGAAATAGAAAAAAAATCCACCAATCACTACCTCAAAGAGTTCTGCAGTCTTCAAGATGGGCAAATATTCTTCTGATTTTCATAAAAATGAAAAAAAAGTGGATTTCATAAACTATAAACCATTGAGCCTGACATTGATATCTAAGAAAATTTACAGCATACTTTTTTTTTTCTGCTGAGGCAATTGGGGTTAAGTGACTTGATCAGGGTCACAGCTAGGAAGTATTAAGTATCTGAGACCAAATTTGACTCAGGTCCTCCTAATTTTAGGGCTGATGCTCTATCCACTGTACCGCCTAGCTGCCCCCACAATATCCTATTAAATGCACTCAAAAAAGGTAATCACAAGAAACCAGTATAGGTTCATAAAGAATAAGTTATGAAAGACTAAACACATTATTTTTGTTTATAATAGGTTTTTCAAACTAGTAGATCCTGGAATGTTGTAGACATTATGCTGTATCTGTATTTCTGTGAAATATTTATAAAGGACTTCATAATATCAGTATGGATGGAGGAGAAATGTGGTTGTATAACAGTATAGTTAAGTGGAATCATACCTACTTGAATGACTGTACTCAAAGAATATTGATTAATAAATCCATGTTGTCAGTAGTCTTGGCAGAATACAACATTGTCAGGGAAATAAATGTAGTCATATAAACAGACGCACAATCTTGTGATCAATATGCAACATAACTTCATTATTACTCAGATCATTCTATTTGGGTATGACCTATATATATATATATATTTAGATTTAGGGTAATGCAACAACCTTAAAATTGTGAACCACAAGACAACTTGGGAAAAACATACCACATTATACTCTGGATTGCCTATTTCACCTAACAAATACCCAGAAGCCACAAGACATTAGGATTTCGCCACTGGGCTGTTTCTAGAAGCTTGCATTTGACACTGCCTCTTCTATTTCCACTCCTACCCCTACCCCAGAACACTACCACATACACACTCAACTTATCACTTTCCATATATATCAATTTGAATATACAAGTCAGAGTATTTTTAAAACTCTTTCCCTGATTAAATATTATGTTAATATGGACAGAAGTTAGTTTATAGTCAATTTCATGTTCTACCACACATAAAATCCTTCTTTCCCTATACCCCACTCCACCCAGTTAATATGACAATTTACAGATTTCTAGTCACACAGGACCCATTTTTAGTCCTATACTATTTAGCTTTTTCATCAATGGTTTGGAAGAAGGCAAAGAAGTAATATTAATCAAATTTTCCAGTGAAAAACCTCAAAGAATAAGTAACATTTTAGATGATAGATTCTAGATTCATAAAGTTTTGGACAAGTTGAAATGATGAAACTAACAAGATAAAATGCACCCAGGAATATAAAGTCTTTTAATTATTCAAATAATGAACTATTCAATAAAGAGCAGAGTCTTGGACTAATGGCAGTTCACATAGAAAACAAGGGGTTAGGATTTTTTATTATTGTTGATTGAGAGGTCAGATTCAACAATGTAATGAGGCTCCAATTTTAAGTCTATATAATTTTATTCAAGTAAATAAATACTAGTAAATGTTATGGTCCAGAACTCTGAACTTGAAACAAAGGATTCTTAAAAGTTACTAAGTCAGTGGAATTGATAGAGACAATAGTTATCTAATTTAGCATGATTCAATATGATTGATTTACTCCTACAAGGAGATGTTATGGGCCAGAACTTGAAATTAGGTACTAAGTGGAATTGAAGAGACAATGGTTAAATCTAATTTAGCAATGAGTTAATCCTACAATAAATAATGGTTTCCTAGTGATATAATGATTGGTTTGTACTCAGTGTGTAGCATATAAGCTAGAAGCCTCAGCCAGGGAGATTCAGAGATTCAGAGACAAGTGGACAGAAGGCTGAAGGCTAAAGGCTGGAGCATATGCCTAAGCCCTTGGACACAGACAGATTCATCCATCTCACACCACCTTGGTGGTAGGTTCTCCTCCTTTGCTTCTCCACTGAAACCAAGACTCTGGAAGGCCTCCAGAAAACTAGCCAAGCCCCAAGTGAAGGAGATAGGAACTTTGAAGGAGACAATAAAGGATTTGGATTTTAACTCCTGGCTACTTGTGTGGATTGTGTGATTTCTGAACTGACATGAAGGCTGCTCCCAGAGACCCCAAGAAAACCTCAACAGAGAACATTACATTTTAGAGAGAACATTACAAATAAAGATAAAATGTCAGGAACAAGTACGTACTTGTGTTTGACCACATCTTTGGCACAGTGCACAATTCTGAGTACCACAATTTAAGAGGGACAGCAACAAACTGAATGTTTCATGAAGAGGGCAACCAATATTTGGTAAAGTGTCTGAAAACTGTCACATAAAAAAATGCATAAAGGGACTAGGGATAACTGAAGACAAAATGATATGGTGGAGAAAATACTGAACTTGGAATTAGAAAGCCAGATGTTCAACTATCACCTCTGACATCAGCATTATGATCATAGGCAAGTCATGAAACATCTCAGAGCCTGTTTTTTTTTTCCTGTTTTCTACACAACTGAAGCCCAACAATACCTATAGTACTTATCTTATAGAGTCGATAACAGGATTAAATGAAATAAAACAGAAAGTTCTCTGTAAACCATGAAATGCTATATAAATGTCAGCTGTCATTAGTTAGCCAGCTGTCTTTAAGTCTTTAAAGATATTTCCTGTAGAAGAGAAAGTAGATGTCTGTATTAAGGGGGAAAGAGGAGAAAACTTGAAGCAATAAGTTAAAGTTGTAGCCAGATTTCACCTTTATATAAGATGGAACTTTCTAGCAATTTGAGCTTTCAACAACTGAATGGGTTGTCCTGGGAAGCAGTGAGTTGTTTACCACTTGAATTCTTCAAAAAGGGAACTGACAAACTACCTGTCAGGGATTATTAGAGAGGATTCCACTTGGGCTGGGAGTCTGGGCTATAATAATCATAGTTTGTACATGAATAATACCTTACAGTTTACAAAGTGCTTACAAATGTCCTCTCTTATTTAATTCCCTTAGTAGAAAGCAAACGTCTTAAAGGAAAGGACAATTTTTTTTTTGTCTTCATATTTCTCCATATTTCACGCACAGTGCCTCACCACAGTAGATGTTTTACAAATGTTTGCTGAATGGAATGGAACATCTGAACAATCCTTAGATGTAGGCAAAGAAGATGTTTTAGTTTCCATTTTACAAATGAATAAATTTAGACTCAGAAGATTTCCTCAAAGTTTTTTTTATTTCAATAGTATTTTTCCAAATACATATAAAGATAGTTTTCCATATTCATTTCTGTAAGGTTTTGTGGTCCAAATTTTTCTCCTTTCTTTCCTTATCTCCTCCTCCCCAGGATGGCAAGCAATCTGATATAGATTAAACATGTACAATCCTTTAAAACATATTTCCATATTTGTCATGCTGTGCAAGAAAAATCAGACCAAAATGGAAAAAAAAAAGAGAAATAGCAAGTAAACAAAAAACCCCAAAAGATAAAAATATCATTTTGCTCAAAATTAGTAAATGGTACAGATGAGACTGGAACTCAGACCATTGAACTCACAGTGTTATGTTCAATTCCATATGCATTATTTCAAGATGATCTATAAGACTCATCCTAATGTTAGTGCTCTTAAATTCTATTTTATAATTCATATCCCAATACAATCAAATTTTTTAGTTGTACTGACTTATGTAGAATTACTTATTCACTGGAGCTTTTTGCTAAACAGAAATTTTTTATTGTAACATTTTTGGTCGTAAAAAGATGTGATCTATATTGTTCTCCCTATTAAAATAAAACCACACAAAAACCTAAAGTATTCCCTCTTCTCTGGGTTTTCAAAGTATTTCAAACTCAACATGTTCAAAACACAATTCACTAGCTTTCCCCACAGATCTCTCGCTGGCTCTTAAAATTCCCTGTTACTGTTGAAGACATCATTGTTCTTCCAAGTTTGAAATCTCAATGTCATCTCCTTACTCTCCCTATATATCTAGTTGCCAACTCTTATTTTTGTTCCTGTAACACCTATCCTGTAACATTTTAATTCAGTCATTCAATCACATCCTTTTGCCTACACTATTTATTATAAAGCCTTATTTCCTTCCCTACCTCATTTCTCCTCACTCCAAATTTTTCATTCACGAAATTACTAAAGTGATTTTCTTAAGGCATAGCTCTAACCATGTCACCCACACACCACCACCTTTCAAATACCAGTAGCTCTTTTGCTCTTGTTTTTCAGTCATCTCAGTTTTTGTGATTCCATTTGGAGTTTTCCTGGCAAAGATACTGAAGTGGTTTTCTACTTCCTTCTCCAGCTAGTTTGTACAGATGAGGAACTGAGGCAAACAGACTAAATGCCTTGCTGAAGATCACACCCTAGAAAGTATCTGAGGCCAGATTTGAACTCAGGAAGATGATTCTTCCTGAAACCAGTGCTCTGTCCACTGAGGCTGCCCCTAGCTTTATTGGCTCTAGAATCAAATAAAAAAAAAATCATCTGTTATTCAAAGCTTTTCATAACCTAAGTCCTTTCCTATTTTTCCATCTCATTGCATATTACTTGCCTCCATGTAATATGTCATTTGTTTATAGATGGTCAATGTTCCATCTAACGATGGGACCTTTACATTAACAATATCCTCCATGCCCAGAATATACTCCTTCCTCACATTCTCCTTTAGTAACAGTTTTCAGCAAGATTCAGCTCAAGTGCCACCTTCTGAAGGAAGCCTTTCCTGGTCCTCCCTACTGCCAATGCCTCTCTTCTAAAATTACCCTGTATCCACTTTAAATTTATCTTACATTTAACTATGTATGTTCATGTTGTCTCTTCCTCCCTCCCCATTACAGTGGAAGCTCTTTGAGGACATGTTTTTACTTTTTTTTCTTCGTGTCCACAGTGCCCAGCACACAACAATTGTCTAATAAATCCTCGTTGATAGATTTATACACAGGAAGATAAATAACACTATAAGGCAGTTAGTTGGAATTGATTGATGTAAGAGCTCTAGGATTGTGGGGAAGGATGGGATGAGAGGTGCTGTAGGTGGGTGGGGAGGTCTGAAGAGAGCCTTGAAATAAACAATCATTTGAATTCTGTGCAGAACACAATGGGAAAGTCATTAGCCGGGAAGAAGTTGATTTTGTTTAAGCAACAGTGGTGAAAGATGATCTTAATATTCTTGGGGACAACAGAAAATCCCAAACAAACTTCAATGGAGCCTGCCAGACTCAATTCACTTATGTTCAGAAAAAAAAAAGCTGAATGCAGACAGTGCTTGCTCCCATTTACCTTGTTCTGTCTGAGAGAAACTGATGCTCTTTGTTGAGTTACTTATCCACCTCTCAATATCCTTTTTAAGCCTCTTTTTTTCCCTTTTCCACCAGATCCCTGGAGAGATGCCCTTTCAACCCGGTATCTCTGCTAAAGGATAACAGCCATTTGCAGGAGAGTTGCTTGGATTTACTTAGAGCAATCTGGTGAAAAGAATTTCAGCCAGGTCCTCCTGATCAGGGCTGGGGGGAGGGGAGGTGGAAATGGTAGCTCTTTACCTTGCCTGTAGATGATTTCTTTTACACTATGCAGTAACACGCCTCCCTCCCCCCCACATGGAGAGGGGGAGACCTAGAGGGAAAGGTTGCAAAGGGTTAATACAGATGCCCTCCCCCCCACCCCAACTTGCTGCCAGAGATCAGCTAATCTGATAATTATGGCAACAAACACAGTTTAGACAAACACGACCTGACCCTGAGGGTTTGGAATGAAAACATTTACTCTCTCTCTCCCCAAGAGGCATTGCCTGGAGAGAACACTCAGAGAAACACTGGGAAAATACCCCCATGCTGGAGCAACAGGGTGAAAACATCTGTGTTCCGGAGCTGCTTAGGAAGATAAAGTTAATGGTGGGGGGGTGTGGGGGAGGGGAGCGCCTATTTGGAGCAGATGGAAAATGTAGCCATAAAGGGGGAAGAAAGTGAATTATAATTGATTTTCAAAGAGAGATGTGGCAAGGGGAGGGGAGTATGATAATCCATTCTGAGATTATAGGGGGGGTATGATCAGAAGGGGAAAAAAAGGCCTTTTTCAAAAATTCCTAAAAACTAAAAAGCCAAGTGAAGGGATTTATTTCTGAAAGCTTCAGGGGAGGAACTTTTAAAGGAATGAATGATTTAAAATGTTGAGTTGGGAGAGATCTTGAAGAGCTAGTCCAATCAACGGCTTCATTTTACTACCTACCTGCCTGGAGTGATGAGTTCTCATCAGGTGGGAATCCAAAGCTTCCAGAAAGCAAGGATGATTTCATTTTATTGTATCCACATCTCAAGTACTTAATATAAGGTCTGGCATGCAGTAGGTGCCTAATAAATGCTTGCTGATTATCATCCTGAATCTGCTCCCAAAGTACACACAATGGAAATTCCTGCTCCTCTCCCAGTTCAGTCATCCTTTTTCATTTTACTCCTATTTCCCCAACTGAAGTCTCTTTTCTATTATTCCAGCTACTTCTAAAATACCATCTCCTTCAAGAAAATCTTCCTTGGTCTTGCCTTGCCTGAATCAGCTCACCTCTTCATCCTAAATTGTGCCCCATTTTCACATACTTCAACACCCCAAATTAGCTTAACTTTATATATACAAAATTAAGTGAATTTTATTTGAACACACAGAGCATGTTATATATGTGTGTATGCACACATGTATATGTGCATATACACATGTGTATCTATACACACTTGTGTATCATGCATGTAACTATATACATGTATTTGTGTGTGTATGGGTACACACACAGTGATTAATGAACTCTGCTCTGTGCTTCAGGCTCATGTCTGATGTAAAATTTTTCAAGAATAAAGATATAGTAAAAAAAAAATATATATATATCACTCAACTTGGTGCTGGTTAACCACCTCACAAGTATTGATTCATTTTTGTGTATTGGCAAAATGACTTTGTCCAAAAAAAAATCCCAACCAACATAGTGAGGGAGTGGAAACCATGTCACAAGATCAATGTTTAAAGAGCTGGAAAGGGTTAAAGAGATGTTTAAGGGAAATTGGATGACTGCATTCAAATATCTGAAGAGTTAATGTTTGGAATAGTGAATGGACTTACTATGAGATGTTTCCAAGAGGAGAATTTATAGTAAGGGGTGGAAGTTATAGGGAGCTATGTATCTGCTCATTTCTGATCACAGGATCACCCAACAATGAAAAAAGTAAAATAACTTATAAAGTTCCAATTTTAAGAGTAAATGATTTTGTAATTATATTGTCCCATTGCAGAATTTATCTCCTCACTCACCCTCCACCCAAAAGCAGGAAAGCTCCATTTATCTGTAAGCTGAAGAAAGATCAATCCCCTTTTACCTTCTAAATTCCTAACTTTTTTGGTCTCATAGAAATTCAGTGAGAAATAATTATGTAGCACTGTTATTAAAAAAACAAACAAACCCTAATACAATGACTTCCTGAATCCTCATCACTGCTTTTCATCAAAAAAGAGCTTTCCTCCCAAAGCTTCTGAGCTCCTCTATGTTCTTCCTTTCAGATATTTCTGAAAATGAAATGCTTCCCTTAGCCACCAGCCAGTAAACAAGCATTTATTTCCCCCCATTTTAAAACATTTTTATTTAAAATTTTGAATTCCAAATTCTCTCTCTCCTTCTTCCCCTCCCTTTCCCCATCCCTAAGACAGTAAGCAATCAGATATAAGTTATTCATGTGCAATTATATAAATCATTTCCATATTAGTAATTTTGTGTAAGAAAATTCAAATAAAAGGAAAAAAATTGAAAAATTAGCATGCTTCAGTTTGTATTCAATCAATATTAGTTCTTTCTCTGGAATCAGATAGTAAGTTTTATCATTCATCATTTGGGATCAACAAGTATTTATTAAGCACTTATAATATGCCAAGTACTAAGCTAAGCACTGGGAATACAAAGAAAGGCAAGAAACATTATCTCTGTCCTTAAGGAACTCATCTTCGAATGGGACAAACAGCTACATACATATGAGACATATCAGAGTAATTGAGAAGTAATCTTGGAGTCTCTGGGGGTGGGGGTGAGGGTGAGGGTGGGAAGGACTCCCTTCTAAAGTGGAATTTGAGCTGAGTCTTTAAGGTAACCAGGGGACCTGGAGGTAGAGGTGTGGGGGAAGAGCATTTATGTTCCAACTCTGCAGATTTTACAACTTTTTTCTGTCTCAACTCAATGGAGCTAGAGACCTTTCAGCAGCTATCCAAGGTCTCCAGCTCTGATATTACAGAATTAGATAGAAACTGGTTTTCTATTAAAGGGCTTAAAGTTACCCCACTGCCAAAAACCCAAATCTCTGTCTCTATCTCTGCATGTGTTTGTCTGTCTTTGTCACTCTCTGTCTATGTGTCTTTCTCTGTCCATTTATCTCTGTCTCTGTCTCTATCTTTCTGTGTCTGTCTCTTATTGTATGTGTGTGTGTGTGTGTGTGTGTGTGTATGTGTGTCTGTCTGTCTCTCTCCCTTTGTCTGTCTCTATGTATATGTATGTGTCTATCTCTGTCTTCCTCTCTCTCTGTGTCCATCTTTCTATCTGTCTCTGTTTTTCTGTCGGTGTCTGTCTCTATCTCTGTGTGTGTATGTGTGTCTCTGTCTCTGTGTATATGTTTGTCTGTCTCTCTATGTCCCTGTCTCTCTGGCTTTCTCTGACTCTTTCTGTCTCACTGTTTGTCTCTGTCTCTTTCTGTGTTTGTCTCTTCATGTGTATGTCTGTGCCTGTCTGTCTTTGTCTCTCCATATCTGTCTCACTCTATCTCTGTCTTTCTCTGATTCTGTCTTTCTGTTTATCTGTCTCTTTCTGTGTCCGTCTCTGTATGTATCTGTCTTTGTCTCTCTATAGCTGTCTCACTCTATCTCTGTCTTTGCCTCTCTGTCTCTTTCACACACACACACACACACACACACACACACACACACACACACACACACACACACCTTTTAAAAATCCATTTAAACAGATAATAGCCAGGTTTTTAAACAGAACTATAAATCAGTTTCCCCACCTCCCCAGAAAATGCTCAGTTTCCCCTGTAACATGACCCATCCAATACCAGAGGACTTGTGATATATCAATCAGGCTCTCGGTCCTTTTTCTAGATCTCAGCATACCTAGCTGTCACTTATGTTTTGGCTCTCTGCCTTTGTGGGTGGTATAGGGTTTATGTCTAGAGGGATGTGGCTCTGTTCTCTGAGCAAAATCCCAGCTCTCTTAGCTTCATCCCACTGGTTCTCTCCCATTAGTCCATTCCCAGCATAGGTTTCATTTGAGATGACTTGATGAAGACATCCTGAATACTGCAGTTATATTTTAAAAAAACAATGATTAACCACCAACTATATTCCAGACACTGAGACAGTCACTGAGGATACAGAGACATACACGAAATAGTCCTTGTCCTTGAGGAATTTATATTCTATTGGCAGAAAACACATATACAGATAAATCAAAGCAAAACATACAATCTGAATACAAAGGGACTGTACATGTGATTTTATTGTTATGGAGAGTAAGCTTCATCTTCTACTGCAGACTGGTAGCAAGCAAGAGGTAATATGACTGCCTGGGATTGGGATGAGAGCAGAATTTAAACTCAGGATTTCCTGAGCTTGGCCTCAAACCCAGCTCTCCATGATTGATTTTTGCTTTCTCTGTCTGTCTGTCTGTCTGTCTCTCTCTCTGTCTCTGTCTCTGTTTCTCTCTCTCTTTTCTCTCTCTTCTTCTCTCTCTGTCTCTCTCTCTTTTTCTCTGTCTCTGTCTGCCTCTCTCTCTCTCTTTCTCTGTCTCTCTGTCTCTCTCTCTTCTCTCTCTTTTCTCTCTTTTTCTTTCTCTCTCTCTTTTCTCTCATCTCTCTCTGTCTGTCTCTACTTTCCCTTTTCTCTTTCTGTCTCTGTCTCTCTGCATGTGTATCTCTCTGTTTGTCTCTCCTTCCCCTTCTCTCTTCTCCTCTTCCTGTTTCTCTCATCTCTCTCTGTCTGTCTCTACTCTCCCTTTTCCTCTTTCTGTCTCTGTCTCTTTGTATGTGGATCTCTCTCTGTCTGTCTCTCCTTCCCCCTCTCTCTTCTCCTCTTCCTGTTTCTGTCTTTCTCTTCTCTCTTTCTTCATCTCTGTCTCTCTGTCTTTGTCTTTCTCTACCTCTCTCCTCTCTCTGCCTCTCTGTGCTTTTGTCTCTGTCTCTCCTTCATCCCTCTCTTTTCTCTTCTTCATGTCTCTGTCTTTCTCTCCTCTTTTTGTTTGTCTGTCTCTCTGTCTTTGTTTTTTTCTGTCTCTATGTCTCTTCTCTCTGTCTCTCTCTTTCACACACACACACACACACACCCCTTCCCTCTGCTGATTGTCTACCATTCATTTGTAGCTTGTTTCTATGAAGTTAATTTCCATGTTATCTCCTCTATTGGACTGTGAGCTCCTATAAGGCAGAGACTTTCTTTGCATCTGTGGAGCTTAGCATGGTCCCTGGTGCATAGTAGGTCCCAGTCAGTGTTTGTTGACTGATATACGCACACATGAAAATTGAAAATAATTGGGAAGTTGAGACACCCATACTTGAACTAGATAGGAATGAATGGGTGTGGAAGAATTAGCACCTCTGGTCACAGGATTTGATGAGTCATTTTCGGAACTACTCATCCATCTTTGGTGTCCACTTGACATTTGACTAGCACTTGTGGTTTCAAGAAACTGTAGTATGTCACGATCCCATAAAACCATTTCAGTAAATGGGCTAAACCAGGTTAAGGATAACCCATAGGCCTCACACACTTTGGTGACTTAGGAGGATGTCTAATGAAGATATTTTTCCCCTCTCCCCTCTATCATGGACAGATGAGAACAATTTCTTCCAATAGCCATAAAGGTGACTGAAGAAGAATCTTTGGAGCTTAATCAGACATAAGAGTTGCCAAGGTCATCCACTGCATCCTGAGCCATCATCATGATTTTTGTCTTGTTCCTGGACTTCAGTGACTGAAGAGGGAGACTGATGACTTTGTATAACTCTGTCTCACTTAAATCCGATTCATGAGCAAATAAGATATCATCCTATGATGTCATTGGTCCTCTTCAGAAATGAAGGACAAACAACAACAGCTTGAACAAGATAACAAGGGCTGATAAGTGTGATATACAACACGGGTTCTCAAACTTTTTCCACTTGAGATCCTTTTTCGCCCAAGAAATTTTTATGCAAACCCAGGTATATTGGTATATAAAATAGGTATACAGATCAAACATTTACTGATAATAAGTCATAAAGAAATTTATTTTAAAACAATTCTTTGGTACACATGTAACTTTACAATTTATGAAAGATGAAAGCAAATTTACATACTAAAGAGATGGATATACTTACTTATTTTTACATAAAGAATTAAATCTTGGTGGAATATTTGATACTGGAGGATATAGAGCATTCAGAAACTTTTTATTGTTGCCAAATTTTTTGCAAGCCCCATGTTCAGTTACACATCCCCAAAGGGGGTCATAATCTATATTTTCAGAAACTTTGATGTAATGTATGGACTGTATGGATCTAAGGAAATTCCTGATTTCTCTAATTGCTGTATTTCCTAAGAAATTATTATATATTTATGACAAATACATCTTATGTGATAATTTATTAGGTTTTCTTAGAGGAAATGCACCTGAGCTGGATCTTGAAAAAGTGTAGCATTTGAATAAGGGTAGAGGAAGGGGAAAGTTATTGCCTAGCAATCTATCCTCAGCCTCCTATTCTTGGGAGTTAGAGACCTGGGTTAGAATGCAGCTTCTGACTTAATAACTGGTAATCAGGGCAAATAATCTCTCTAAGGCTCAGTTTCCCCAGTAGTAGATTGCTGTGAGGATCAAATGAGATGCTATCTACAAAGCAGTTTATACGACTTGAAGAGTCTCATAGAATCTTAGAAGAGGGCTCAAAGGCCATCTCATCTATGCTATCCATGAACTCTGGGGAGTGAATGTGGTTTTTGCTTGAAGATCAAAAAGGAAGAAAAGATAAGGGAAAAAACAATGGCAAATTAAGAGAATATTTATACCAAGGCTTGATTTTCCCAAGTCATTCCCAGTGAAAACCCAGGTCAAGAGATACTTAAAGAGCCAATGGAAAACTTCTTCACTGGAGCTTATTTTATGTAAAAGCAAAATATAATTTGTTTTTGATAACACAAACACAGGGTTGATAACACCGAGGTTTGTTTTTGTTTTGTTTTGTTTTATTTTGTTTTCCTTCACTGGCGGTTGAAGAGTGTTCTTGAGATTCAAGAACATTATCAGAAGTGACCAGTCTTGAAAAAAAATCGGAATTCTGACAACCACAGGCATGGCGCCCTGCTCAAATCTCCAAAATTGCTTTGCTCTCAAACTTTCCATGGAAAGAGTGCTGGTATAAAGGTCCAAACATTTTTCAGGAATACTTTGACTCAAAAAAAGGATCCTTTGAGGGTGACAGGGCTGTTCTTGGCATTCTTGATTCAGGTGTGTGAAGCTTTATGCTAGGTGACATATACTTTCCTTATTTGTCAAACAAAGACAGATGAGCAAGGACTGGGGTGCCCCTAGGGAAGTTACCGCCTTGGTTTTTCCATCAAATTCCGTGTCAAGCTTTGTAACTTGAAGAAATGAAAGGGGAGTACCAGAGGGACATTTTCTAATGAGCTGTCAACATGGCCCCACCTTGGGGCTGGAAGCCTCACTTTGGGTCTGTCTGTAACATCCTTGACTTTGTTCCAGTGCTATTAGGATAAAATACTCAAATTTCTCACAGAGAAATGGAAGTGGCCTGAGGCTGAACAATGTAGATTCATGAGTAATTTCTCTCATTATACATTTCCAGTGCTTAATAACTATTTCAAAGAAGAAGAGATAATAAAGAAGACCTGAATCTTTCCCGAGACTTTAAAAATCCTTCAAATTACAGATTAAACAGTATGCCATTATAATGGCTTGAAATGAAGGACACTTGACCATTGGTTTTTGCTCCATTATCTTTTGGGAAGCAGAAGCAAAATTGTCAGCTGGGATTGGGTTACTAGAGAAACCAAACAAGGTTGAGATGAGAAGAATTAGTGGAGCCATTCAGGAAATAGGATAAAATCGGTGCCCAAATAAGTCAGCTCACAAAATATTAGTTGACTTCTAAGATCTCTTCTGATTCTAAATCTATAATCCTATGATATTCATAAACAAAGAACTAGTAAAAGGATGAATACAAATTTGATTGGTTTTTGTTTCCAATTATGTTGTTTAACCAAAAAAATTATAATTTGAAGATTATGGGCTTAAATAAAAATTGAAAAGTTCTATTTTTTTCAGAGTATTTGTGCAAAATGTTGTTCAGTTTCATCTGGAAGGAACTTACAACTTTATAAGGCATTCAATTTTGGGGAAAGCTATAATCTCTAGAATTTTTTCCCCTTTTAGTCAGCTTAAATCTACCTCCCCGAACTTCGGCCCATTTTATCCTCTGGAGACTCACAGAATGGCTCTTCCTAAGAGTTCAGTTTCACTACACTACCTTGGCCTGCCCTCTTCTGGAAGTATTCCAACTTAACAATATCCCTTTTAGGATGTGGTGCTCAAATTTGTAACTATGCCCAAAGGGCAATAAAGCTGTGCAAACTCTTTGATCCAGCAATCTTACTACTGGGTTTGTATCCCAGAGAGATCATAAAAGATGAAAAAGGACCCCAGGTACAAAAATGTTTGTAACAATTCTTTTTTTATGGTGGCAAGATATCAGAAATTGAATGAATACCCATGAATTGGGGAATAACTGAATAAGTTGTGGTACATAAATGTAATAGAATATTATTGTTCTATAAGAAATGATGAGCAGACTGATTTCAGAAAAACCTGGAAAGACTTCCTAAGTGAATACTGATGAGATCCAGCTAAGTGAAGTGAGCAGAACAAGAGAACACTGTACATGATAATAGCAAGATAATGTGATGATCAACTATGATAACCTTAGCTCTTCTCAGCAATACAATAATCCAAGACAATTCCATCAATTATGATAGACTTAGCTCTTCTCAGCAATACAATGATCCAAAAATATTCCGTCTGCTTCCAGAGAGACTGAATAGAGACTGAATGCAAATCAAAGTATACTTTTTTCACTTTTTCTTGTTTTGGTTTGTTTTTTCTTTCTTGTGGTTTCTTTTGTTCCGATCTTTCTTTCACATGACTAATATGGAAATATGTTTAAAATGATCACACAGGCATAAGCTATATCATATTGCTGTTTTGGGGAAGGAGGTAACGGAGAGAGAAAAAGATTTGGAACACAAAACCTTACAAAAATGAATGTTAAAAACTACCTTTACAGATAATTGGGAAAATAAAATACTATTGAGGAAAAAATTAAGATGTGGCACTCAGAACAAAATATTAGGCATATAATCCAACTCATCAGGAATACAAAGAAACTCTTACTTTCTTGTTCTAGACTCTGTACTTCCATGACTATAGTCTAGACTGCATTAGCCTGTCGGGCAATTTTTTTTTTTCTGACTCCATATAGAGCATGTTGTTATTCAGTGGTTAACTCATGTCCAACTCTTCATGATCCCAGATGAGTTTTCTTGGCAAAAATACTGAAGTGGTTCACCATTTTCTTCTCCAATTCATTTTATAGATGAGAAACTGAGGCAAACCTGCAGAGGTAAGTGACTTGGACAGGGTCACAAGCTAGTAAGTGTCTGAGGTTGAATTTGAACTCAGGTCTCCCTGACTCCAAGCCACGGTGCCACCTACCTGCCTTCATATTCCATCATGGACAGAACAAAAACTACTGTTTTATTTTCCATACACTGAAATCTAGTAACATCTCTTCTCTCTTACCCATACAAGTGATTATTTTTAAAACTGTATAGGATTTTAAATTCATGCCTCATATGTCAATGAATCTATGATTTTGTAAATGTGGGTACTCTCTCTAAGGATGCAAATTGCAATCCATTTATCCTGACCATCTTATGTAACGCTTGTGCATGCCCATCTATCAATTATCCACAGGAGGTCTACAAGCCTTCTTCTATATAGACATCAATAACTTATAAATTGCCTATCAGTTATACTATACTCTGGGGTATGACCCAAAAATTTCTCTAACCATAATCTGACCCCTTTCCAATGCCACATCTGCATAATTCTTAATCAGTCACGTGGTAGAGCCCACCCACAACCACCAAGTATCTCTTTTTATATGACCCTCATTCTTTGGAGCTTTCAAAGACACACAGCCATATAACAACACAAGAATATTTTTAAAGGGCTTTACATTTATTCTTAATAAATTTTATCTTGTTAAAGTTTGCTATTTGTTACAATCCATTGAGATTAAAAAACATTTTTGATCAAATGTGATATTGTTAATGAATAACTTGCTAAGCAGGTCATCAATGCCTCTGGCTGTTATTGGTAATAGAGTATATATTTGAGCACAATTCAGAGTTCATATTTCATCATCTCAGTTGATATAACTCATTTAATCAATAATATTTGGGCTTAATCACTCAACTAGCTACAAATCCTCCTTAAAATACTTGTCCATAAATATTATTGTTCGGTAAAAAATGACCAACAGGATGATTTCAGAAAGGCCTGGAGAGATACACGAACTGATGCTTAAATGAAACGAGCAGGGCCAGGAGATCATTATATACTTCAACAACAATATACTATATGATGACCAATTCTGATAGACCTGGCCATCTTCAGCAATGAGATGAACCAAATCAGTTCCAATGGAGCAGTAATGAATTGAACCAACAACATCTAGTGAAAGAACTCTGGGAGATGACTAAGAACCATTACATAGAATTCCCAATCCCTATATTTTTGCCTGCCGGCATTTTGGATTTCCTATACAGGCTAATTGTACAATATTTCAGAATCCAATTCTTTTTGTACAGCAAAATAACGGTTTGGTCATGTATACTTATTTTGTATTTAATTTATACTTTAATATATTTAACATCTACTGGTCATCCTGCCATATAGGGGAGGGAGTGGGGGAGACAAACAAACAAAGGAGGGGAATAATTGGAACAAAAGGTTTGGCAATTGTCAATGCTGTAAAATTTCCCATACATATAACTTGTAAATAAAAAGCTATTAAAAAAATACTTGTCCATAGGTCTACCTTGCCCATAAGTTTATAATTACTAACTTTATATATTCCGCTTGCAGCATTCCCCTGATCTATCAGTCTAGTAAACCTGACAAACAGGAAATAGATTAGTAAAGCATGCTTTATTCTTATTGAACCAAGTCATGTCAGATTAACCTCATAATTCAGTTTCTTTCTTTAAAAATAAATCCTTCATTAGCTTAAGTGCTAAATTAGTCACTTTCATGGGTTAAGAAAAGATAAACTTCAAAATACTGCTTTGGGATTGGGAGGTGTGGAAAAAAAGAATTTGCAACAAGCAAAGACATTGGCTTGAATCTTGGCTCCACTCCTTAATTATTCTAAGATATTAAGCAAGTCATTTAAACTCTAAATCTCAGTTTCCTCATCTGTACAATGGCGATAAGGACCTTATGATACCTAACTGACAGGGCTGTTTTGAGAAAAATGCTAGACAAGGATTAGTCATTATCAAATACAAAAGAAATAAGAATGAAAAAATGAAATTGCCTAAGCACCCAATGCTTAGGCACCCTCTTCCAAACTAGATGTTCCTATTCCCATTAGTTCAATATTGGGCTACTTGTTTGCCTTCTTTTCTCTCACACCACCTAGACAAACCTTTCCTAAGGCTTCTATCATGTCTTTATGAGGACTGGGCTATTTTTGCTATTTTAAAACTTTGAGTTTTAAATATATATGCATAGAGGAGGTACATTATGTGTTGAAGTCTATAATTTATTATATTTAATTTCCTATTACACTTTCCCCCACCTAGTTTTTGCTTGGTTCTTAAAGATTTGGGAAGTCCTTTATAACAAACTGTGTCTGCTGTCCTAGACAAAGTTTAGACAAAATTGAGTACAGAAAGACTCATCACTAGAAATTTGACTGCTCACTTTTAAATTCTCTGATGCCTTATGACCTATCAAGAATTTTTAAATGGCCTTCAGATTTATGTGGCCAACTCTTTCCCACAATAATAATAAAAATTCTCATCACTCCTATTTCAATGAATGAGATGCTCCTGGTACTTCATGAACTCAAGCTATCCAGCAACCATGGTACAGAGAAAGATTAAATATTGTTCAAATGCACTTGATTGGTTTCCTACTCCTGATGTTAAAAATGAGGAAATGTTTGGGGATGGTCTACAGGTCTCAGTCATGAGAAATAGGTTTCTCTAAATAAAAGGATCACAACAAAAGGCAAGATGAAGGAGAGAGCAAATCTAGAGGAAAGAACATCTGTTATAAAAAAAAAGTCTTAAAGATCTCAGAAAAGCTCCTGGGTCTCTGAAAGAGGGTTTTATCTTAGTTTAGTTTAAAAAAATTATCACAATTTCAAAACCCAAAGATTTCAAAAGAAAGAAAAAGATCACTGATCTTACATTATTGATTTTCTCTCCCTGTAAGGCAACTTAGAGAACATCAAGATAACCCTTGAGTCAGACATTCTTCCATGACATGAAGGCCTTAGGTACACTTTAAAGTTTTCCCAATTATTGTAAAAATAACTTTTAACATTCATTTTAAAAATTTGGAGTTCTAAATTCTCTTCTTCCCTCTCTTGCTTCCCCCTCATTGAAAAGGCAAATAATTTGTCTATTTTCTTTCACAGCATGACTTACATGGAAATGTATTATGCATGACTACACATGTATAACTTATGTCAAATTGCTTGCTTCTCAATGAAGGGAGAAGGAAATGAAAAAGAAAATTTGGCACTGAAAATTTGAAGAAATAAAAGGATGTTAAAATTGTTTTTACATGTAATTGGAAAAAATAAAATATTGATTTTTAAAAAATCAAATAGCTGGTATTAAACTTCTAAATCCTAGAAATATGTTCAGTTCTAGGTAACTTTTGAATGTGGCCAGGTAAACATAGTTTCTTAGAGTCTGTGCTTCTTACCTATTGAGATAATATCATGTGACCCACATATTTAATAGATGTTTGACAAAATTAACATTTGCCAATCATTGACTTTAGGCAAAAAGTCTGCCATTTTCACTAGTCTCTCTTAGATATATTTCTGTACACAATAAAGTTGCCATAGATAAACATTTTAATATGTTCCTATCTCTTTTCATTTTCTCCATGAACCTTTGATCAATGGCAAAGACATCAGGAATCTTTGGGCAGAGATACTCAAATTGACAGAATTTCTTTGTGGAGATGGAAATTATTTTCTCATCCTCCTTCACCAGAGGATGAACTTTGTTTATCCTTTGTCACCTTTGGTAACCAAAGAAGAATGTTCCCAAAGGAGAATTTGAGGAAGGAGAATATTCTGGGTATGAAGAATATTGTAAATGCAAAGATATGAAGATGGGACAACTGGGCAAATCAGAACAACTGGGCTTCCTTCACCATGAAGATATAGTGGTACCCACTGCACAGGGGTAGTATAAAGAACCACAAAGGGCCTGCCAGAAAATCCAAAGCAATCTAAACTCATGGCAGAATGTGTTAATCCAATTGGGTTGTCTTATTCAGGGATCAGAGGGCTTTGAATGTGGTCTAATTTTTCTAGTATTGTTTCATACAATTGCACATAAGTAGTACATGAGTGTATCCATTTTATTGACTAATAGGTAGTTCCTTGAATTTTTTACTTCAGAATCCTTTCCCCAAGACTACTTTGTGAAGGATTGGGAATCATGGAGATGGAGATTGTCATTCACCCTCTGCCCTCCCTGGCACACTCTACATTTCACTTGGGCAGTGAAAACTTTTTTTGAACTAGCATTGTGTTGCTTAAACAATCTTTTCACTCTCAGGGCACTGGGAAATCCTCAAAAGCAAATTTCTCAGGATACACCCATGAGACTAAAGGTTCATGGGACAATCTGGAAGTGCTGGGTTAGAAAGAATATCTGTGCTTGCTGTAGTCTTCCTATGGACTTCTAGGTAGGAGGAACAGATTCTCAAAGTGCTGGGTGCTTGCATATTGATTGATTCCAGTATTTGGGAGAACTCTGAAGATGCTAGAGTTTCTTTAATCAGAGTGATCATCCCAGAAATCCTGTTTAGGTCTGAATGCCCTGTTTTCATCTATTTGCTAATGACTGTGACCTACCTTCCTTGAAAATTCCACATGTTAAGATATGTCCTAAAAGAGATTAGTCTTTTTCACTGAGGCCAAAAAGGCTTAGTCATCTGAGAGTCTGTAAGTGGTGCTTACCGTGCATTGTTATAAAATGATTTCAACATAATTGTTATTTGAGATCCATCAAGCACTGTGTGACACCCCATGCCTTCGCTCTTCATTGTCACTGCTCTATACAGATATAAACATGTAAGTTCATATTAATATACATATATATTCCACTACATATATACTTAGTTGTACATGTGTATGTCTATAATGTGTGTGTATATACCCTTACTTACAAATATAGTGGAATAGATCCAAGGAAGTTTACTGGGGAAGAGATTATTTTTTTAGGACTTCTGTCCTCAGTCCAATCATTGCTTACCAACATTGATCTTGAGGAGTACAGTTTTTCTGTTGGTCTTTCTGGTAGATGTTTTCTTCACCACTGAAGCCTGGTTGTCCTGATTTGCCCAATCTGGAGCAGATTGCTCAGGGCCAGGGGTCCAGGGAGCTGATTTACATAGTCACTGATTACTCTCTTTATGTGCTTTGCCTTGCCTTTTCCTTGATCACTCTGATTAGCTATTTTTTTCAGACATTCTAGTTGCCACAATAACAATTCATCATCTAAAGTCCTTCTGAACCTTTAGCATCAGTCTTATGAGTCATGTGATTTTTGATCACCATATCTTTAAGTAACACTCCCTCCAATCTATGCATCATTATTTTGCTATATTACATATTTGCGGCTCAAAATACTTCAGAGACAAGCTTTAATTAGGGCCCAAAAGTTTACTCCCCAGAAAAATCACTCCCTTGAAAGCAGTTATAATTGTCTGAAATGTGTTACCTCAAATTGTACTGCTTACCTAAGGGTCTGCTCTTTTGCATCCCATCCCAGTGTCTTGGAATGGCTTTAAAGGGGAAGATGTCATGAACCAGGGTATGCTTGTCACAGCTATCCCTTTCCTTGTGAGATTGTCTAGAAACTTTTCTTTGCAGGTGACATTGTTCTTATTGTTCTGAAGCCAGAAACAGTGTAGTTCTTCTTCAGTATTTTTCTTTGTGGTGATATTTGTCCTCCATTCTTGAAGAAGACCATGACATCAGGGAGGTGATGCTATGACATACAAATGAATTGAATATAAGTGAAGGAGGGCTGTACAAAGTCACCAACCTCATTTTCTCCTCTAGAGTCATCCTCCTCAATGTAATCCTTGAACACTGAAAAATAGGCAAAGCAAATCATGCTAGAAAATCAAGGAAGATGAAAAATGTTTCTTACCTAGGTTTTGACATATAACTGATGAGATAGACCACTGAAGTGGTTTGTTAGTATATACATTTTGAACAGATAGACACTGATCTGGAATCAGAACTAAATAGAAGGAGATCAAAGTAGCTCATTTGGAAAGATGTATAATACTTTCAATCATCTTAACATGTTCACTAGTGTTTTAGTTCTGCTGTCTATATATAGCTATGAATCATGGAAGACTCCAATCTCTGATGAACCAGAATTGTAGGTCATCTAAAAAACAGAGGAAAGACACAGGGCCACAGGATATTAATTATAACTTGCATATAAGAGTGAACAGCCTAAAGGGTTCCATGGTACCTCCTGAATATTAAAAGAACCAAAGGAAGGCTGTCAGCCTTTTAAGTAGATCTTTTAAGGAAAAGAAAAAAAAATCACACAAAATGAGATATGCATGAATCACAATGTGTACATGCATCCTTTGAAGCATTCAATTAGGAAATTCTTACACATTGTTTTCCAACTGGATCTTTTGAACTAAAACCAAACAAGACTCTTTCCTCCAAAGTTGCTCATCTGTAAATATAAGTATTATAAGGTTTAATCCCTCTTCCCTTTGAGGATGTTGGTGGCATAAAGGAAAGTGTAAAAGTGTCAGGGACCTTTGCCATAGCAGCAAAAATGCAAATAGAAGAGTGCTGATGTCACCTCTTCCCTTTTCACTATTGCCAAGTGTCTCTTTGAAGTCTCTAAGCAATTTTCATGACTTCGGAGATGGTCCTCTGCTAGAGGTGAGATAGGAGTTGGCAAAGTAAATGAAATGGAGTGTATATACTTATCCTCAGTCTCAAAAAGACTAATAGAGAAAAGATCTCAAGAGACATGTATCTATACTCTCAGGTGGGGAAGATGTGAAAGGAATTTATTCTTACCCAGCTATAATTAAGAACTTGGAGCTCTTCAATTAGATATATGGACATTCAAGATCTGTTCCAGTCACTTGAGCAACCCTTTTGTGTTTAGCAGGCCTAATTAAGTAATATGGGCACTAACAAATTAAAAGGTCAAAGGTATCCTACTTAGTCGCTTGAAAGTGACAAAGTTAAGCAGCCTCCACAGCAGATGGCAGCAACAATTCAACCAAAATATTGTGACAATGGTTTCAGAGACAGACAGCAGCAGTGTGAAGCAAATTGGAGTGATGGCACCAAGGACAGCTCTGCAGAGAATGGAAAGGGGCAAAATCAACAGTCAGTGAGGTACAGTTAATTCCTAGTAGATTGACCTATGAGAAATAAAACTGGAAAGGTGGCAAATGGAGATTGGAAATCACTACCTTAGCCATGTTATCTAGTTAAGTGGGGATATCCAAGAAATGAACCTAGGTGATGAAAGGTTGTTCATTCCCTGGAAACTCTAGAGAGTTTAGCATTTCTGCTCAGTGGAATGGAACATTGTATTACCAGGGTGATTATGGGACTTCCAAGTCCTAATCATTTTTGTTGAATAGAAACTGGTAAGTGGCTATCCACATTACTTTGTCGTTAAACTTTTAGGACAAATTCCTTCATTTACTAGTTTTATGCAGTTTCATTTTATTTTAGGATAAGGGTTATAAGATCTGAATTTTGAGATGGTCTTATTTTAGAGGTCATAGAGTCCACCCCCTAATTTTTCAGATGGGAAAACCAAGACTCGGAGAAATAACATGACTTTCCTCAAATCACAAAATTGGGATTTAAACCAAGTTCCTCTGACTCTAAATCTAATAATTTTCCTACTGTACCTCATTATCCCCACAAAAATTATCAGATATCATAAGCATTGCTTTTCTCAATTTAATTTTCTTACAGATATCTTTAGCGTCCTTTTCTTTATATTTATTTCCCAAAGTTCAAAGAAAGTTAATATTACACTCAGAGAAACTTTCTTCTTATCAACTACTATGCCTAACAGCTCTTCCATTCATCAGAATAGAAAGAGGAAACTGAATTTCCCCTTTGCATTTCCCTTCAGAAACAGAGGGTTGAGTGAAGCTCTTCTCATGAAACCTCCAGCTTAAAAGTCCACAGATGGTCTCAATTCACTGATCATGTCAAATTAGACCAAGTTCTTAGCATCTGGGTTCGATTCCTTTGACCATTGCTTGTTCTTGGACCATTATTTTTGGTGTCTGATTTTTAATACAACTGTTTGCTTGATTTGCTACTGTTACAAATATGTCCCCTTTGTTTAGAGTCTTTGTTGAAAATTGATTTCTTCCTGCCATCACCTTGGAGGATCCCCAGAGTCCATGAGCCCCAATGGCCTCCCTGAAAAGATCAGGTTAAACAAGACACTTCAGATAGACAGTTCTAGGCTGGATTTGACCCCAACTTTATTGTTATTTTCTTCCTTAATTCTAATGCATGCTGTGTAGGCTTTGGAGCAGCACAAGCCAAGACCTAGACCAACTACACAGAAATTTGTGAACACTCAACAACTCACCATTGACCAAGAAATAAGGAGAGAAAGGTCTAGTAAACAGCATTAACAGCATTGTAGTCACACTAGTTCACAGCCTTAAATGGCATCTCTGATTGTACTCATGTCAGTCACACTGTCACCATGGACCGTCCTACTTAATATAAATAGGCCAGAGTGATTAATGATAAACAAAGCCTCATTCTCATTAACTGGGTCTCCTAAATAAATGCCTTGGACTAAGTGCTGTTGCAATCAGCTTTCACTCTATTTGCATGTTTCTTTGAATTCCCAGTACTATAGAAATGTCCCAGGGAAATCTCTCCAGTGCTGTAATGGTGCCCTCTTCTGCCTCTGGTACCTGCAGCACTCAAGTAGAGTGAAAACAATCATTGTATTATTTCACATGTTTTCAATAGGATATAGATATGAAGATGATTACATTTTTCCAATGAGCATTTTAAAAATGAATGAGTTGTTTATAGCAAAGCTTCTTAAACTATGAGTTGTGGCCCCATATGTTGTAAAAGTAAGTATGGGGGGTCTCAAAATTATGATTTATTATCAGTAAAGTTTGATTTGTATATCTATTTTATATGTCTTTATACTTGTGGTTGCATAAAAGTTTCTCAGGCAAAAAAAGGTCACAATTAGAAAAGGTTTAAGAAACCTTTGTTTATAAAGTAGTTTTAACTCTTTGAAAGATAACTGGTTGTAGTAATAATAATGTAATTTGAACCAAATTTCATTGCCATAATTAACTGATGATGGTCCATCATGTATCAAGGTCATCATACTTTGCAACTCATAGACTGCTAAGCTCAGAGTCACATAAACAGTATGTGTCGGAAGTGAGTCTTGGAACTAGGTTTTCCTGACACTAATGCCAGTTCTCTATCCATTATGTCAAGCTCTTTCCCAATAATATAATAGGGAAATGAATTACATGAATTGATGCTAATAGGGAATCTCTTTAGAACCTTTCTTCCATGAAAGGAAATGGGATTCCTTGATTCATCTATTCAACTACTTATGAATTTATCCAATTATACTGTAATTTTTTTCACTTCTCTCCATTTTCTCCATAAGGACAGCATGAGGCATTCTGTCAAAACCTTTGCTAAAATCTAGGTAATTTTATCTGAAGTCTTATCTTGATCTATCGGCTTAGTAACACTGTCAAAAAAGGAAATGTGGTTAGTTTAGCATGACCTTTCTTGATGAGACCATGATCTTTGTGATCACAAACAACAACCTCTGCAATCACTGCTTCTGTTTCTAGATGTACAATGAACATCCTGTTAATACTTTGTTCTAAATTGATGCCTAGAGTTGAAGTCCAACTCATTGGTTTATAATTCAAACTCCATTCTTTTCTCTCTCTCTCTCTTTTTTTTTTTTTTTTGAAATTTGGTGCATTAGTTCTCCTACAATTTTGCTATCCCTCCCCTGTTCTCCACACTTTTTCAAAAATCACTGATACTCAACAACAACATCCACCAGTCTTCTCTGTTTTGGAAAACAATTTAGGATCTAATGTCATCTTTTTATCTTGGACATAGAATTAGCTATTTTTGTATTTTTCCAGTTCAAAGAGCATTTTCCTTAATAGAGAAAATAAAAGCAAATGAAAATTGACCAGCAATGCATTCCCCATTATCTTTTATCATTGTTATTCAACATAAAAAATAATCTTATTTCTTCTTTGGTTCTATGCTTTTTTCCATTATAGGTTTAAAGATCCTTCTCCTTTTATCTTTCCTCACTAATCTCTGATCATTTTGAATTTTAGCACTCCTTACATTATTCCATACATTCCCTGCTTCCCATGTTCTATAGTTGTTGTTTTTTTAAATATAAAGGGTAGGAAATTGATAAGGTTAAAGGATGAGGTCTTTCTCAGACTTTCTCAGACATTTCCAGCCTCTTTATGAAGATGTGGAGTCCTTTTATTAAATATTTGTTGATCTCACCAAACATAATTTACAGAATCATGGGTTTTTTGGAATAAATTGATCAGGTTCAGGCTTTTTAGATCTGAAGTAGACTCAGATCTATTAAAAGATACAGTCAGTGTTTTTAGAGATCCAGAATTGAACAATGACAAATATGAAAGACTTGAAACCAAATACGAGTCTTTTGGTAGAGAGAGTTATTTATACCTTGCTCACCAAGGAATCCCCATGGCCTGGCTTTCCTCAGGAGTTCCTAGAGGGAAACTATATGGTCCCAAGAAGGGAAGGAACAAAATGGCTTATAAATGGGATAGCATTCAAGGGATAGTGATGGAATAGTGAGGGTAATTGAATCTCAGTCTTCTGGTCAAGTGGTAAGAATTCCTAAACTCTAGGGAGGGAGGAAAGAAGATATATATTGCATGATTTGAAGTTTCTGTGCATCCTATGTGTTCTTTTGAATTCTCTTTCGAGAGTGAAATAAAATCTGTTATGTATTGCTAATTTGATAGTTTACATAGGAACTGAGGAACCTGTTTATACTCATACCAAGACATGAAAATCCAATGTTGAGGTAGAAATCAGGTAATGATTTGTGAGGGACAGTCCATCCAAAGATTCCTCATGGACCATGTATGCTCAGAGCCTGTCATTGTGGAACAAAATGTACATTAAACTTTAAGTTTATTGGTGAGTTCCCTGTGTATTACCAATGATCTCTTTAGACTATACCTTTTTTTTTCCTTTTCAAATTGTAGTCCTGACCACTTTCTTTCTTAAGAGCTTTCCATCCCCTCTAAATGTACTTCACTTGTCTAATATTAGTGCTTGAGACAGTGCCTATCATTTTTTTGAATTCTTTTAAGTCTGTCCTCACTAAATCAAGGGCATATCAGACTATTCTCAGCTTTCCTCTCTTCTCTCATAGATCATAAAATAAAATGTTGTCTTTCTTTCCAAGTTCTCATAATTTGCCCCCCAGAAACCAGTGTCCTTATGGATTAGAATGAGAACTATAATAGAGCAACACCCCTACTGCTTGAAGGAGGAAATTATCATTAAGGTAAGTCAAGAAATTATTAGCTACCCTGCTTTTGACAGAGCTCTAGAAAATGTCTGGATAATTGAAACCTTCCATAACCATTATATAACAAAATTTTATTCCAGGCTGTAATCAATTTCCCATACTCCTCAGCTATTTTCGTTTTTCATTCAGGTCGTCTGTAGTGTAATCTAATATGATATAATTTCTATTTCTATCCCTGCTGACCTACACACAAACATTCTCCACCATGCTTCTCTTCCTTTGCCCCATTCTTAAATTTACCCTCATCAGTATATCTTCTTAATAAACAAAGCTACTTTGGTCCTTCCACTTCTCCCTTTCCCATCTCCTGTGATAACATTTTATCTGTATGGTTTATTGTGAATAAGACCTGTCCTTTCAAAGTCATTTTCCAAGGATGGACCTCATACTACCAATTCTCAGTGACACTTATGAGGTCAGGTTTCCTCCTATGCATTGGGATCTTCTAAGGTCAGTTTTAAAAGCAATCCATGGTAGAAAAACATTAGGAACCATTAATTTAATAATTTATAATTATTATAATCATTTGTAATTTGAATCGTTTGATCAAAAATCAAAACAAATCAAAAGCTTAAACCAAAATGGGGTCACACAGAGCCAGACATGACTAAAATGATTCAACAACAAAAAGTTATTTTATACAATAGAAGGACTAAATAGTAATTATGTATTATATCAGAAAGTCTATTCTAAAGTACTTATATACCAAGAAATTGGTGGGAAAGGTCCATGGGATTATGGAATTCATTAATTGTTACACTGGAAGACCTGCTCTTGAGACCAAGATATGAAGCAGAAAAGTAGAAAGAGGAGAAAAAATACAGTAGCAATAAATACTAAGAGAAGGGGAGGGATTTCTGAATGGGCGTAAGAACTAAGGAAAGCCAAATGGGGCACCCCAGTAAGGAATCTGTGCTTTTGGCTCTGTGTGTGTGTGTCTGTGTGTGTGTGTGTGTGTGTGTGTGTGTGTGTGTGTGTGTGTGTGTTTGGGTTAGGGTTGGAAAGAGGACATGAGAATTCTATTCTGATTTCTACAATCATTGACATGTTTGTAGGATACTAAGAGTCAACATTTATTAATTTTAGCTATAGATTATAACAAGTATCAGTTAAGAGATTAACAAATATTTAAATTACATTGTTTCCTATTCTTTTCATTACTTGTATAACATATTGTTAATTGTTACTATTACTTATATTTATTCATATGTGGAGATGTATTTCACCAGAAGAAGTTAAGTTCCTTCAATTTTTTCTTCTCTTTGTGTCCAATCAGGACCTACCACAGGGCTTTGTATAGCTGCCCCTCAAAAATATTGAATCTAATGCTGACTCTTGATATACAGTCTTCAAAGATAGACATGATTGATGAACTTGGACAGTCTGATGACATCATAATAAAAGATTTTGGTTGCTTAACTCAATATTTGTGGCTAGCTTTAAGGAGCTAATAGATTAATAAAAGACTATAACATTTATACAAACAATTGTACAAAATAAAATAAAATATTGTATGGTAAAGGTGTTAGAGTGGAAACAGCTCTGGATTTGGAAGCCCTGGATTCAAATCCTACCTTTATCATTCACTTTTTTATATGACTTTGGGTACATCGCTAAGGTTTAGCTTCCTTTATTTATAAAATGAAGAGTTTGGATTCAAAAGTCCCTTCTAGATTTAAATCTAGAATTCTAAGGGGTTTTATAGATCTTCAGATTAGCTAATATAACTCTGTTCATTTGAAATGGTTCCAATTCAGAAGCAAGGTATTTCCTTCTTGGGAATTTTCACTAATTAAATCAGTTAACCTGAACCCAATTCCCCACACATATCAGCTAATTTTTATTTATAATAATGCTATCAAAAATCCATTTATTTCTGTTATCCAACACATTTGTTAGACATTCTGTTTTATTCATTGTGTTTATTTACTTTCAGATTGAAAGTTTGTGGTAGAAGGTAGGCATTGCATATATCTGACAGGGTTGTAGTGTCCATGTTTTGTCCAAGTCTTTCTCATCTAGGATGCTGTTTTGTCTTCTATTTTAAGCTCGGGTCTGAGTCTGTGATCCTCTCACAGCACTGTGGATCTATTCAGAAAGTAGAGGCCTTAAGGTCAAGGCAACATTACTGGGGCTCTTTTCTAAGTCTGGATATGTGTCCTCATTCCTAGAATGTTAATTCCACAGTTCTGCCTTGGTCACATGCCTATTTTTTGGATTTGTGACCTCAGGCTGGAAAAAATGATCCTTTGTGGTTTCTCCCTAGGTTTCTTGATCATTATTTGGTCTAGTACTTATCTTAGATTTTTATTGGAGTAGTTGTGTGTGTATGGAGGACTGAGTTGTATTCCTTCCTCCTACTCTACTGTTTTGGTAGGTCTCCCAAAATGAAAATGAAAGGAATGGTACATAAATTTTTATTTTAAATGTAAGTTTTTAAAAATTCAACAATTAAATCTTTAGGTGTATGGCTAGCATCCTTACCCATTTTGAATAATGAAGAAACTACTGTAAAAAAAAAAAAGACCTAATGGTTTGCCCAAGATTGCAAAAGGCTTGATTCTTATCCAATAGAAAACAGAACAGACTTCTCCTGCAGCTTAACCTAAAGCTGTTGACTGAGGTTTTGGTGACTACTCTGCCATTTTTTGAAGGTTTTTTTATTCACTCTTGTAAACCCTCGTGTTCCAAGTTTTTCTCCTTTCCTTCCCCTTCCCTGCCTCCCCTAGACAGCTAGTAATTCAATATAGATTGCAATCTTCTAAACATTTCCATATTTATTATGCTGCATAAGAAAAATCAGCTAAAAATGAGAAAGAAAAAAACCCAAGAAAACAACAACAAAAAAGGTAAAAATTCTATGTTGTGATACATATTTGGTCCCCACAGTCTTCTTTCTAGATGCAAATGTTCTCTCCATCACAAGTCTATTGAATTGGCCTGAATCATCTCATTGTTGAAAAGAGCCAAGTCTTTTATATACCACAACTTATTCAGCCATTCCCCAATTGATGAGCATTTGCTCACTTTCCAATTCCTTGCCACTACAAAAAGGGCCACTACAAACATTTTTGCACATGTGGATCCTTATCTTTTTTTTAATGATCTCTTTGGGATAAAGACCCAGTAGAGACATTGTTAGATCAAAAGGTATGCACAGTCTGACAGCCCTTTGGGCATAGTTCCAAATTATTCTCCAGAATGGTTGGATCAATTCACAATTCCACCAAGAAAGCATTGGTGTTCCAGTTTTCCCAACCCCTTCAACATTTATCATCATCTTTTCCTGTTATCTTAGCCATTCTAAGAGGTATGTAGTGGTATTTCAGAGTTGTCTTAATTTGCATTTTCTAATTAATAGTAATTTGAGCATTTTTTCATATGATTGGAAATGAATTTAATTTCTTCATCTGAAAAATTGCCTATTCATATCTTTTGACCATTTATCAATTGGAGGAAGGCTTATAGTCTTATAAATTTGAGTCAATTCTCTATATATTTTAGAAATGAAGCTTTTTTCAGAGCCCTTGGATGTAAAATTTCCCCCCACTTTTCTGTTTTCCTTCTAATCTTGGCAGCATTGATTTAGTTTGTATAAGAACTATTGAATACAGTTAAAATTATCTATTTTGCATTTCATAATATTTTCTAGTTCTTCTTTGGCCATAAATCCCTTCCTTCTTCCTAGATTTGAGAGATAAGACTATCCCTTGTTCTCCTAATTTGCTTATAATAACACCCCTTATGTCTACATCATGAACCCATGATTTTGGTATAGGGTGTTAGGTAATGATCAATGCCTAGTTTCTGCCATACTATTTTCCAATTTTCCCAGCAATTTTTGTCAAATAGTGAGTTCTTATCCAAGAAACTGGAGTCTTTGGGTCTATCAAATACTAGATTACCATAGTCATTGACTTTTGTGTCTTATGAATCTAATTTATCCTATTGATCAACTACTCTATTTCTTAGCCAGTATCAAATAGTTTTAATGACCATGCCCCCCCCCCTTTTTTTTAGTGGCTTCGGTTATATGGTAAAAGTGTTGACCCACTACAGAATCTCGGTCACTAAGCTTTCAAAATAATCAGGAGCACTAATGATTTGATTGGCACCTGTTAGAACTCAGAGGGAAAGTAAGATGTATAATAAGGAAAAGTAACTTCTCTCCAATCATTTCATGGGAGAGTGGACTGTAACTATCTGTTAACATGGATTATAACCATCACTCCTATGTCATGGCTCTTTCAGCAAGCTAATATAAATAAGTGTGCAGTGAAAGATGTTCCTTATTTCTTATGTCACACAGTTTTATTTAAACTCATAATGCAGTTGGTAAATTTCAAGATAACTTTCAAGTTGACCCCAATATAATAGAAAGGAAGAGTTACTGAGAACAAAGTTTTTTGCCTAAGGTCAATAAATGAGTATTTAAATGCAATCTTTTACATTTTTGAATTAATGAGTCATTCTTTTAGGCATATCCTGAGAATTCACTGGGTTGACTTCAATTACACAAGCATTAGAATTGTTCATATGATAACCCTATGTGATTACTCAGGGTCAAACTAGTGTTTATCTCTGCCAGACGTAACCCATATCCTGGAGAGGGCACTAAAAACTCTAATGTGTTTTTCCCCCATTGCCATGTCAAGACAATGTAGGTCCTGATAATCCTTCTGTATTCCTCCAAGCAATTTTTAAAAATTCCAATGTTTACTGGGAAAATGTGCTTTCCAACAGGCCTACGTTTTTCTTCTCTGGCTCTCCTTAAGAGAAATCAAAATGTGATAAAAGAGTAATTCTGCCCTCTTCTGGCTATTGTTTATAATGCTAATATATATGAATTGATATAAGTATATAATAATGTTGCTCAAATCTTATTTTTAAAAATAATATAATATTACTACATAATAATAATTGCTCAAATATTATTTTTTCAAATAATATAGTATGATATTAATATGTTATAGTTGATAAAATGTTATTTTCCAAATCATATAAATATATGATAAGAATATACAATAATATTTTCCAAATCATATAAATATATCATAAGAATATACAAAAATCTACAATAATAGATGCTCAGAGCTTATTATTTTTCAAATATTATATTTTACACATTTTTATATAATGCACAATATTTTCTAAAATCTTATTGTAATATAATAGTTGTACATAGATTATTATTTTCAAATAGCATAATTTTAATATATAATAATAGCTGCTAAAATCTTATTTTTTCTAATATAATATTAATATGTAATTGTTAAAATATTATTTTTTGAATAATATGATAGTAATAATGACAATATAATCACTTCTTCAATGTTTTTGGAAGATAAACTGGGTACAGATAGCCTATTACAATGGTTTCCAAATGGAATTTCCATTAAATTACGGCATTTTATGAAACTTCATTAGGAGCTCCTTTAAAGACAATGTACTTTGGAAGTGATGTTTGATTAATGTTTGTTATATCATCTTGTGTACTACTATACCAAGGATTAGGATTTGAGGCCATTCCACTTAATTCAACAAATATTTATTAAAAACCTTATACTATGTGTTAGGTACCATTAAAACCACCAATTTAAAGCTGATACTGACTAATCCTCAACTTTTTAAACTGTGGTTCACAACCCCCTCGGGTCTCATAATTGAATGTGAGGGTTGTGAAATTATGATATGTTATCCATAAATGTTTGATTTGTATACCTATTTTATAAAGTTATATATCTGGGGTCACATAAAAATTTCTCAGATGAAAAGCATCTCAAGTGGCAAAGTTTAAGAAACCCTAGTCTAGTCCATTTTCCTTCTTTTGTAATTGAAAAAACTGAGAGTGGTGGAGGGCATCTTATTGGGAGAGTGTAACCTGTACATAGACAATTATGGACAAGATAATCTGAGGAAGGAGAAATGACAAACTGAGGGGCAAAGGGAAAGAAAATAAAGGAAGGTTTCACAGAGGATGTGAAATCTAAGCTAAGTATTGAAAGAATTAAAGATGCAAAAGAAGTGAGTAAGGTGGTGGTGATTTTTGCTAGGGATTCTTAATCTTATGACTCGGGTGGTCTGGTGAAGCTTAGGGGGTCCCTTCTCAGAATAATGTGTTAAAATGTATAAAGTAAAATCCATGGGATTACAAAAGAAACCATTTATATCAAAATAAATTATAAATTATATATAAATTATATGTAATAAATTCCTATTGTTAATATTATTATCAATTTCTATATATAATAATAAATTCCTGCTTTATGCAAATACAAAGAGGGATGAGATGAAATATTGATTTCAGAAAACAGCTGGCAGTTCCTTTTTGCTTGAAGGCAGAATGCACAAAGAAGTTTACCATGATAAAAGGTTGGAAAGCTAAGTAACATCCAGATTTTGGAAGCATTGGACATCAGGAAGAGTCATTTATACTTCACAAGACCTAGAGGCAATAGAAAACTACTAACAGCTTTAAATTTAAGAGAGACATGGCCCTATCTTTGTCAGCTTTGTGCCTCAGAAGATGAATGTCAGTTATGTGAAAGATGCAATGAAAAATGAAAAAGAATGAAAGCAAAAAGATGACTGAGACTATTGCAGAAACCCAGGTGAGAGGTGAAAGGGGTTTGAATCAGGGTTGTAACTATTTAGGAAGAAGATCTGAGAGATATATCATGGAGATATAAATATAGAATTGATAAGCTTTAGCAAAAGGGGGTAATTTTTGGGGGGGATACTGAGGCATTGCTCTAAAGGTAAAGGATATCTTGGTAGGATTCTCAGGAAGAAATGAGGTGAGAAAGAAGAAACATTTTTCATATTCCAAGGTCAAAAGTGGAACTGCTTTTTTTTTTCCTTTGGGGCAGTGGGATGAGTTGTATTTTAAGTTTGTTCATTTGCTTTTGGCTGAAGTCAATCACTAAATTACTGGATGTAGGTTTGACTCCCAACTGCTATTTTCCACAAGGTCACAAAGATTATAGACATGCACAGTCATCTCTTCAGCTAAGCTGTGTTTCTCTAGCTATATGGATATTTAAGGAATGGGTGAGAGAATGTCTCTAAAACATCTGCTCTCAGAAAAAGGTTGTGTGGAATTATTTTAAAATAATATTTCATTTTTTCAAATATGTGCAAAGATAGTTTTCAACATTTACTTTGGCAAAAACTTACATTCCAATTTTTTTCTATTCCCCTCTCCCCCAAGACAGCAAAGCAATCCAATATGGGTTAAATGTGTTCAATTCTTGTAAACACATTTCCATATTCATCATGCTGTACAAGAAAAATCAGATCAAAAGTGGAAAAAAAACATGAGGAAGGAATAAAACACAGTTCTTTAATTATTGGTTAACAATATTCAATTGTTTTGGAATTACCTAAAATCTTCACTGAGAGGCAACCCATTCATTGATTAAAACTAGGTAGCAATTGAGGCAAAGAATCTCCTTTCACCTGATCAAAAAAAAAATCCAAATAAATAAATAAATGAATCTGGGAAGGGAAGACTCTCAGGGTTTTTAGCCAAAGCAGAAATGACTGCTATTTGCATCCAATCTGAGTTAATCAGGACCCAAACAGTGACCAAATTGGCTTAGGACCTATAGGTGGCCAATTAGAATCAGATTAGTTTTGGTTTAAGAACTGATCCTTAAGAAAGAAATCTAGCCAGTAGACCCCAAAATAATGAGTCCTGTTGAATACAGCTTTTTAAAAAGGCCAATGTCTCCCATTTTATCCAGAGCCATTTACAGTTGTTTTGATCTACATCTTCCCACTGGACTCAGATGGCTCTGGAGTGAAAGTGAAGCTGGTGACCTTGCACAGCCTTCCCTCATACAAATCCGATTCACTTGTATGTCATGGGCATCATCTCTCTGATGTCATGGGCCACTTCAAAAATAGATGACTAACAACTACAAAATCTTTATAAAGAATTCCTAAAAGATTTCATTTTTCCTTCTATGATGTTCTTGCTTTTCCTTCCCCTTTACTTTAGTTGTGTTATCTCCCAAGTTTAAGATTTGCAGTGGGAGAAAAAAAAGGTATGAAAACATGAACACATAGAAAGAGAATTCTATACATATCACTCCACCAGGGTCAAACCACTTATCCAAAAAGCAGTCAGGGTTTTCAAAATACACTATTGTCTTTATGATGAGCAAAGATCAACAGTGGCACCCAGAGGCCAAAACAGACTTACTTCTTCTGAAACTGATTTAACAGTATTCAGAGTTACCATGTCCTAAAGAGAATGTAAAGAAATAAAACAATCTTAAAAACACAATTTAAAAATAAATAGAACACATATCTTTAAAAATTAAAAGTTATGCTGTAATAATTTCTAAATAGTATCATTTTGTAGCTAACTAGTATAATTTCATTTATGCTGATAGCTCTAAAAATTGCCAAGTCACTCAAAGGTCAAAGATTAATGATCATAGTTTTCTTTCACAACATGACTAATATGGAATTATGTTTAAAATTATTGTATATATAACCTATGTAGATTTCTTGCTGGGAGGGAGAAGATAAGGTAGAGAGGGAGAAAAAAGCTTGGAACTCAAAATCTTGCAAAAATGAATGTGAAAATTATCTTTACATATAATTGGAAAAATAAAATACTATTGTGGGGGAAAGAAAACAGGCAACAAAAACACATTTTAATAAAATGTGACAATAAATATGTCAAATAATAAACAATAATACAAATAACAATACAAATGATATAATAAACTTGTCAATACAAATAATAATGACAATATAATAAAAATGACAATACAATAAAAAGATCAATGATCATAAATTCTACATTTTTAGGTATCAAAAACTTTGTTTCCCAACTTAGTTAAAGAGCATGTGCCTTGAGAGTTGGGATTAATCATATCAATCAAATACCTTTTAGGAACTGATTGACCATTTCGGGAGTGGAGCCTTAACAAAAATAGGAGGAAAATGAGGGATCATAAATATTAATTTATTAATATGATGACATAGATTTATTTCCCTAACCATATTAGAAATTAAACTTAGTATTACTAAGAAAATAGTTTTGATCTCATGGGTCTCCTAGGAGGTCTTAGGGATCCCCAGTGATCTCTAGATTACTTTTTGAGAATTGTTGATCTAGTTCCAACCTTTTCTTGAAATGACACCCACAAAGATGAAGTGACTAATGTCATACCACAAATAAAGGGCAAAGTTCAGATTCAAACTCAGGTTTTAGAATTCCAAGTCCAGAATTCTATTACAGTTGTCTTTAAGATTAGATGTTTTGAGTGGATACCCCACAGAGGCACACTTAATTTTGTCATTTTTCTTTCTCCAACCCTAAAGAATGGTGATGGTGTCTTAGACTTCAGATTTCCTGGGAGAAAGCTTTATAACTTTTGTCATTTTATATGAAGCTGCTATAGTATGAGAATCATGTCTTGGTACTCTTTGAATTATTTTACAGAAGAAAAAGTTAAGGGAAAAGGCATGATAGAAATGAATCAATGGATGGATGGAGGGTTGTAAAATCACTTATTTGGTTCTTACACTGTACTAAGTTCTGATAATGCAAATACAAAACAGAGAAAGTCTCTGCCCTTAGCACCTTACCTTCTAATATGGGGAGATAACATCTATAGGGGAACAATGATCAGTGCAGGAAGTTTCCGTCTATGTAGCCACAAAGATGGTGAGTTGAACTATAGGACAACTGAGTATAATGTCCTTTCCAGAAACAATGATAATATTAATTTGATTATTGTACTTAGTTGGATGGGTGAACTTCAGGACACATGGTCTAAACAGATTGATAGATAGAATGGGAAACATGACCTGATTTGAGGCTGATTAGAATGCAAGAAAAGGATCTGGGGAAAAAAAAATATGTTTCATTCTTCACTCTCAGTCCATCTTTCTGTTCTCTAACTGGCAGTGGATAGTGTTTTTCATCATGAGTTCTCTGGAATTGTGGGGAGTCATTTTATTGATCAGATAATAGCTGATATTAACTTTTACAATTAATCATTATTACAATATTGCTATTATTGTGTAAATTATTTTGGTTCTGTTTCACTCCACTTTGAATCACTTCAGTTAAGACTTCTCAGGTTTTTCTGAACCTATTTCCTTCATCAGAAAAGTGTGTGTGTGTGTGTGTGTGTGTGTGTGTGTGTGTTTATTTTAACTCCCTTTCCAGACTTTTGAGAAAAGCATTTTGGGTGATGAATCAAGGTCAAAAAGAAAATAAATTCAAAGTAGAACTCAAGCATATACACTAATACAGAATATCTCATTTAAGAGCATTCAGCAGGAAGGGAATACTTCAGGAGAGAAGATGTACTCCAAAATCAGACAAAATATTATCTTGGGGTTTCTTATCAGGAAGTAAAACAAAGTGGTGGTAGACAAAATATTATTTGGGAGGCACAGATGTATTCACCTTTAAAAATATTCTGTCAGTATTTTCCCATAAATATGTTCTATAAGGTTATAGCCTCCTTTAAGGAGAAATCAGCATCATGGCTTCAAGCCTATGAGGCCTAATTGTATATCTTCCATGTTTAGATTGTATAAACTATACCTTCCTTTAAGAGGAGACTGTCATGGTAGCTTCAAGATCTCTAGGCTTAATCTTAAAACAGTTTGGTTACTCAATTATTCTTGAATATTAACCCAAATCTTTATTATATTATATATTATATTATTTTATCTATGTATTATATTTAACATATTGTGGTAAACATTTTTTTCTTATTCAAGATTCCTCTAAATGTTATTTGAAATCTTCCTGGATCAGAGTCTGGTGGAAGGATCTATAACTATGTAGTCTCTCCCTTTCTCCAAGATATAAATGCTTAACTGTTCAATTAAATTAAACATTCTGACAAACTTAAGCCCAAGTACCGAGAAAAGTAGGAATATTTTTTCTTCACCAGGTGTTAAATACTAGAGACAGGATTCAAATCAAGTCTTCTGACTTCTAATCCAAGTTATTTTCTACTATGCTATGCTAAAAAAATTGTTAGCTAGGACCCAAAGATTATTTATAATTAAAGCTTTTTTTCTTTTCCCCCACTTTAGCTTGTCATTTTCCTTAGAAATTATTTCCTTAAGTTCAAATTCAAATCAGGCTCTCCAGAGATACAAAATAAATCCTTTCATAACTTTAGTAGTTTTATCATAGAGTTGCTTCACTTAGCACATTTGTCTTTGGGTTAAAGCCAGGGCTTCAGTTACCTAAGGTGAAGTGAATGACGTGAAGAATGACCGTGATACTGGTTGACAAAAGACAGTGCCCTCCCACCCACCAGCCAACCTTTGGAAGGTTGAGCTCATGAGCTGTAATTTCAGCACCTGCCCTTTTCCTTTAGTAAGCCTATAAAGTTCATCATGTTATTTGAACTTCAATTCTTTGGCTAGAACTTATAGTTCTCCATGGGGGCAAACACAAAACTGTTATTGAAATATTTTTGGCTGGGCCTCCTGTGTTCAAAAATCAAGAGGCAAAGCTTTCCAAAAGAAAGTGTGACTAACATGTTAACACAAACATATATTTACTAACATAGATTACATATATTTCTAACTTATATACAGTTATACATTAAGACATATTTCTTGCTCTGCAGATGAAAGAATTAATTACCAAACACATTTAATAGGCACTTTCTATATATCATTTATATAATGACATAAATTAAACATTTCCTGCCCTCAAGGAATCACCATTTAATAGGAAAAAATAAGAGATTCAATGATTCACCTTTTTTTTTTTTCTTTGCTAAAGGCATGGTATTCTTAGCACAGAGGAACTGAAGCTCATTATGGAAGAATTTGGGGATTGGTGCATGCATATATACTTGAAAGTATAAATTAAATATCTTTTGGGGAGCACTCTGTGCTTTGAGAACTACAGGAACCTCTAATTATCTATCAAAGAAATTTCAATTATAGTCTGGAATCAGGAAAACCTGAATTCCAATCCAATATCAGTTACCCATTTAATCTTTGCCCATTTTCTCAGTTGTAAAATGAGTTATATGAACAGCACTTATCTACTAGGATTGTTGTGAAGATCAAATGAGATAATATCTGCAAAGCATTTAGCACAATATCTAGTAATTCTGTTAATAATAATAATAATTTAATAGCTAACATTTTATAGTGCTTACTCTGTATTAGGCATTGGGCTAAGCACTTTATAATTATTACCTCATTTTGATCCTTATAATAATGCTGGGAAGTAGGTATTGTTATTAATCTCCTACAGATAAAGAAACTGAGGCAGACAGAGGTAAAATGAGTTATTTGAGGTCACACGGCTAGTAAGTATCTGGAATTGGATTTGATTCCGAGCCTTTTTCATTGCAGGTCCATACTATCAACCTGGTCCATCCAGTTGCTTCAAAAAGAAATAAATTATATTGAAATACAATCATCAAAAATTTTTTTCGAAACAAATTTATAGACCTCAGGTGAAGAACCCTTGCTCTGGTCCAACCATCTCATTTTACAGATGAGGGAATTTAGGTAGATGGAAGCAAAATGATTTGCTTTAAAGCAAATTTGCTTTAAAGTCCCTTCCCTTCACTCCCAACCCCAAGAGGAGAAGATGAGAAGGGAACATACTCCAGACTCTGGAGACAACTCGTGCAAAGACAGATTGAATAAATGAAGAACAGCAAGATGACTAGTTTTCTTAGATTAAAATGTGCATGAAGTGGAGTTATTTATAAGAAATATGACTGGAAAGTTAAAACTAAATCTGCTTTAAATATCAGGGAGTCAGGGTTTAATCTTAAGAGAACTACAAGCCTGAAATGACAATCCATCTGTAATTTAAACAATAGACAAATCTTTGGCTTTCCCCAAAGTCGGAGATTTTAAATGACTTGTCCAAGATCATACGGCCAGGTTGGGGCAGGATTCACACCTGTGTCTTCTGGTTTCAAATTCACAGCAGTATAGTTGAAAGTATGAAATAGCTTGCCTGGACTCAGATTTTGCCTTTCAACTTTAATGTTTTATCTGTAATTGTAAATTGCCAAGTGTACTTGAAACAAGTAATCTTACAAGGTGTTAACTCAGTGGAATTGAGATCATGATACTCTAGTTTACATGTGCTTAGTATTTTAGTATAGTTCTACAAGTTGATACCTATTCTACAAGATTGACACCTATGATGATGTACTTATAATAGAGTATATAAGAGCTAAGAGTTCTGGGAAGGAAGATCTGTCTATCTCCAAGTCTGTCTTCCTTCCCAGATCTCTTAGCTCTTATATACTTAAGAACACCATCTTAGGTGTCAGTCTTGTAGAATAGATGTCAACTTGTAGAATTATACTAAGTACTAAGTACATGTAAACTAGAGACTCAATTTCACTGAGTTAACACCTTGTTATAAGATTACTTGTTTCAAGTACACTTGGCCCTCTACATATAATATGGATATATCATCTGTGAGGAACCTAGAGTACAACAGAGTTTAAGTTTAAAATATACTCTATTATTATGAGAAAAGAGGAATTTAGGTATGGTAGTGCAGGATTTCTTAAACTTTTTCCACTGGTGACCTCTCCTCACCCAAGAAATTTTTACATAACTCTGGGTTATGTAGATATATAAAATAGATATATAATAATTGAAAACTTTCACTGATAATAAATTACAAAGAAATTTATTTTAAAATAATTCTTTGGTAATCTTATTATTTATTAAAGATGAAAGCAAATTTGTATACTAATGAGATGGATACACTTGTTTGTTTTTACATAAAGAATTAAATCTTGGCAGAATATTTGATGCCTTTTACTGTAGCTAAACTTTTCTAAGACCCTCAATTCAGATATATGATACCATTTAGGGTTGTGACTCATGATTTAAGAAACTTTGATGTAGTAAATTAAACTTTGGCCTCAAAGTCAGGGAAACCTGAGTTCATATTCTGCGTCAGACAAAATACTACCTGTATGTCCTTGGGAAAATCAACTTAAATTCTGTCTGCCTCATTTTCTTCATCTGTAAAATGAGGATAAGAACAGCATCAATTTTGCAGGGTTGTTGTGCGACTCAGATATGCTACTTTATTCAAAATTATTTGTTAAAATGAAAGCATTCATAAATATTATAGATTATTAGTAGTTATTAAGAAATGTCAGAGAATGGCAAAAGCCAAAAGTTTCCTTAACCTTTAGGATCTTGGGGGAAATGTAGAAAGAATGTTGGATTTGGAGCATAAGGATCTAAATTCCTTAATCTCTCTGGGTTTCTAATTCCCCATCTGTTAAATGAAAGTGTTAGATAAACTCAGTTCTAAGGTTTCTTCAATTACTTATGTTAAGATCCTTGGAACTCTTCCAAAGAATAAAAACACTACTGAAGGAAAACCAATGCAGCTGAAATCAGATGACCTAAATTTGAATCTTGCCTCTGCCAATTATTGCCATATGACTTCTCTTTTTGTGTAAGGTTATCATCTATAAAATGGGGTGGAATAAGATGACCTCTAAATTTTATTTCCCGTTATCCTTCTAGAAATCCTTCCAGAGAAGTTTCCCGATTTAGAAAATTGAGTTTAAAGACTGCCTCAGGCACTTACTAATTTTATGACCCTGAATTAGTCACAACTTCCATCAGCCTCAGGTTCCTTATCTGGAAAATAGGAACAATAATAGCTTTGTCCTCTCAGATAGTTGTGAGGAGCAAGTGAAATAGTATATTCAATGCTGGAGGGAATGTAGGCAAATAGGCACATTAATGTCCTAGTAGTGGAGCTGTGAACTAGTCTAGTTATTCTGGAAAGCAATTTGGAATCATGACTAAAAAGCAATTAAATTATGAATACTCTTGGACCTACCCATACTATTAGTTCTATATCTCCTCTAATTCAGTTTCAATTGATCAAGGATGGACAGAAGCAGCTACACCCAAAGAAAGAATACTGGGAAATGAATATAAACTGCATGCATTTTTGTTTTTCTTCCCGGGTTATTTATACCTTCTGAATCCAATTCTCCCTGTACAACAAGAGAACTGTTCGGTTCTGCACACAAATATTGTATCTGGGATATACTGTAACCTATTTAACATGTATAAGACTGCTTGCCATCTGGGGAAGGGGGTGGAGGGAGGGAGGGGAAAAATCGAAATAGAAGTGAGTGCAAGGGATAAAGTTGTAAAAAATTACTCTGGCATGGGTTCTGTCAATAAAAAGTTATTTTTTTTAAAAAAAGTTCTATGTCTCCCAAAGACAGCAAAGAAAGGGAACCATATATGTATACAGATATTTATAGTCATTCTTTATTGGTGGCGAAGAATTGGAAATTGAGAGGATGCCTGTTATGGGCCAAAATTCTGAACTTGAAACAAAGGATTCTTACAAGGTACTAAGTCAGTGGAATTGATAGAGACAATAGTTATCTAATTTAGCATGGTTCAGTATGATTGATCCTACAAGGAGATGTTATGGGCCAGAACTTGAAACAAGGTACTAAGTGGAATTGAGGAGACAATGATTAAATCTAGTTTAGCACTGATTTAATCCTACAACAAATAATGGTTTCCTAGTGATATAATGATTAGTGTATATTCAGTGTGGGGCATATAAGCAAGAAGCTCTCAGGGCCAAAAAGGACAACACACCAGAAGCTCTTGGAGTCTGAAATAGATTCATTCCATCTTCCACCTTTGTTGTGGCTGGAGGCTGAAGCACAAACCTTTGGAATCGGGGAGATTCAGAAGCCAGAGAAGCCAGAGAAAGCAGGTGGGAGCTCAAGCTTTAGGAACCAAGGCCAAACTCAAAGGCTCTCTAGAAAGTTGCCCAGCCCAGGAAGGAGATTAAAGGATTTGGACTTTAATCTGTGGCTGCAATTGTGGTGATTACTGAACTGAAACAAAGGCTTCCTCCAGAGATCCCAAGAAAACCCCCAAAGAGGATATTACATTCTAGAGAAGAATATTACAGATGTCCATCAAATTGAAAATATGGCTAAATACATTTTGGTGTATGTGTGGAATGGAATACTATTATTATGCTGTCATTATGATGGGGGGACACTTTGAGAGAAATTGGGAAGACATATGAACTGAGACAGAGTGGGATGAGCAGAACCAGGAGAACAATTCATTTAATAAAAAGAACATTGTAATCACAAATTACTTTGAAATACTTGGGATTTCCCAATGAAGCAGGAGGGGCTGAGACTCTTAAAAGGGATCCCAGATCAAAAGGAAATAGAGTTTCTTAAAGGGACTACAACTTATAGTAAAGGAAACAGTTCCCTCCTGCTTCATTATCAATACAATAAAATCACCCAAAATTCCAGGGCACTCAAGTTGAAATATACAACCCACCTACTGATAGAGATGCATACTTTTTTTTTTTTTTTGCTCAATAGTATTTTATTTTTCAAATTACATGTAAAGATAGTTTTCAATATTCTTTTTTTGTTGTTGTTGGTAAGATTTGCCTTCTCCTTGCCTTCCACACCTTAATCCAAAGATAGGTATTTTTCTGAGATTGTTCAAATTTGAGCAAAAATATCCTGCGATAATTGGATGTTCCTTCTCTGCCCAGTTTTTCTTCTTTTTTCCCCCCTTACTTTCCCTTCTCTACATAAACCCTGGCCTCATTCTGCTGGGAGGACTCTCCATTAAGTAGTCCCTAAGGTTGCATCATTTCTTGCCCCAAGTAAATGCCCAAATAATCTTCCCTGCTTGATTTGGAGACGGTTTGAACCTGAATTCTTTCAGAGGGAACACCGAAAACCAAGTTCCTGTATCCCAAAATCTTTGGCGTACACCCAACAAATCTGGCTTTGTACACTTTCCATTATGTGATCCTGGACAAGTCACGTAGCCCTTGTTTGCCTCAGATCCCTCCACAGTAAATTAAGTTAGAGAAGGAAATGATAATCCACTCCAGGATCTTTGCCAAGAAAGCTCCAATTGGGATCAGAAAGAGTCAGACACGAAATATTTTAATGTAGTCATTTGATTTGCTCAGCTATAGTATTTGAAAACGGTCTCGTTTTTCCTGCTTTCTCAGTGGAGGGGGACTGGGATGAAGAGATAGGTGAGAGGGATCTGAAAATAAATAATGTAATCTACCAAAAAATTTCAGCTCTGGCAATTACTTCCCGTATTACTTAAGGACAAAGCCACAGCCTTTCTCTGCCTCAGTTTCCACATTTACAATGTGAGATTTTGGTCAAGGTGATCTCTAAGGTCCCTTCCAAGTCTAAATGACCCTAAGATCTTTCACTCCCCGGCACAGAAACTTCTTGTGCCTCCTGTATCAGATGGGGGAAAAACAGTCGCTGTCGCACGTTGACAAAGATGCAAGAAAGAAGGATCCAGGGAGGCGACATGCCCACGGTGGCAAGGCCCCCACGGGACTAAGGGCTGAGCCTCGAGCTTCTCGGACCTTTTATTAGATCTGTATTTTACAATCTGGCCCTGGCGCCTTCTCCCAGCAGCTGTTCCCTGGCAGGGGTGGGAATGCCACACGCCCTCAGGGACTCCTCTCAAAGGTCAAGCATGCCTCAAGAGGAGCTGCCCAAGCAAGGATCGTTCGGTCCCGGGATTCTAGCTCTGCCCTTTTACGTTCGCCCTCCCTCCATCCGACTGTGCCGTCATTGTCGCCGAGAATGACGTTTCCAGCCATAGGAGAATCTTCCTGCCACTCGAACATTAGCTCCCGCTCACACCTAAGCCGGCTCCGGTTCCCCCTCCTTTCCCGGCTTCCGCGTAATTTGCCGCGATCGGGTTGGCCCAGGTGTTTGGCCCTCCTCAGCGAGATACCCCGTGAGTGGCTGAGTGAAGGCGCGAGTTTCCGCCTCCCTTCTATCATTGGACCGTGGTTAGCACTGCCCAGTCCCAATGGCTGAACGCGAGAGTCTCCTCCCCACGCGACCATCTGTGCAGCGTCTTGGGCGCGATAGGCTGGTGTCTCCTGTCAAGGACTTCAGGATCGACGCCTTAGGAGCCGGAGCTGGACCCGGAGGAGTGCGCGCCCTTGCTGCAGCCCTCGGCCTCGCCATGCCTACGTCCATCTTCTCTGATGTGCCCCAGGCTCAGCCGGTCTTAGTCTTCAAGCTCACTGCAGACTTCCGGGAAGACCCAGACCCCCGCAAGGTCAACTTAGGAGTGGGAGGTGAGGATGCTGCGGGGAAAGGGGAATGGCAGGCCGGGGGGAAGCATCGCCCATGCGGCGATGCTCTGCGGCTGTCTGCAAACTCGCAGGGCCGGGGTCCAGTCCGCCTGTTTCGAAGGTGGAGAAACTGAGGGAGAAGAGATCGATAGGTTTAGGGAGGGAGCGTCATGGAAAGCGAATGCAGCCCCGCTGATTTGTTCGCCTTTGGGGAGACCTTGGAGAAAGGTCGATGCTCAATCTTGGCTGCTGTGATCTGTTCTCCTAACCCCTGGCTGGGAGCGCTATAGTTCGTAGGGATATGTTAACGTACCCTGACCACGAGGGAGGCATTTTGGCTTAAGGGTCAGCTCTGGATTTGGGAGTCCTTGAAGCTGGCTGTATTGGTTTTTATGACCTTGGGAAAATCCTCGCTCTCTCTGTTATAGTAGCATAATAATATCCTCTTTTTTTTTTTTTTTTTTTCTCCTTCTCGAGCTCAGGAGAGAGAATGCCACGGGAACGACGATTCTGGGAGGCTTGAAGTAGTTTTAGTGGGGACGGGGATTGTCCTTTCCGGCGGGACTTCTTTACCACATGAATGCCTCTCCTGTGTATTGTTTACTTGTGCCACTCACTTTACTGGATAAAGGCCGAAGACCCCATTCTGTGGCCTGAGAAGCTTTGAAAACTTTAGGCAAGCAGAATGACCTCCCCGAGTCTGCGTCCTTGCGTGTTAAAATGAAAAAGTTGGTCTAGATGGCCTCTGAGATTTCCTCTTATTTTAACGTAACGCGATTTATTTGCTATTTCAGCACCACCACGTGGATGTTTAGGCTTTCATAGCTAATTCCTTGGCTTATCTGTCTAAAGAGTGCCTAGTAGTTTGAGAAATAGCCTGTAGAAGGAACATTAGATTACATTAGAGATGCGAGGAAAGAAAAATGTGTTAATTGGAGAAGGGCTAGGAGACGTTTTTCTCATTGTAGCCGTCCTGTTTACAACAGAAATACTGACACCTTTGCGTAAAGCGTATCCAAGATGGCCATAGACAAAATGTTTTAATAAGACTTTAGATTAGAGGAAGTGTTTGTTTGAATTACCTGAATGGTGGTGGAATGGCCAACTATAGGCTATTCTTTGCCCAATCCTGTAAAATACACATTCTACTGTGGTCTTTTTCTATTCTGGAGAAATGATGTTTATCTAAGGATAGTCTCTTTAGAAAAATTATAAGAAGTTAATTGGGTTTTTCTTTATAATACGTTAGTTTCTTTGGTTCTAAAGGTGCAAAGCCAAATAGGTTATTTCGGTGTTTTCTGTTGACATGGAATAGATATATTCTGCTTTTTGTTGTCTACAGCTCTTGAGTTGGAGCTGGCTAATAGTGGTGATTATAACTGATTTTATGGTTAAAAAATTTTAAAAAACAGTGAAATTAAGCATTGTTGTAATAATGTCTTTCTAAGTTCTTTTTAGAACATCAGGTAGCTCTCTTCCCAGAGTTTTTAGAAACATTGGGCAGTGGAAACTCCTTTTACCATGAAGACCTGCAGTTTCTCTTAGAGTTTTCTGGGTGCACTGAAAGTTTTATCAATTTGTTTAAGGTCACACAGCCTTGTCAGATGCAAAACTAATTGCAAAAATAGTCTTCTGTCCACTTCATCATTAGGTCTCAGAATCAAAGAATCATAGGTTCCCACAACTATCTAGTCTTTTTTTTAAAAGCCATTTTGCAGATGAGAAAACTGAGGCCCAGAGAGGTAAAGTGAACTGTTCCCAAAGTCACATTCAATAGTGTTAGAATGGCATTTTTTAGTATGTTATATGAAGTCTTCAGATTCATTTAAACTGTGTACTAAAACTCCCTATTCACAACTGGTTACATTAGAAGCCTGTTTGTGGCATCTTTGTATCATTGCATCCGTGGATTTTTGGGTTTTTTTATTTGTACATTGCTACTGTATTCTCATAGTTGAGAGAATATAAGTTACAGCTTTCTTTTACTAAAAGTTACACCTGTGAAAGAAAATTGCTTCTAGGGAAACTCTAGGAAGATGTCCAGTTTGCTTTACTTCGATTGGTTGCATTTTATTGTAAATTTGTCAATTTGATTAATGCACTATAGTTTCTAGAACCCTACTACCTAGTCTTTGAATCAGAAGGATTGCATTTGAATTCCAATTACTACACCTACTAACTTAAGCAAGTAGTTAGGACACTAGGCCTGAGTCTCCTAATTTGTAATATCAAAAAAAAAAATACTACACTACTCATTTCATGAATAATAATATTGTTCTGCTAGTTGGATTTTTGAGGAGGGGGAGAAATACTATGTAAAATTTTAATGGATTGGGAGGTAGATAGCTAAGTGATATAGTGGATTGAGTGCTGGGCCTGGAGTCTGCAAGATTCAACTTCCTAAATCCTATACCTATATGACTTTGGGCAAGTGACTTAACCCTGTTTGCCTCAGTTTTCTCATCTGCAAAATGAGGTAGAAAAGGAAATTGCAAATCAATCCAGTATCTTTGGCAAGAAAGATGCCAAATGGAGCCACGAAGAATATGACAGAACTGAAAAAATAAGCAAATATTAACAGGTCACTGGATCAATCTATTTTAGCCAACTATTTTCATTCTTGTATTCAAATAGTTTCTTTCTCCAGGTATTTGTTTCTTGCTATGATACTTAACATATCTTTAATTTTTAAAAATCTGATCTGTAGATTTATTGCTATGGGGAATTCCTGATAAGGAAACTCTCCTCTATATAGTCATGGATTTAGAGATCTGTTTGGGATTCCTGAGGAATAACTTGGTGTCCTGGATCTCACTGCCAGCATGTGTCTGAGGCAATTTTGAAATCAGGTTATTCAGTTAATAAATAGTTTATTACATTTTAAATATAAATAATAATATTTTTCCAATTACATATAGTGACAATTTTTGATATCCATTTTTATAAGACTTCGAGTTCTGAATTTTTCTTCTTCTCCCCTCTCCATTTCTTCTTCCTCTTTCTCTAGACAGCAAGCAATCTGATTTTGGTAATAAATAATTTTTGAGGGTTTATTAAGTCTACTACTAAATACTAAGGCTACAAAGAAAGGTAAAAGACAGTTCCCGGTCTCAAAGAGCCGGAGGCTACTTGCAAACAAGCAATATTCAGGATAAATAGTAGATAATCACACAACACAAGCACTAGCCTTAAAGGAATTAGGAGAAGCTTGCAGGAGATAAGGTTTTTGTTGGTATTTGAAGAAGACCAGCGGTAGCCAGGAGCCAGAGCTGAAGAGGGAGAGTATTCCAGGCACTGAATGGCCAGAAAAAATGCCTGAAGTCCGGTAGTGAAGTATCTTGTTGGAGAAATAACAAGAAAGTTGCTCCTGCTGTTCCTATATAGACCCTGGCCCACATATATATTTAGATCCAACACTATTATTGGTTCTTTGAGCAACTGAAGACTATATTTGGGTATAAGACATAATAAGAAAACCCAGAAAGTTTTTTTCTGATCTACCCCCAGGGTACTTCTTGTTTTAATTTAAACAAGGCAAAATTATTACAATATGATACTAACAGACCTTGTAATATTGATATATTACTTAATGCTTTACAGATGAAATGAGGTTTATATGCATAATCCCATTTGATCCTTAGGACAATTGAGTCCTTTATAGGTCCTTTAACTAGTAAATGATTTTCAATTCACTGAAGTCCAGATTGCTTTCTGTTATGTAGTTCTTTTTAAAAAATAGTTATAAAAATATTTTAAATAAGTTCAGAGACCTCAGATTCTTATATATAGTATTCTTAAAACCCTAGTGTTATGAAGTCATTAATATCGTGTAAGAATAATTATAGAATCCACTTAATTTTCTGTGTTTCCCCCCTATTTTCTCATTTCACTGTTCTCCCTCCAAAGGAAGTTGGTATAACCAGGAAAGGAATGGGTTGCAGCAGGTGTACAAAAGTTTGATGGTACCCTTAATCTAATTCACCCTTTGGACTCTTCTGGTTTAAAAGGGTGTCTTAGTTTATAAAGTCTTGCTTATTTCTAGAAAAGCAAAAATCTGAGAGACATCTACCAGGGGACCAGGAAAACTGACCAGAGATACTCAATTTCACTGGTACAACTGGCTCCTATTAAAACCTTTATTAAGGTCATTAGGCAAAAGGCATCAATAATAATATCAAACCTAAATATGTGTGGGCCAGGCTTTGTGTAGGAGGAAGAGGAAGCCACAAAAGAAAGCATTAAGTCCATTTTCCTTCTGCAAATTTCTATTCACTCTCAAAAAAATGCAAAAAAAGTTTTTCAAGGATATACTAAACATAGTAAAAGTTGTATAATCATAGAATGTCTATTTTTTCTACATAGACAATTTTATATTTTACTCTTTTGAAGTCGGCCATGCTACCTACCTTATTCATCATTCTTGGCTCTGAATGAGTGTGGCCTGCTTTCACAAATGAAATCCACCCGACAAAGATTGAAGACCTGCTATCACCACACAAGAATGTCTTCCCAGCTCTTCAGGAGAGTTCCAAAAATAGAATGAGTGCTAGCAACTTTATTGCAATGATTCCTAATGTGACTACTATAAAGAGAAATACATTATTGAATAAGGTCTGGCATTTTAAAAAATCAGGTACCTTATTTTAAAATCATACTTCATAAATTTATCCTATCTCTTTTTTTGATAGTTACTAGATAGGTAACTAGTCAATTCAATGAATGAATAAAAATATCTTCAAGTATGTTACTGATAAGATATGGCTCGTGGCAGGAATGTGGATTGGTCTCTTAGTTCTCTAGAACAACAAGGCTGCGATAAGAAAAGGCATTTTATTTAAGAGAGAGACACCAAGATGTTCACTTAGTGGGCAGTGACAAAGAATTGCAAAGAGACATTTTCTCAGGGCTTACTTTTATACAAAAAAAAAAAATTGAAACCCATTTAAGTTTTGCATCCAAAAGGAGCATATTTGAGATAAGTTGTTCTGAGCGAGGCTGTATTGTCCTCATCATTACCACATGGCTTGCACTAAATATATAAAAATGAGAAAATGCAGACCAGCTAAGTGGTGGAGATAGCATTTTGATCTTATTTTGAAGTCACAAGGATGGTGAATAGAGTGTATTTCTTTTGATTTCGATTATTTGATTAAATCTCCCAAAATAACCTTGTCAGTAAAATTATGTAAATTGTTCTGTTGGATGGTTTCATGGACCAGCTTGGTGTAATGGAAAGGACACTGGATTGTGTTCTAAGTAAAGTACTTTGTAAACCACAAAATATAATTATGAACTGCTATTATTATTTACCTTCCCCAAGAATGTTGATTCGTGCTTTGGTGTCAAAAGCAGCTCTGTGGTGGAATACCATAGAACCTTTGGGTCTAATCTTTCCTTTCCTTTCCTTTTCCTCCCTTGTAAATCAATATATTTACCTTAATCAGTTAGCCAGATGAATTAAATTAGTCTAATTTAAATAATTGACTAGTTAACTGATTAATTAGATCAAATTAGACTAATTTTATTAGTTAGCCAGCTTCAAAGCTAGGGTGTTTAATAGAATGATATGGTTTAGAAAAATTAGAAATAGAACATTCCCTCTCTAAATTTGGGCGATGTTCTCCCAGAGACACATACTGAACACTGAGAACGTGTGTGTGTGTGTGTGTGTGTGTGTGTGTGTGTGTGTGTGTGTGTAAGCAACGTGCACAGAAGAGTTTACAAGTCTAGAACACATGGCCAGGCATATATCTGGGGGAGGGGAGTCATATACTTAGGCAACAAATATGGCACATTCATGGAAAGGCAACTTCTACCTCCCATGCTTCAGGCCTTAATTCTTTTCAACATTTTAATCAATAATTTGGATGCTTAAACTGATGGAACTGGAAAGGAGACCTAATTGGATAGATAGTAAAATGATTTAAAGTATTCCTAACAGGCTAAAATTCTGACTTGGGTTGAATTTATTAAAATTCAATATGGATAAGTATAAATGACTTCATTTAGGTAAAAAAAAGTTGGTTTTTTTTTTTTTTTTTTTGCGTGTGTGTGTGTGTGTGTGTGTGTGTGTAAGTGTAGGGTAGGACATGCACGGCTCCCCACCTCCCCCATTCATTTGTTCATTTGAAAAAGATTTGAGAGTTTTATTTGATCACCAGCTTAAGGTGATTTAGATTATGGTGCAGCTACCAGAAAAGTTAATGCAATCTTAGGCTCCATTAATAAAAACAGTAGTCCCATTGTCTTCCATGCTACTTAGTGCCCATTCTGGAGCATTGTACTCACATTTGGGAGCCACACTTAAAGAGTGACATTGCTAATGCAGAGATGGAAGTTTAGGTTGATAAAAAGATGTAGGAGTAGAGAAGAGGATGGGACACAGAACAACTAGTTTTTAGTTATTAGTTGATCACACAGAAGAGGAGGATGTGTATTGCTGTATATGTAAATTAAGGACAGAAGTTATAGAGAGACATTTTCAAATTGCATTTGAAAAAATTTTTTCTTATATTTACATGGTCTTAACACTACAAGAAGCAACTTCATAGAGCTTTGGGACTAAGAGGAATCTTGTTGTTCCACCCGTGTCTAATTCTTAATGACCCTTTTTCTTGGCCAAGATAAAGTGGTTTACCATTCCTTTCCCAGCTCATTTCACAGATGAACAACTGAGGTAAATGGAGTTAAGTGTCTTGCTCAGTATCTCATAGCAAGTAAGTGCTAAGGCCACATTTGAATTCTGGAAGATGTCTTCATGACGCCACTGTGATATCTAACTACTCAAGGAGGAACCTTAGAGGTTATCTAATTCAACCCCTTCATTTTTACAAATGAGAAAACTGACTTCAAAATTTAAATGACTTATTCAAGCTCATATAAGTGGTAGGCAGTATGAAAATCTCTTAACTCTTACAGGCATATTGTGTGCTGGACTTGTGGTCAGAGAACATGAGGGATTGGACTAGATGACCTTTGAGATCCCTTCTAGCTCTAGTTCTGTGATCTTTTGACACAGTTCTTTCTATCACACTTCAGTGTTTGAGGTAATGACCTATTTTCTTTAAGGACACATAAGCAGTAGCTAGAGAACCATTGTTTAGGGATGCTCCAGAAGAAATCCTAGCTCTCATCCAACTTGAAAATACTCTCCTCGATTCTGTAAATCATAAGTGTCACAAACTATTCTGGAAAGTAAAGTAATAATTAGGGTTTTGCCCTAAGGTAAAGATAATAAATATTGGTCATTAAAATTAACAAATATTCAAAGACCAATATAGAAAATGCAGCAAGATCATAAATGTTTGTAGAAGTGAAGCCTTGAATAATTGAATAATTAAGGCTTTATTGGAGAGTTTGTGTCAAAGGGTTTTGTTCATTATTAATTCTTGCAGATGCTATCTATGTGTGTTTGGCCAACAATGTTGGTCATTCTCCTTCTAAACTGTTTGCCCTGTATTTATAGGAATAAAGTCCACCCCCAAAAGTAGCAATTCTTTTCTGAAAATTGGAAAATTGAAGAGCAGAGCATTTATTTCAGTGAGGGTAAGCCTGAACTGGTTTATCACATTCATATATCTTTTCTCTATTGATCTCAAATAGGTAATATGTTTAGGGATCCAGTATGAACTATACCTTAGCTCACACTCATATACCTCAGAGTAGTCACAGGAAATTTGTAATATATTTCTCATATTAAAACTATTTCAGAAATTTCTGGTAGTTTCAATCAACTTTATGGGTTGGTAAGAACAAGGATAACCAGTGGACAGTCATCTTTGTGCTCAGAGAATATCCTCAAATTATCAAGGAAAAATAAGAGGGATATTGATCTCATAACAAATCACTGACAGGAATTGAATAGGTCTGAGAGGCTCAAAGGGATTACCCTCATTGCTGAGACTAGGGATCCATCTGAGTGTTTGCAGTGTTTGTCAAACACTGACAAGGTTTGTCAGAAATCAATAGCATTACTCAGTATATATCTCATGGAAATATAATTAGCCCTCAGTTTTCTTGATCAACTTTTCCATCAAGAGTTTAACAAGAGTACCCAACATTTGAGGACTTGAATTGTGAAGTCTGGAAGAAGTGTTTCCTGATCCATCCTTCAGTGGATGAGGAGTTTTTTGATTGTGGTCCCTTGAAGGTATCCACAGAAAGCCTACCTACCGTTTGCAATGATTACACTCATTAATATGAACCATCAGTTCATAATCCTGTTGGGTCTGCCTGCCCAAAGACTCATGTCCATTCCCTTTTCTCCATTTATATCCACACTACTCTAGTTCAGGTCTTTATCACCTCACACCTGGAATATTGAAATATTGAGTGGTATCAAGAACTGAAATAAATCAAACTCATAAATGGAGGAATCAAGTGTTTTTAATTGAGACAGTAGGATTGGAAGCCTTCAGTCCAAGTCTGACTAGATGGTTGTCTGATCAGGAAACTTATAAAAAAGACTTGTATACTTTTAGGAGGAAAGGCGCGGAGGAGGTTATATTAAATAGTGAGGCCTAATTATGAGACCCCCAGTCTTCTTCAACAATTCCTGACAAGGAATTTTTTTTTCATCTTTATTGTCTGATTGGTAACCTATAGGTCCCAGGTCAAGTCCCATTTGGTCATTATTTGGGCCTTGATTGACTCAGATTGAATGCAAATAGCAATCATTTATCCTTTGGCCAGAAACCCTGAGGTTCTCCTCCTCTGGATTATTGTTATTTTTTGACTAGGTGAAAATAGAGGTTCTTTGCCAATGCTGCTACCTAATTTTAGTCACTGAATAGGTGTGGCCTCAGTCAAATTTGAGACCTGTCACCTCTAGTATATCTGGCCACTGGACCCAGATGCCTTAGGAGGGGAAAGTGAGGCAAGTGACCTTGCATAGCTCTCCCTCCCTTAAATCTAATTAACTTGCATGTCATAGCATTACCTCCTGCAGGTCCTCTTCAGAATGAAGGACAAATAGCTATCAATCTCCACAAGACTAGAACTTCAGAAGTTCCTTTGGCAGCTGGAGCTGCTTTTGTTTACAGCAGAATGGAGTTTTGTTCTACCCAATTGAGAATAAATGACATTACTAAAAATCTGCCATTGCTAGGATTGTTCAGAGGGAAGGGTTTTCTTATTGTGTCAGTATGGCTTTTTGACAGAGAAGTTAATGTTACATTTGATGTTAACAATATTCCCGTCAGTTCTAGTAGACTTGGCATGGAAAATACCATATGTATCCAGAGAGTATTATAGAGACTGAATGTGCATCAAAGCATACTATTTTTTACCCTTTTTGTTGCTTTTTTTTCTTGTTTTTCCCCCCTTTGGTCTGATTTTATCTGTACAGAATGACAAATATGAGAATGTTTAAAAGAATTATACACATTTAACCTGCATCAGATTGCTTGTTGTTTTGTGGAGAGGGGAGGGAGAAAAATTTAGAACACACAATCTTACAAAAATGAATGTTGGAAACTATCTGTGTATTTGGAAAAATAAAATCGTATTGGGGAAAAATGAAAAAATAAAATCTGGAAAAACAGCCCAACAATATTCTTGTTGGTAGCTTCCCATGATATCTGGTACATAGTAGGCCCTTAATAAATACTTGTTGACTGATAACTTCTGCAATAAAATTCAGACTCATTTAAAGCAACTCATAATCTGTCTTTCTAACATCATTTCGTGTTACTAGTTGTAATGTACCCTTCCTTTTCATCATATTACAGAAGTCATTTTCCCCTAAAGCTGCCCTCTGTGCTCAGAAGTTCCCTCATCCAATTTCCAATAATGTTTTCTCTCTTCCAGACATTCCCTAGGATACTTAAATACTTAACTGTATACTTATAGACTTCCTTCTACATAAGACTCTTGAGGGCTGGAAGGCATTTGCTTTGTCACTCCAGTACCTTACATACCTCTGCTTATCCTTCAGATATTTGTCTGACTTTACTTGCTTTTAATGCCCTCAAACCTTTTTGACCTTGGTTCTATCAGATGCAATGGACATTTTCCTACAAAGTTGCCCTTCCTCTCAGTGGTGCTTGGTTAATTTCTTAGATGTTTGGTGAACAGTATTTATATGTGATTCTTTAGGATTAGAGAAGTTGGTACTATATTGATTAATCCTTTGCAGGTTGGGTGAGAAATGGGAGTTCACATCTCTTTCCCTACAATTCTCTTTCATCATTTCAGCTTTAAGGACTATTTGCTGCCCAAAGACATAAAAATTGTAAAACTATTAGTTGATGAAATTCCTGGCAATAATCCTTATCAATACAGAGACATTTTTAAAAAATTGATTTATTTATTTGCTTACAGCATAGGTTCCTGGTACAGAACAGGGCTTCTTGAAGTTTTTCTATTTGTGATTCCTTTTCCCCTCAAGAAATTTTTATATGACTCATGTACATAGGTATATAAAATACATATACAAACCAAACATTTACTGATAATAGATCATAATTTTGCAAGAAGCTAAAACATATAAGATTGGGCCAAGAACAGCTGTTTCATGGATACCATGGAATTTTGCCTAGGACAGAAGGAGAAGGCAAAGATTTACACATCAAAGAACAAATAGAAGAAAGGGAAGATCTGTATCAGGTAAAATTATGAAAAGTAATAAATGTTGGAGATAAAATTACAATTTGTGGACTATTGACACTGAGGCTGTAGTTAGTTACTTGGTGTGCCTCATCTTAATTAAATAGAAGTAATAAAACAATCCAGAAATTCTCTTATCCCTACCCATTTAATCATTTGAGCTCAAATTTGAGGTCTCATTTATATTCTGCAGGCTCTAGCTAGTAATATGATCTGTTTTAGGCAAATGGCAGTAAGAAAGCCAAACCAGAAAAAAATTTTTCTTAAGACATTGACTTGCCTCAACCTGGGAATACATGCAAAGGGAGTAGATGGTAATGAATAGTATGAATTCTTAGAGTTATCAGAGTTTGGCCAGTGCTCAGGTGGAATTAGGTTTGCTGAATGCTTCCCAAGAGGGAAAACTTGAGTTGAGCTTTAGGGGAAGTTGGGGATTAAAAGAGGGAATACATTTTTGGCATGAGGGACAGCCTATTCAAATGTATGGAGGTGGAAGATGGGAACAGCAAATAAGCTAGTTTAGTTAGAACAAAGAGTGGATGAAGGGGAGTAATGTGAAATATAGAAAGGTAAGTTAAAAGAGATGCAATATATTGTATAGATTGGTATATTCTAAAGAATTTTATATGCCATGTTGAAGAATCCATTTTGTCTTAGAGGTAATGAGGAGTATAAGATTATTTTTACTGGTATATGGGATGATAGATTATAGAGATATAAAGAATGGAAATAGGGAGACCAACTAAAAATCTATTAGAATAGTCCTTATGAAAGGTTTTGAAGGCCTAAATGAGGGTAATGACTGCTTGAGTTGAGAAGACATATGCAAGAAATGTTTGTAGGCATAATTGATCTGACAGTAACTCTTTGGATGTGGTGTTTTGAGGGATAGAGGAATTGAGAAGGATTCTGAGGCTGCCAGGTTTAATGCTTGGAAGAATGGTGATGTTTAAAAAATTAGCAAAGCAGGAGAAAAGGTAGGGGATGGTGGGGCAAAGAGGAGAGGGAAACAGTTTTCTTTTCCCACATTTTAGTTTGAGGTGTTCTAAGGGAAATCTGGAAGATTTCTGCTCATGATCAAGTTGGACCATATAAATTTGAAAAAGCCATTGATGGTAATAGCAGATAGCTGCTTGTTTGTGAAATGTGGGTATATTCCTAACTTATCTTTGGTTATTAACTAGTAATGTATAACAAATCAGATGTGGTTGCTTCTATTCCTTTCTCTGTTCACATATACATTTATAGGAACAGAAAGTATGTAATGCCTAAATTTTTCCCTAATGGGCAAATTTCTTAGGCATACTTGACCCAGTTTGAGAACACTGATTCCTACCACTTGATGAAAAGAGACGGTAACTGGAAATGAAGAGTAGGATAATATACAGAGGGAAGTCCCTGATTGATAATGGTAGGAGTGAAATATCAAGAAAGTAAATCCAATCCCAATGACATCATGGCCTCAGTATAATGTACAAGGTTTCATTATGGTGATCATGTTTAATATAGGATTTTATTAGTGGTTTTCTATTTTGTTTTGGAGAAGGAGGTAATAAAAGCCTCTTTGTCTTGCCAAACTTTCTTACAAAGAAGGATTCTATGAAGATTCTCCTTTCTGTCTTGCAGCATATCGCACAGATGAAGGCCAGCCTTGGGTTTTGCCAGTAGTGAGAAAGGTAGAACTTCAGCTTGCTAAAAATGACTCTCTGAACCATGAGTACTTACCTATCTTGGGACTGCCAGAATTCCGAACCAATGCTTCCCGCATTGCTCTTGGGGAAGACAGCCCAGCCATCAAAGAGAAGCGGGTAAGTTCTGGGTAAGGAATCATTTTTCCTTTAAATATTTGTGGAGGCAATTCACAAAAAGATACTTTGAAGTAAACCAAATGACAGTGATAAACTTTGAGTTAGAGCAATATGATTATAATGATCAAAACCAGAAAATGACTGTAGGCTACTCTCTAGAAAACACATACCTTGATATACCTCTGGCTCTTCAGCACATAAAATAAGAACTAACTTTGATGATGTTACTTCTTTTTTTTTTTTAAATTTTTGTTTAATGATTACTTTATATTGACAACATTATCCCTTGCACTCGTTTCTTTTCCGATTTTTTTCCCCTCCCTCCCTCCACCCCCTCCCCTAGATGGCAAGCAGTCCTTTATATGTTGGATATGTTGCAGTATATCCTAGATACAATATATGTTTGCAGAACCGAACAGTTCTCTTGTTGCATAGGGAGAATTGGATTCAGAAGGTATAAATAACCCGGGAAGAAAAACAAAAATGCAGATAGTTCCCATTCGTTTCCCAGTGTTCTTTCTTTGGGTGTAGCTGCTTTTGTCCATCATTTAGATGTTGTTACTTCTGTCTAATTTTACAATCATCCAATTCTATCAACTAGTTGTTAATTCCAACATGTTAGAAAGTAGCAATTAAAAAACAAGTATCTGATGAGCTACTATTTTATGTTTACTATTCTGCACACTGAGAGTCAGCTAGGTGGTAGAGACAAGACTAAGCTTTCTAGGTTCAAATCTGCCCACAAACTAGCCTTACCAGTTGGGCAAGTCACTTAACCCTCTTTGCCTTAATTTCTTCATCGATAAAATGAGCTACAGAAAGGAAATGGCAAATCACTTCAGTATCTTTGCCAAGAGTCACAGTGGCAGATGTGGCTGAAAACAACAGAATGACACCAAATATTAAGGAATATAGAAGATAAAGGTCCTATTAGAAAGATTATTGAAGATAGTACATAAGATAATAACAGGTTGCTATTTGGTGTAATACTGTATTATTAGAATTCCAAAGTGAAAGAAATTGATACAAGTGGAATTTGAGGATAGGCAAGATCTGAAGAGGTGAAACAGAATAGTGGACAGAGAGCCAGACAGAATAGACAGATCAGAGTTCAAGTCTTGTTTTTGATATATTGGGTCATGCCTTCAGTGTAATGTCCAGGTCAGAGAATTTGGATGTTTTAGTCACTTTTCTTCATGACTCCAAATTATTTTACAAAAGGCTTGTACTAATTCACAGGTGAACTAGTAGTGCATTAATGTGCCAGCCTTTCTTTAACCCCTTCAAGATTCTTTTGTCATCTTTGCCAATTTGTTAGATATTAACAAATATAATTAACAAATTATAGATACAATAACAAATTATAAGTACATAAAACCTCATCATTGTTTTCATTTGTATTTCTTCTATTAGTAGTAGTTTGGAGCATTATTTCATGTACTTGTTAATAATTTGCATTTTTGAGAACTCTTTATTCATATTCTTTGACTATTTGTCAGTTGGAGAGTAGCTTTGGATTATCAGTTCCTGTCTTGTTACCAACTGATTAATGTATTGTCAAACACATTTATGTTGCAGAAATTCTGATTCAGTCTTGTTAGCTTAAAATATTAGGTAGATGTAGTTTTTCATCTACCTAATAAAGCTAGACTTAGATATATGCTACCAATAGATAGCAGAGCTTTGTTTCTTCCTCTGCTAAACAGTTATTGGTATTTTGCTATCTCAAAACTCAAGGCTGCAAATATTAGTAGAAAAATATGAGTATACATGTGTGAAGCTGCTCATTATAGAAACTAGTCTTATAAACCCTTTAGTTTCATTGAATTGCTGTGATTCAAGTAGGTGTGACTTAAGATGCAACTCTTTTTTTTTTTTTTAATAACTTTTTATTCATAGAACCCATGCCAGGGTAATTTTTTACAGCATTATCCCTTGCATTCACTTCTATTCTGATTTTTCCCCTCCCTTCCTCCACCCCCTCCCCCAAATGGCAAGCAGTCCTTTACATGTTGAATAGGTTACAGTATATCCTAGACACAATATATGTGTGCAGAACCGAACAGTTCTCTTGTTGCACAGGGAGAATTGGATTTAGAAGGTATAAATAACCCGGGAAGAAAAACAAAAATGCAAGCAGTTTATATTCATTTCCCAGTGTTCTTTCTTTGGGTGTAGCTGTTTCTGTCCATCTTTGATCCATTGAAACTGAATTAGCTCTCTTTATGGAAGAGATCCACTTCCATCAAAATATGTCCTCATACAACATCGTTGTCGAAGTGTATAATGATCTCCTGGTTCTGCTCATTTCACTCAGCATCAGTTCATGTAAGTCTCGCCAGTCCTTTCTGTATTCATCCCGCTGGTCATTCCTTACAGAACAATAATATTCCATAACGTTTATATACCACAATTTACTCAACCATTCTCCAATTGATGGGCATCCATTCATTTTCCAGCTTCTAGCCACTACAAACAGGGCTGTCACAAACATTTTGGCACAAAGAGGTCCCTTTCCCTTCTTTAGTATCTCTTTGGGGTATAAGCCCAGCAGAAACACTGCTGGATCAAAGGGTATGCACAGTTTGATAACTTTTTGAGCATAGTTCCAAATTGCTCTCCAGAATGGCTGGATGTGTTCACAATTCCACTAAGAATGTGTCAGTGTCCCTGTTTTCCCACATCCCCTCCAACATTCCCCATTATCTTTCCCTGTCATTCTAGCCAATCTGACAGGTGTGTAGTGGTATCTCAGAGTTGTCTTAATTTGCATTTCTCTGATTAATAATGATTTGGAGCATATTTTCATATGTCTATAAATAGTTTCAATTTCTTCATCTGAGAAGTCTGTTCATATCCTTTGACCATTTATCAATTGGAGAATGGTTTGATTTCTTATAAATTAGAATCAATTCTCTATATATTTTGGAAATGAGGCCTTTATCAGAACCTTTGATTGTAAAAATGTTTTCCCAGTTTATTGTTTCCCTTCTAATCTTGTCTGCATTTGTTTTGTTTGTATAAAAACTTTTCAATTTGACATAATCAAAATTTTCTATTTTGTGGTCAATAGTGATCTCTAGTTCTTCTTTGGTTATAAATTCCTCCCTCTTCCACAGGTCTGAGAGGTAAACTATCCTATGCTCTTCCAATTTATTTATAATCTCATTCTTTATGCCATGAACCCATTTTGACCTTATCTTGGTATACAGTGTTAAGTGTGGGTCAATGCCTAGTTTCTGCCATACTAATTTCCAATTTTCCCAGCAATTTTTTGTCAAATAATGCATTCTTGTCCCAGAAACTGGGGTCTTTGGGTTTGTCAAACACCATAATTATTAAAGTTATTGGCTGTTTTGTCCAAGATGCAACTCTTAAGGGGAGGTGAAGCTGAACAGAGGGAAGAAATGAGTATAACGTGATGTCAAAACGTCTGAAAAATAAGACTGGTTTAGAAAGATGGGACATATTACTAAAAGATGGATTAATCTGACAAGCTGGGATCATCTCATGTGTTTTCTAAGAAATTTTCAAACCTTGGTTCAGATTCTGCAGCAGAGAAATATCTTACAGAGATTTTTAGTCTCTGGAAAATATGAATAGAAGTTAACTACCTTCAGCCAATGATCATCTTTCTATTTTTCAGATAGGAAGTGTGCAGGCTTTGGGAGGAACAGGTGCCCTTCGAATTGGAGCCGAGTTCTTACGCAGGTGGTACAATGGAACAAACAATGCATCTACTCCTGTCTACGTGTCTGCTCCAACCTGGGGTGAGTTTTTCACTATCAGGAAAAGATAAAAAGAGAGAACAGGAAAGAATGATCCTTTTGATTTCTTTATTGATTTATTGATCAGTCTTAACAAAATATTAACAAAATCTTGATGACTTGTGTTGTGGGTTATGTGTACAAGTAATCTGATGCTAAACTTCAGATTTCAGCAAGAATAAATGGTTAAAAATGTGAGATTGGAATATTGGACAGGCAGATATCTTGGTAGTAGGACATAATACTGCAGTAAAATACAATTGCAGTTGTAATGGGACTAGTAGAATTCATATCCTCTTATAAATGACCCTGTTCCAGAAAGTCTTACAATTGGAAAGAAATCTTCAAAATCCCTAAGAAAAGGTCTGTTTTGTCGAATCTTAGATTATAGCAACAATGTTTGTGAAACACTTTTACTTTTTATTTTAGAAAATCACAATGGTGTGTTTGGTGCTGCTGGCTTTGTGGACATCCGATCATATCGTTACTGGGATGCAGCTAAGAGAGGGCTTGACCTTAAAGGCCTGCTGCAAGATATGGAGGTGAGGGACTTATTCATTTAATTATTAATTCATTTATCCTTCATCTATCTATGTCTATTTATTACATAATAGAAAGTTACAGGGAGCCTTGTGGGAAGGTTTTCTAGGAGGAAGAAGGGATCTTGTCTTTGGGTTAAGAAAGGCTTGGGCCACTTTTCTCAATTTAGATAGTGTCTTCTGGGGTTTAATTACATGTATGGAACAAATTCAGCTTTCTCATTACATTCAATGGCTTACCAAACCATTACTGATTCTACTTCCTGATATTTCCTGTTGCTACCCGTCAGAACTGATGCATATTGTTTTTCCTCAGAATGCTCCAGAGTTCTCTATCTTTGTCCTTCATGCCTGTGCACATAACCCCACTGGCACTGATCCAACTCCAGAGCAATGGGAGAAGATTGCTTCTGTCATGAAGGTAACTGGCACTTTCAGCATCTATCTATGATGCTGTTGACACAACCTTTTTAATGCATATACTAGTATGATTCCAAAAAACCATTTGATAGGTACCAAAAGGCATGAGTAAAATCAGACAATCATCTCTCTCAGAAAAATCCATATTAATGCTCTCAGAACCCTGTTGTTGTGGTACAGTTGGCATTAAAAATCAATGTTGGAAGGTATACCTTGTTCACTAACTTTAGGGTTGGGATTATTTCCTTCTAACAGCAAATACAATGCTAAAATGTACTGACTAAAACCATTTAATTGGGATCCTTCTGAAAAAATTCAATTGCCAGAGTATAGAGGATTTCCCCTTTAATGTTACCATATTCTGATATATTTAGTGGTATAATCCTTAGGTCTGAATAGGCTCACATATGGCAGGGCATCTCCCACAAGGTCCATGGGCCTTGTGCAGCTCCTGGGTGTCGACTTGGTATTCTGCTCATAGATGAACAGAGAAGGAGAGCAGCAGTTGTATCTATAGGAGTTAGGGAGAGAAATCAATGACTTACAAATATCTTGTAAGGTGTTCATTCTGAGAAGTTAGGTTTTGTTTTCAGTTGAGGCAGGAGAATGAATTTATTAAGACTAGGGCAGGTTCTCCCTCTCTAATTCTCCTTCTCTTCTTGCAGCGCCGATTTCTGTTCCCTTTCTTCGACTCAGCCTATCAAGGTTTTTCATCTGGGGACCTAGACAAGGATGCTTGGGCTGTCCGCTATTTTGTGAATGAGGGCTTTGAGCTCTTCTGTGCTCAGTCCTTCTCCAAGAACTTTGGCCTTTACAGTGAGTGCCCTCCTAAATAAACTCCTTTAGCCTACTGGGCCCATATCACACAATGGCTGGGTTGGAAACCTTTATGTGGGGGAAAGATCATTGGACTTAGATTTGATATGTATCTTTCTCTTTAGACGAGCGGGTGGGAAACCTGACCGTGGTTGGGAAAGATGGTGATAACGTCCTGCGTGTCCTTTCCCAGATGGAGAAGATTGTGCGTGTCTTGTGGTCCAACCCTCCTGCTCAGGGAGCTCGGATAGTGGCCACTACCCTTTCCAGCCCTGAGCTTTTTACTGAGTGGTAAGGTTCACAGGTAGAAATAAGAGGATTAGGAGCTTTATATTTAATCTATTTTCTTACATAAATTAGATGGTTTTGTTTTATGACAATAACTAATAACCAGACAATTATTAATATTAAAAATTTGTTTATCAAATATTTATTGCCTACATATCCAGTATTCCAGAGAAGCATAGAATATCCTATTGCTTCATTTTCTACAAAACACATTTTTCTCAACTTTCTTCTTTGATTAAACATACAAAATAGAATGTAGTTTAAACAAATGTGTAACCGATTTTTTTTTTTAAATGAAGGTATTACCTAAGTCAAATACTTGTTATTCTCTTTGGTACCCCATTTAGGTTTTTTTTTTTTTTGGCAGAGATAACAGCTAATAGAGGAGTTAAGTGACTTGCTATTACAGCTAATAAGCGTCTGAGGCTGGATTTGAATTAAGGTCTTCCTGGACTAGAGCCAGGATTACTTTCAAATAGTACTACAAACTTAATATAAGATATTTGGCTATGGGAATTATTAGGAGGAACTTTGATAGATAGACTTGATTTAATGGAAAAATAAAATATCCTAATATCTCAGGGTATTCTGCTACCCCTAGTAACAACATTGATGTACTCTTTTGGTCTATACTTGGTCTCTCCATTCTATCTTTAGGGAGTGATAAGTCAGGAAGAAACCCTTCATGGATCAGAATATCTAGTTTTATCTCATGAGAATGATAATACTTAGATTCTTTCAAAGTAATTAAATGATCAAATGGTTGTTAATTTGATTAGTGCCCACTCTGAAATCCAGAGTACTAAACCATAAGATTTACTATTACTATATTATTATTTACTACTACTTTTGAGACATACTATATAACCATTTTATAGAGTCAATAGTTGTCAACAGTCTGTTTAATCAAGTTTAACCTCAACTCATTGTTAGACCTGCATGAGTTAATACATTATTTTTGCAACAAAGCAGGCCAGTCCTTTCTCAACCCATTTTTTTTTCAGTTACTATTAAGGTTTGCTAGCTAATTTTCAGTTGGTAGGAGTGTTTAAAATGAATTAGAGGATTAGGGACTTTATATATAACTTAGATGATTTTGTTTTATATCAATAACTAATAATCAGACTAACAGTTATTAATATTAAGGATTCATTTATAGTTTACTTCATTTCCTACTCTTACAGGAAAGAAAATGTTAAGACAATGGCTGATCGGATTCTGTTAATGAGAACTGAACTCAGATCGCGCCTTGAAGCTCTTGGCACCCCAGGAACCTGGAATCACATCACTGAACAGATTGGAATGTTCAGTTTCACAGGATTAACTAGTAAGTCCAAGGCAAATCTCCTTCTGGGTTGTCCATTTGTAACTGTTGTGCTCTGAAGCTGACTTTATAGGAAAAACGTTGATAAGCAGCTGTCATAACCTCATTCAGCTTTGTTCCTTGCTTTCCTTTATCTACCTTCTCCAGTTTCCTTTCTGTTTTTTCTTACACAGATTTGTCATTTATTCTATCATAGCTTCTTATAATTTATCACTTTAATTGGTCATTAATTGAGCTGTTAAGGCAGTTGGTCAGTATAGAATTCTGGAGAAGTCAGTGATATAAAGCAAGTATGATTTTCTTATTGTTTCCTACTTAAATCTGCTGAGCCCCTTGAGGGTTCCAATAGCCTGAGTTGGTATCTTAGCAGCTGACAGATGGTTGGGCTTTTTTTAGTCATGTCGGCTTGGTGTAAGTATATCTTTGGAACAGAATATAAGCAAGTTAGGAGGGACATCAGATTTTACTTCTTTCTAACTTTAGGTCAAGGTCTAATGTTGAACTCTTGTACATGCTTCCCATTATCTTCAAGCTTCACCACAATTTTCAATAATATTTTATTTTTCCAATTACATATGAAGATAGTTTTCAGCATTCCAAATTTTCTCTCCTTCCCTCCTCCCCAAGGCAGCAAGTAATCTCATATAGGTTAAATATGTATAATCATTTTAAACATATTTGCATGTTGGTCATGTTTTCACTACAATTCTCTATAAGATTTCTTTGGAGAAAAAATGGTGGAAGTTCACTAGTCAAAGAGATTCTATAAAATCATCTTTTGAGATGTGGAGGACTTAACCACTTTAAAATGTAACAATCAGTTATGTGGAATTTTTGTCAACTAACATGTGGGAAGAGATCTTTTTAAATCCTAGAGATTTTTGTGTGACCATTATGATGACTCATAGAAGGGAAAGAGGAGAGCTTGATATTTACTTGGCTTAGAGGCAAGAAATTTGGATTTGGGAATTAGGAAGACTTTCCCCACTTACCAGTGGTATGATCTTAGGCAAGTTCTTTAGTACTTTACTGAGTCTCTGTAATCCTGGGAAATCAGTTTAATTTTTCTTTTGTTTGTTTGTTTGAATTCTCAAGATAGTTGCTTTATTTCTAATATTTTGATTGATGTGAGAAAGGTGCTTTATGAACCTTAAACACTAAAAACGGGAGCCATAAATATTGGAGACAGGATGGTATAGTGGAAAGAGTGCTGGGCTTGGAGTCATAAGACTAGAATTAGAGTTTTGGCTTTTCTACAGATTTCTTGTGTGACCTCAGGCAAGCCACCTGGATGACAAACTCACTCAAATGTAAAAAGAAGTGGTTAAACTATTTCTATTATCCCTTCTTAGCACTAAATTCCTAGCATCCTTTTAGCAGTAATAACAATGATTGGGAATACTTAGATAGTGCAGTAGAACAAGCACCTGTCCTGGAGTCAGCAGGACCCGAGTTCAAATCTGTCCTCAGACACTTAATATCTACTAGCTGACAAGACTACTTGTCACCCTGGGCAAGTCACTTAACCCCAATTGCCTCTCAAAAACAAAATCAAAAACAATAAAATGAGATTTTGTAGAAAGTATTTCATAGGATAATATATATATCTTAGTTCTAATATAAGTAATAAACATTTCTAAAGGAGGGAAGGTATAGCTATCAGTTTGGGTAATTTACTGGGAGATACTGGATTCAAAAGAAGAAGAATATTATCTGGATAATGCTTAAATTTAAAAACTCAGGAAAAACATCTTTAAAAAAGGCACAAATTTTTATTTTTATAGATCTCAGGAAGTACTTTGTGATCATAATATTTTTTATGCTTCAGATAAGCATCTGTTAAGTATAATAGTTACCTATTTCTAGGATTTTCTTTTCATTTGAAAATTAGGAAGATAGAAAAAGGGAAGTATTTCATTAATATTTATATTTACAACATGGTAGAATTTTTATTATCATTTTACAGATTCCATAATTTTTTACCTTTCTAAAAATTTAAAATCAATAAAGTTGAGCTTTTTTTTTCCTTCCAAAAAATAGCAGTTGCATCTAATTACAAATAATTTTATCTTGTAGGGTACAGTGTCACTTTGCTTAGTATGTATTAAGTTAATATTAAAATCCATTTTTCTATATTAGACTGCCTTCTATTATTACTTACAGATATCACTTAGAAACTTGATGTGATTTTTTCACATTTTTATTTTTTAAAAAGAATCATAGAGCTTTATATAGAGAGCTGAAAAAATACCTTTGAGTTCAACCTTCTCATTTTGTAAATATGAAAATCAAAGTAGTCAAGGAGAATAAATAAAGGACCCACGATCACACAAGAATTTAATTGCAGGACCAGGATTTGAAATCAGGCCTTTGACTCTAGAGCCAGCATTCTTTCCATTGCAGTAGAAAGTATCAGTGAAAACATCTTTATTCTTACTTGTACCTAACTCCTAGTTATCAAATAAAAGAAAAAAAGTCAAAATTCACAAATATTTTTGCTAAAGACATTGAAGGAAATATTTCTACCTATAAAAATGACATCAATATTGTTGAATATTTTGGTTCCTATTTGCTCTTGGGGACATTTTGGGGCTGGATAGTGCTTTGGATATTAATGATAGTTAAAAGGATAAGTGGAATTCTACTGAATCTTAATTTTACTTGATAATTTATAAATGACCAAATTTTATAGTCTTCTGTTTTGATGTCTTCATTTTTCTATTTTAGTCAAGCCAGTTATTGAGTATAGAAATTAGGCCTGCTCTTTTCAGATCATCAACAACTATGTCTTGTGAATTTTACCCTGGAAAACATAGGTTTCTTCAAATGTAATTTCAGGAAATACATTGAGATGAAGCAAAGGAGCCATTGGAAGTAATTTATCCAAAAATAGTAGGTACTGAGTATAGAAATTAGGTCTCCTGTTAACAGATCTTTAGCAATTCCTGGCCTATGAATTGTGCTCTTCTTCAAATGCAAATCAAAAAATACATCAGGCTAAAGCAAAGGAGCCACTAGAAGTATTTTATCTGAAAACAGATGGTCTGACATTGTCTTAATGAGTTTAAAACTAGTACCTATGTACAAGCTCTCTCACTCTTACACTTACACATGGACAGGGTAATTGGGGTTAAGTACTTGTCTAGGATCACACAGCTAGAAAATGTTAAGTGTTTGAGGCCAGAAGAACTCAGGTTCTCCTGATTTTAGGGCCAGTGCTCTATCCATTGCACTATCTAAGTGCTTACCAGAACTGATGATAAAACAGCTTCTGTGTTTTGAATCTCTTACTTTAGATAGTAGAGTTTTAAAATAATTATCAGAATTCTTTTTTAATATTTAGGACCCAACTTAAATCTAATTTGTGAGGGACATTAAGCAGCTATTTAATTAAATGGGAAAATCAGTTCAATTGTAATAAATTTTCTAATAAAGGGGCTTCTTTGGTTTTGAGATGCTCATGTCTGGCTACATCTCAGTGCTCTGGGAAAACCTAAGAAGTCTTGGGGAGCTTGTTAGGAGAGAGAACTTAGTAGTTCTGAGCTGTTGATACAGTGCTCTTTGCTGGTTAACTACATTGTAACTACTATGTTTTATGTAATATGGAAGAACATTGTTATTACAATGTGTTATAATATGGAAGAAACCTCACTCTTGTATTTTCTGGAAGACAAAGCATAAGGTTGAGTAAGCTTTGGTCTTTTTTCAGAATTAACTAAGTGTAATGGGGACAGTTTCCACCTTAAAAATAGCTTTTTTTCCAAAAGCTAACTTGGAAGTCGGTTGTTTTGAATTCAGAGTATATTTTCCAAACACTGGTGTCTAGGTTTCTATGTCCTATAAAAACCTATTTAACTGAGTGATTGAAACACTGTACCTCTAAAATGGGAGGAAAATGTATTACTCTCTGACTTGTTTTGATTAATAGGTGGAGATTTTTTATAGTGAGTCCAGGGTATTGTGAATATTTTTAGGACCACTAGAAAATGACAATACTGCCTCTGTGTCTTAATTCCCTATATACTTGATACCAGTATTATCTTTAGCACTAATTTTATGCATATGGCCACAAATAAGGTAGTTTGGAGCTCACAAATGGAATGAAAAGAGGACCAAATTGGAAAAGAGCTTTTAGTAACTTATGCAAGAGTTAGAAATATGGAATTAAATAGGAATTAAATGAAGGGCTTAAAATGAAATGGATTTAATAGGGTGCAAAGATTTCCTGACTGTATAACTCTTCTGTGAGCAGTTAAAGACGACAGAAGAGTGAGGAGATTGATGCTGGTTTATACAGTCACTTGATTGTCATCATAACATTTATTATAGCACTTTATAAATATTATCTGATTTTTATCAAGAACTTAACAAGTCAAGCCAAATAAACTTTATATCTTTTTTTAAAAGCATGATTACTTAACTGATAAATCTGAAAAAAAAATTGTAGTTGCAATTAGTTTATCCAAATTTTTAGCAAAGCATTTGATAAAATATTTCCTTTCATAGGGATTGAACTTGTGACTTATATAGAGAACTTCTTAAAAAAGGAAATCACCTCTAGTGAGTCAGCTTTTCTATAATTTAGCCTCTTAGGGAGCTTCCTAAAACGTGGTAGTGGTGAGTGGCAAGTTAAGTGACTTAATTTATGTCAGCATGTGTCAGAGGCAAGTTGAACCTGGTCCTTTCTGGCAATAGACCACAATGCCTCTCCTATCCTATCTTATCTTATGTTTGTAGAAAAGAGAAGGTATTGGGACTCAATAATAAAACATTTAGGTAGAAATAGAATTACTTGAATGACCATGCAGTGTCAGCTTGGCAGAGCTCTAGTGAAGTGTCCCAGGAATACATAATTGGTCTCCTGTTTTTGAATATTTTTATCAGGGTAAAGGCTAAATGATGTGCTTGTCAAATTTTCAGTTGACACAAATCTGGAAGGAAGAATATATACCCCCCCCCCAATTGTACCAGTCCTTTTTGTGCTATAAAAAAATTAGGAAAAACAAGTAGATACCCATCTATGTGGGAATGGCTGGACACATTATATTTTAATGTCATGCAATTATTGCTCTATATGAAACAACGAATGCAAAGAATTAAAATGAGCTCATATAAATTGATAAAGAACAATAATTCCAAGAAAACAATGTGCTCAAATAATCTGATTATGTAAAGGAAAACAACAATGAATGATGCAGGAACTCTTGATGTGATAGGCAACTGACTTCAGATGACTGAGGATTAAATATATTTTCCTTCTCAGTTGCAAAATACCTTTTGAAAAGAGATATCAAAATGAAAACATACAGGAATATTATAATCAAATTCCAGAGAGCCAGATCAAGCAGAGAATATTTGCAAGCAGCTGGAAAGAAAGAATTCAAGTATTGTGGAGCCACAGTCAGAATAACACAAGTTTTAGCAGCTTGTACATTAAAGGGTTGGAGGATTTGGAATATGATATTCTGGATGACAAAGGAGTTAGAACTACAACCAAGAATCATCTATCTAAAAAGACTTCCTTTGGGAGGAAAATGGACATTTAATGAAATACAGGGTTTTCAGGTATTCTGGATGAAAAGAACAGAGATGCATAGAAAATCTGACTTTCAAATATAAGACTTAAGAGAAACATAAAAAAGATTATAACAGTAAGGAGAAATCATAGAGAACTTAATAAGTCTAAACTACTTACATTCCTAAGAAGATAACACTTTTGTAACTCATAAGAACTTTCTTATTATTAGGGAAGTTAGAAGGATTATATATACACAGAGGACACAAATGTGAATTGAATATGAAGGGATTATATCTTTTTTAAAAAAATTAAAGGGTGAGATAAATGCACTGGGAAAAAGAGAAAGGGAAAGGTAGAATGGCAGGGAAAATAGAAGTAGAGTGGAAATGAAGAGTGAATGAACCTTAATCTCATCAGAATTGGCTCAGAGAAGGTATAACATTCACATTCAACTGGGTATACAGATCTGTCTTACCGTAAGGAGAGAAGGGTATAGGGTATAAGAGAAAGGAGGGAGATGATAGAAGGGAGGGCAGATTGGGAAAAAACCATGTTTGAGGAAAGTCATATTGAAAGAAAAGAGATCAGAATAAGTATGGAAATAGGATGGAGGGAAATACAATTAGCAATCTTAACTAAAAAAAATTGAAGTAAATTTCTTTGATAAAGGCCTTATTTCTTAAACATAGAAAAATTAAATTTTAAAAAGAACCATTTTCCAGTTGATCAAAAGATAACAATTTTCAGATGAAGCCATTTGTTATATGAAAAATGCTCTAGCTCATTATTTAGAGAAATGCAAATGAAAACAATTCTGAGATACTACTTTATACTTATTAGATTGGCTAATAGGACAGAAAAGAAAAATGACAAATGTTTGACATCACATGGGGAAAATGACATTACTGCTCTGTTGGTGGAGTTATGACCTGATCCAACCATTCTGTATAGCCATTTGAAACTATGCCCAGAAGTTTATAAGCCAACCCCAAAGATTTTAAATCCATACATATCCTTTGACCTAGCAATACCACTGCTAAGTCTATATCCATAAAGAAAATTTTTTTTTAAAAATGAAAGGACCTAAAAATAAAGCAACTCTTTTCTGGTAGCAAAAAAATTGGAAATTGAGGTGATACCCATCAATTAGGATGGTTAACAAATTTTGATATGTGATTGTGATGGATTGTTATTGTACTATAAGAAATAATGGGGACAGCTAGGTGATACAGTTGATAGAGCACCAGTCCTGACGTCAGGAGGACCTGAGTTCAAATCTGACCTCAGACACTTAATACTTCCTAGCTGTGTGACTGGGCAAGTCACTTAACCCCAATTGCCTCAGCAAAAGAAAAAAAAAAGAAATGAAAAAATTTTTTAAAATCAAAAAGGAATAATGCTCAGGCTGCTCTCACAAAAATCTAAAACTGATACAAAGTAACGTACTATGTACAAAGTAACAGCAACATTGCTGTAAATGACTTAGCAATTCTCAGTAATACATTGATCTAAGACAATCCTAAAGGACTTAATTTTATCCATCTCCAAAGAAAGAACTGGTGGTGTTTGAATATAAATTGACGCATGTTTTTAAAAACTTTATTATTATTTTATTTTTATTATTATTAAAAACTTTATTAGTATTTTTTGTGTGTTTTCTTTTTCTTTCACAACATGTTAATATGAAAACATGGTTTGCATTTCCACCTATATATAACCTATATTGAATTGTTTTCCTTTTCAGTGAGGGAAATTGGGAAGAAGGGAGAGAATTTGGAGCTTAAGTTTTTAAAAATGAATGTCAAAATTGTTCTTATATGTAATTGAAGGAAAAAGCCTAGTAACATAATGAAGATTTCCTTGAATGCATGTTTCCCTGGTTTCTTCTAATTCTAAATTTTCTGTGATCCCTTATCCAGGGGAGTGAGGAAAAGAAAGTGATAGGGAAATGACAGAAACATTGATGCCTTTAGCTCAGTATTGTAAGGATTGCACTAGCACCCAGGACACCCCAGAATCAGCCAGAGTCAAGATAAGCAAAAGTCCTTAATCTTTATTCTGGGTCCCCAGACGCAGAATTGAACAGGCTGGAAGCAGAATCTCCGCGACTGCCTTCTCTCTCATCTACCGCCAAGAGTGTGCCCCTAGTTAGTCTTACTCTACCCCTAGTCCCTCCTACAATCCTCTATACAACAATCATTGAACCAGTATGGATAGTGGAAAGGACCATTTTCCAAGCATATACTCATAGAGTATTGTCCAATCAGTAGTTAGCCTCAAGCGCTCAGCAGTCCCGACCTCAGTGCATCAACCCAATAGTTTCAGCCCTCTACAGATATAACTGGCCACTTTCTAGTTCAGTGCCATCTGTAACATACTTCAAAAGATTAAGAGGATGCGTCTCATTACATTCTCCCTATGCTGGCCAGTTTTAGGGCTTATATTCAACACAATCTCATCTACCCTTCATTAATTATAACCAACACCCCACAGCTCAACTCCTGCCTTAAAAACGCCTTACTTTTTAACTGGAGATTGGTCCTTTAAGACAACCTTAATCTAACCCTGAATGAAACCTACAGCAGCAGCAGTAGCAGTTTGCTAAGCTGGCCCAGAGCAGGTGCCATTGAGAAAGCCTCCATTCCCCACATTTAGCATATTCACAAAGAAAAAAAAAATTACTGATAGGACACAATCAAAAACATTTAGAGACTACCGTTTTAGAGGGCTGTAAAATCACATTAATCTTTTGGGCATAATGCTAAAGCTATATATACCCAGAGACCACAATGCCTTTTGAGATAGGTGTAGGAAGGGAAGAGAGGGCCAGGTAGAGCTATTCATTGAAAGATAAAGGATATTTATAAGTCACATTATAGATTTAGAGCTAGATGCCACCCTAGAACTCATCTTTTCCATCTTCTTCATTTTTCAACCCAAAATGGGTTAAATGACTTTTTCAGGGTCACAGTCAGATCACACAAATAGTAAGAAGGACAGAATCTGTGTCCTCTGATTGACTCCAAATCTATTGTTCTTTTCATTGTACCACCCCACCACCTTTCATATCTTGCTTTTGGGAACTATTCCTAGTCTCCATTTCAACAAGTTTTTATTAAACAAAAAACAAAATAGATCTTGGCTTCAAGGAGCTAGTTGTTTCCTGGTTGAGAAGATAGGAGAGATAGCCTCAAAATAAAGTTTCTCTTAGGAAAATCTTTACTAGAGAGTTAATACTGAGGGTTAATAATTTAAAAAAATAAGAACTATGTTTTATTTCATCTTTATATTTTCTCTACTGCCTGGTACATTGTTATTTACAAATATAGTAGGCATATAGTACATTTTTTAAAAATGTAATTGAAACTGTCTCTTCTATGTATGGGTACAAAAACATTTGCATATTATCGAATGGTCACATTCTAACAAGAGTTAGGTTTTTGTGTATATGTCTTATCTCCTCTTCTAGATGGTAAGTTCCATTCATACATGGGCATAGCTTATTCTTCCACCACAGCATATAACATAGTATATTACATATAGTGATTTCAATGAATATTGGTTGACTAAATGGTAGAAGCAATTATTCACAGTCCAGGCTTACTAGAAATTTACACCAAAGAATCTGTTTGAAGTAATCTTACTCCTCCAACATAGAGGAATACAGTAGACTGTAAGCTTTGTGTGTGTGTTGGGGGGGTAGCCATTTTTTCTTTTATTTTGTGCCTTTATACCCCGCAAAAGTACATTTTAAAGCACTTAATTTTTTTTTTTTTTAGTTTGAAGTTCTTTTCTTCTACCCTCTCCCTACTCACTAAGAAGTCAAGGAATTTGATACCCATGATACATGTGAAATCATGGCAAATTACATTTTTCATATTAGCCATATCAACTAAAACAAAAAAGCAAGAAGAAGAAAATGAAAAAAATTATAACTTTTTGGATTTTTGAGTTTACACTTAGAGTTCATCCTTATGAAATGGATAGCAATTTTCATCTCAAGTCCTTCTTGATTGTCTTGAATCGTATTTCAGAGAAGCTTAGTTTTTCCAGTCAATCATCATTACAATGTTGCTATTATTGTGTGCATTATTCTTCTGCTCTGTTCATTTCATTTAGCATCAGTTCCTATAGATCTTCCTTTTTTTTTTTTTCTGAAACCAATCCCTTGTCATTTCTCATAGAACAATAATATTTCATCCCAATTAGAGGCTACAACTTATTCGGCTATTCTTCAATTGATAGGTATCCCCTCAAACTCCAATTCTTTGTCATCATAAAAAACTCTGCTATAAACTTTTTTGTATACATTGGTCATTTCCTGTTTGATCTCTTTGGGATACAAATCTAGTACTAGTGGATCAAATAATATGCCTACAATTCTAAGTTGTTTTCTAAAATGGTTGTACTGGTTTGTAACTCCACCAACAATTCATTAGTGTACCTATTTTTCCTTCAGCATTTATCCTTTCTGGGAGGTGATTCCTCAGAATCACCTTAAAATGCCTTTAATTTGCATTTATTTAATCAATAATAATTTAGAGCAGTTTTTCACATAACCAAATAGCTTGGATTTCTTCTAAAAGAAGAATATCCCTTGATCTTGATCAACTGGGAAATGGTTCTTATTTTTATAAATTTGACTCAGTTCCCTCCATATGTTGAGAATCAAGGCATTTATCAGAATTTGCTTATTGTAAAACTTTCTTGTTATAAAACTATTCATTGCCTATGGTACCTTTTAGCAAAAGATATAGCAAAATTATAGAAAAAAATATAGTTTCCTGGGAGTTAAAATTTGCAAAAGACTACTTCCTCAGAGACCAATGCCTTATTTTTTTCCTATAAAAGTTGAATTAGAATATCTCTTTTGTCATTTGGTATCTTCTCTAGGGAGATGAGGTAGGAAAAGTGCTAATTTCCTAAATACTCAGCTTCTTTTGTGAACCCAGTCTTAACTGTTTTAACCATTGACTTTTGTCTTTTCAACAGCAAAGCAAGTGGAATATTTGATCAATGAAAAGCACATCTATCTACTGCCAAGTGGCCGGATCAATATGTGTGGCCTGACTACAAAGAATCTGGATTATGTGGCTACCTCCATCCATGAAGCCGTCACTAAAGTCCAGTGAAGAAGCACCCACCCAACCAGCACCACCAAAGCTGCTGTCTATCATATGTGTGTAGCCCCTGCTTGCACAAATCCATTATCTATATAGTGTAATAGTGACAATCAAAGGACTGGAATGACTACATTGGTGGGATACCAGTGTTTGGAGTTGACATGATTTGAGATTGCCCAGGATTAGGGCTCTTTTGGAGAGCCATGAAATATGAACATTTTTGATTTAAAGGAAAAAAAGAAAAACCCATATTATTGTGATCATTATGTGAGTGAAGCATGTTGACCTACCCTCCTCCAATCAGTGTGTTTATAGTTTATTTGCTTCTGTTTGAATGTTGTAAAAATAGATTATATCAAGTCATTTATTCTTGGAGCAAAAACCTAACCCCAAAGATCAAGTCAGCAGAAGAGCTGTGTGATTGTAGCCATCGGCAATGCCATTAAAACAAACAAACAAACAACCTTTTATCTCTACAAAGAGTTTCTTTCTGTTTCTTTTCCTTGGTTATTTCTGTGCTCTAATTTTTGACACCTTGGTGGTTTTCCAAGATCAAGGGAATGTTTCTCCCCTTTGTTTCATAGTTCTGCCACATCCTTAAGCCTAGTCAAAACCCTACTCATTAAGGAATATTATACAGCAAACCATGTTAGCCCCTGTGAATTTCAACTGATACAAGTAAGATTTTTGCATGTAAGTTAAGATACTGAAATCAAAAGAAATTCTCTGCCTTGATGTCTTCATTTGAATAGAAAAGGGAACTCTCTCGTTCCATTGAAAGCTAATGTGTTTCTCCTAGACACTCTGGTACCACTTCAAATTCAGTTATAGCTACCTAGTGATAGGCCAATAACAATTATATCCAACTCCATAAATTTCAGTAAGTCTAGTCTTTTAACTGGAAAACCTTCTAGCTCTCTAGGGAATAATAAGATTTGGAATGAGTGGAGTTCTTGGAGAATCAAATCATCTCCATTTTATAGATGAGGGTTCCTAGTCTCATGATGAAGTGGACAAGACCATATAGGAAAATAGTAGCAAATAGCAGAAACAGTGTCCAAATCCAGATCTTCTGCTTTCAAAATCAGTGCTTTTCCCTCTCTATGAGGTTATTTCTGAAGACAACTCCTTTTTTTCTCCCCTTAATCTCCACTAGGCTAAACCTTTACAATTCCTTTAAGCTTTCCTCATAGGACATGATTTCCAGGCAAGATGCTAGACTAGTCACGTTGATCTAGAGTTTCAGTTAAAAAAGTTAATATAAACATTAATTTAACATTAATTAATTAATTAATTTAAAGTAATAGGATACAAAACAAACCTACATAAATCATCAGCATTTAAGTATATTATTCACAAAGCCCTTCAAAAAGAAAAAAAGATGGTTCATTTAAAATAACTAGACAATATGAAATATCTGGGAGTATACTTGTGAAGATAAACCCAGAAATTAGATAAACACAATTATATTAAGCTTTTTATGCAAATAAAGTCAGAATTAAATAATCAGAGAAATATTAATTGTTCATGAGTGGGCCAAGTCAATATCATAAAAAAATTGACAATTCTATCTAAATATATCTACTTGGTGCTATCCCAATTAAGCTACCAAAATTGTTGTACTAGAAAAGAAATTAATTTGGAAGAACAAAAGGTGAATATCAAAAGAATGAAAAATGTAAAGGAAAGGAGGTCTTAACAATACTCAATTTTAAACTGTTATAAAGTAATTGTCAAAACTATCTGGTACTGGCTAAGAAATAGAAAGATGGCTCACTAGAAGAGTGTGTGTGTGTGTGTGTGTGTCTGTGCATATATACACACATATATATAAAACACATTGTAATATAGTAGCCTTGTATTTGAGAAATTATAAGTTTTAGGATTAAGAATTCACTATTTGGTAAAAAAAAAATTGTGGGGAAAACTGGAAAACAATGTAGCAGAAATTAACTTCATTTGCCAAGATAATGTCAAAATGCATATGTGACCTATACACAAAAGGAGGTATAAGTAAATTAGAAGAAATTAGAATATGTTACCTATCAGATTTATGGATAGAAGGATTTATTAATAAAGAGCATTGTGAAAGGGTTTTGTATAAGTAAAAGCAATATAGCCAAAATTAGAAGGAAAGAAGAAAATTGGGAGAAATTAGTTTTTCAAATAAAGGTCTCATCTCAACTACATAGAAAACTTTGTCAAATTTATGAAGAATATGAATCATTCCCCAATTGATAAATGGTCAAAGGATGTGAGTAGACTGTTTTGGAGAGGAAATCAAAGCCATATATAGTTATAGAAAAATGCTCTAATTATTGATAAGAAGAACTGAAACAACTTTGAGATACCATCTGACACTTATCAAATTGCCTAAACTGGAAGAAGGGAGAAATAACAGGTATTAGAGGGGATGTAGAAAAATTAGAGCATTAATACATTTTTGGTGAAACTGATCTGATCCAATCATTTTGGAGGGCAGTCTGGAATTATGACCAAAGTGTTATAAAATTGTGTATTCTCTGATTTAACAAGATCATTATTAGATCTGTCTCCCAAAGTGTTCAGGGAAAAAGGAAAAGAAGTCATATATTCTAAAATGTAGCATTTTTCTTTGTCATGGCAAAGAACTGAATATAGAGGGAATGCCCATCAGAGGGGAATGACTGAATAAGTTGTGGTATATAATCATTATTGAATACTACTGCGCTGTCAGAAATGAACAAGTTGATTTTAGAAAAAATGTGGAATTTTTGCATGAAATATTGAAGAGTAAAATGAGCAGAACTGAGAGAATGTATATATTATTAACATTCTAAGAATAACTGAATTACTAGGCTATTTTGAGTAACATAAATATTAAAATTAACTACAAAAGATCTATGTTCCACCTCCAGAGTAAGAATTGATATATGGAAGTGCATATTGTATACTTTCACAAATACACACACACACAGTTTCAAATGTTGGGTTTCTTTAATTGGGAGGAAAGAAGGGAGATGGTTCAGAACTCAAAATGTAAGAAAAAAAATTTTTAAAAATCATGTGAATCTCACAACAACTGTGTGAGGAGGTGGTCATTATAGAGAATAAAATACTATTTTATAGTTGTGACTTTCCCATTGTCTAGTGTGGGAGATGGGATTTGTATTCAGGTCTTTGTTCCAAGTCTACTCCCCTTTTCACTATAGTGGATAAATGACAAAGACCTAGGTCCTGTTCCTTCCTCAGAATTCCTTGGTGATCTCCTTTTTTATCATGAGCTCAATATCCTTTCTAATTGGATGATGTCATAATCACTTTCATACCATTGCCATATGTGCCCCCTGCCCCCTAGATGTCCCATAGATATTTTGGTTTCAACATAATTTTGTTAGCTTTTACATAGTACTTTGAGGTTTGCTAAGTGCTTTACATATAGTACCTTATTTGATTTTCATAGCTACCTTGTGAAATAGATGCTATTCTCATTGTACAGATGAGGAGATGGAGACTAAGAAAAATTAAGTGACTTCACATAGTTAGATCAGAGAGAGAACTTAGGATTTCCTGGCTCTAAGGTTAGGACTCTATTTATTATGCCATCTAACTGCTTAAATGCTCAAACATTTCCAAAATGGAACCACTTGTCTTACAGCTTTATTCCTTCTAGTTACTTAGGTTCATAGTGTCATCATCATCTTTTTCTCCAACTGCCATATTTAATAATTTGCCAAGTCTTGTTGATTTTAACTCCATTATATCTTGTCTTCCCTTCTTTGTGGCCACATTCCTAATTCATACCTTCATCACCTTTTGCTTAGATTGTTACAATTGCAATTTTATTGGGTTTTTTGTCTTTAAACTTTCCCTTCTTTCATATTACTGTCAAAGTAATCTTCTGAAGGCCAAAAAGTCAGATCATTCCATTCCATGGCTTAAACCCTTCAGCCTCCTCTTACCTGTAAGAAGAGCGATGAATTGGTATTTAAATCCCTCCATGAACTGGTTCCAACTTACCTTTTCAGTTTTACTTCACATTATTCATTTTAACATAGTCTGTTTCAAACAAAATAGATTTGCAACTATTCTCTGAAATCAGTTCCATCTCATGTCTCCATTTACATAAACCTCTGCCTTACATAATCCTCATTTTCTTTGTTTAAAAAACATTCCTTCTATAAAATCTTTCTTCATATCCCATTATTAGTGTGCTCTCTCTCTCTTTAAGAAAACTTGTATTTACTTATCTTTGTATATTTATAAATTTCCTAGTAGAATGTAAGTTTCTTGAGGGCACAGACTGCTTCATTTTTGTCTTTGTATTATCAGTCCCTTGGACACAGTCAACATTTAATGAGTTTAGTTGAATTTCAGTAAATGAATTATAAGAACCTTCTCAGAAAACTTTGTCTATATTGACAATGCCATTAATATGCTTTGGATATCATTGGCAAATGAGCTACCCAATAAAATTTATCCAGCCCTTATTTATCCATTTTGCCAAGATCTTACACTTGAATGAAATAAAAATTTGCTATGTCTTTAGGAATAGTCTGACAAACTAATCACTCCCAGTAACCTTAACTAAAAACAAAAGAAAAAGAGATAGGACTTGCTTTAAATGAACCTATGCTTGTTCCTAGTGATCTTTGCTTTCTTTTCTGTGTCTGCAGATTCCTTAATAACATCATCTAGAGATTTTACTACTATCTAGAATTGTGATCAGCTATACTTATCTGTAGTTTATCTCCATTTTTGTCCTGTTTTGCGAATCAAAATCAATGCTTGCTTTCACCAGTCTTCTAGTATTTTGTTCTCCATGATTTCTCATAGTGCAGTGGTTATATACAGTTCTAAGTTCTTTGAGTATGCAGATTTAACATGTCTAGGTCTAGAAGTTTGAATTCCACATGTTATAATGTGGCTAAGTGATTTAGCCACTATCCAATGATGTGTCTCAGCCTTTGGTTTTGATTTTTAAATTTTTTTTCTATTTTTCCAGATTAATGAGTGGTTTCCTGCTGAGAAAAATGAAAATAAAATAGTGGCTACAGAATTTTGCCTTCACTCCTTTTGAGAATATTGCCTTCCTCCAAATTACCTATTCTTTGTGTCTTCTTTTTTATTTTCTATAGCATCTATACAAGTTTTAACTCATTGGTCTTTAAGCTTGGAGCTTAACACCAAACTTAGAGGTTCATGCTACTCTTTTGCATTGGTCTTGGGCTATAAGCCCCTCTTTTCTATTTCTTAAGTGTACCTTTTTAAAAATTTGAGCTCATCACTTAATGAGGTATTATATCCCTACATCTGTATTTCAACTTAATTGTATTTGATTGAAACATTAAAAATCTGACATTAAAAAAGTGAGATTTTAAAAGAACTCTATATAGCTCTGTTATTTTCTTTTGATTTTTTTTTGCATTAGGATTATTCACAAATGCAGTTATAATTTTT